>NW_027094089.1:6633154-6980699 GCF_029207755.1 Chamaea fasciata
TCACAAATCACAGGAAACTCAGTGTGCTGTGAGGCTGATGCCCCTTTTGCAGAACAGGGGAAGTGCAGCGTTTTTTCCAAGGAAGCAACTCATCAGAGAAGAAAGAAAGAAAGGTGAGAGGAAATTCCCAAAATGCAAAAGTGACTATACTAGTAAGATACATGACCTCTGATGGATGAATCAGATGGACCTTGTTTCCTTACAGTTAAAGCAGTAACAGGAGCTGAGAAACCATCTTTTCTCTACTAGTGCCATTTGAGAATGTAATGAAAAATCCTCAGAACAATATGTTCTGAAAAGCTATGCTTACTTATGAGAATAATCCTTTTTTAGTGATGCACATGCTATAAGATATACATTCCTTTGTATATATACATGTCTGTCCACACAAAATAGTCTCGCTCTTATGTTCAAGCCCTCGTCACAGACTGGCTGTGGGACCACTTCCACACTCCAGTGTGGCTATTCCTGTATATTACTGTGCATGACTGAAGTACAGAAGTATGTGTGTTCTGCCTACCTGGAAACATTTGATGAAATCACGTTTTACCCCACAAGGCAAATGTCTTTTTCGTAAGGATATTACAAATACTGTTTGAAACAATGATTTTGGTCAGATTTCAGTTTTGAACTCAAAGGAGAGTTTTTTGTGAAAAACACTACACCTGTTTCCTCCTTTAGACAAGAAGCAAAATAATTGAAATTTCTCACTTAAAACAAAGGAAATATTTTTGTTAAGTAAAAAATACAGGATTCCTCAAGATTGTTGAGCAATATGAAAAACGCTTATCTTTCCTTCTGATTTTCATATCAGCCCAAGTATACCTAGGAATACCCTCACCTGGCTGCTGTCCAGTAGCACCATAAAACTCAGTGTGGAATGGCTTAAATTAAAAGTTGTTTATGAGTAGTAAAGCCAATGATTATTTCTATTACTTACCACTAGGAGTGGTGGAACCATTTTTACACCATGCACAGCCATCATTGTGTGCTGATCATAAGCCACATATTTCACAAAGATGTAATTTTAGGAATACTTCTACTTAAATGTGTGTCCTGTGGCTCTGCTGAACAAGCTTCCCAACATACAGCTAAGGTTTCTTACTACCACAAACAAAAGGCCCCAAACTGAAATTCGTGAACTGCAAAATTTGCTGCAGTCCACCTGAGCCATTTTTTCCTAGCCTTAAAAGTGATGGCACCAGGGAGTTTCCTGAAGTCTTTGGGACAATTTTCCAGGTGCCTTAGTCAACCTTAGCAATTTCAAGTAGCTTCAATATAGCAAAAAAGTTTGGTTCTCAGGTTTTTTAAGAATGTAAAAGAGGAAAATGAAGTTTCCCTGCGGCATACCTCTTGAGGCAGGTGTCACATCTCCTTTCAAGGTATGAAGGGTGCAATATTAGTTGAGGATTGGTGGTGCATTATATCATACAGTTCCATCTTGGTGATAAAACACAAGGCTTAGGAGCTGCAGTAGGGAAATCTTGCAAAGATGTCTTGAGAGATTTGCTCTCTACTTCTGGAATGTTTATCAATTTCCTCTGTCCTTGGTATTAGATGCCGCTCTCAGGCAGGTACTGCAATCAAACCAGAGCTTTTTTTGTTTGTTTGTTTTGGTTTTTTGTTGTTTTGTTTTGTTTTGTTTTGGGGTGGATTTGGTGTTTTTGTTTGGCTTGGTTTTTTTTGTTTTGTTTGTTTTATATTTTTTTTAAATTTTACTTTGTTGGTGTTTTGTGTGGTTTTGGGTTTTTGTTTGTTTGTTTTTCCTAAACTGTGCAAGTTCAGAGGAAAGGCATTTTTATCCCACTGACTTGGCCCTGTCTCATGCCAGCAACATGGTCTATTCAGTTTCAGCTGTCTCTGAGGTACACATGCAGCTGTGTCTTCCCTGTCAGGGTGATGGAAGAAGAGCTGAGCTCTGTTTGTGGGTTCACAGGAGCACAGGTGGGAGTGGGGCAGAGAGAAAAGAGAGGAAGTAGAAGCAAAACAGCAGACAGAAAAAGGAGGTCAGAGGACCCAAGATGCTATTGCAGCCTGAGCAGTACATGGAGGGGCAGATTAAAGCAGAGTAGTGAGGCTGGAAGAGTGGATGCAAAATGGACAGTTGCAGAGACCATAATCCAGAACAGCTTGAGAAATAGTGTCTCCTCTCCTCTCCTCTCCTCTCCTCTCCTCTCCTCTCCTCTCCTCTCCTCTCCTCTCCTCTCCTCTCCTCTCCTCTCCTCTCCTCTCCTCTCCTCTCCTCTCCTCTCCTCTCCTCTCCTCTCCTCTCCTCTCCTCTCCTCTCCTCTCCTCTCCTCTCCTCTCCTCTCCTCTCCTCTCCTCTCCTCTCCTCTCCTCTCCTCTCCTCTCCTCTCCTCTCCTCTCCTCTCCTCTCCTCTCCTCTCCTCTCCTCTCCTCTCCTCTCCTCTCCTCTCCTCTCCTCTCCTCTCCTCTCCTCCCCATCTTTGTAAAAAAAAAAAAACAAAGAAAATGTTTTCCAGAAAACAAAGAATTAGATGCAGAGGTATATTTTGTAAGTATATCTCAGAAATGTTTGGTGATGACGACTATGCACACATGAACTTGAGCATTTATCTGGGAAGAGAACAGCCTACTCCTAATGGCACAGATGTTAAAGGGTTTGAACACTAATGGCAGCCACAATATAAGTCAATAAGTTGTTCCTCTCCTTGTCTTATTCAGTTGGAGGTTGGTCCATGATTTGGCTGGAGACTGCGGAGTGTGAACACACTGCATTTGTACATGGATGCCAAAAGTTCTGTGCATTAGGCCTCAATATAGTTAGAGGGAGTTTTTTCCTCACCTGGATAGACTATCAAGTTGTCTAGACGGTTCTTTCTGTGATTTCATAGTCCGTAACACAATAAATTAATGAAGAAGAAAACACAGCACAGTCTTTTTGCATGTCCAGACAGTATTTCAAAACCCAGAGGTTATTATCCTTCAGCTATGAAACATTTTTATCATCACCATTTTTATTCACTGCTTTAAGAATAATTACTCATCTGATTATTTCCATGAGAATCTTGAGTCTTACATTAAATACATTTTAATTGTGAGATAATTAATGATAAAAATCAGGTCTTGATTCCATTCCTGCCTTGATCACCTATTTCTTAGGAAAGCAAATGAATTAATGCCCCTGGTGGAGGCATTATCATGGGTTTGTAGGATATCGAAAACTACACTAATGTTGTCAAAATCCAAAATCTCACAAATTATAGGCATGCAAGAAGTAGCAAAATGGGGGTGAGGGAGAGAAAATCTTGTGATTCATAACAAAACCACAGATTATAGTTCTGTTCAGAGTGGAGTAAAGGGCAAGAAAAGGAAAATTGTGAGAGAAAAGGGAAAGTGGGGTTGAGGAATGGGAGAAAGAAAGGGACCACACACTTAAAAAATCAGCATTTCTCCTTCAGATAGGCTATAATTTCAGCTCTGCATTGAAGGAATTTATTACAGCAGGTTAGTACTTGAACATCTCTATATTAATCTGTAAGAGTCCAGAGCAAGAGAAAAACAGCATCTGTTAATTTAGCCTGAGAGCAAAACAGAAGTACAGAGAAGAATAAAAGAAGAAAATGGATTTGTTAAGTGTAGCATCTGGTTGACTGTTTTACATACCGAGGAAGGGGATGGTAGAGGTCATAGGGCATGATCTGCTTGTATCCATCACTGTTAGGAACAATAATGCCAACCCTCTGAGTAAAAGGTATACATAATAAAATAAACACTAAATGATCACATTATACAACTTCTGTCTATTACAATACTGTATTACTTTACACAACTTTTTCTATTATAGTATTATAAACCAACCCCAAAAAAATTTTACCTAAGTTGTCATCCCATTAAAAAAAAAAAAGCTCCCATCCTACTTTTTCTGAGTAATTCAAAGAATGAATCACTGGTTACTACTTTTTTCTTATAAATATAAGTGTTTTACAAATAACCAATCTATTGCTAAAAGTGACCCAAATATTATTTTAACTTACATTGTTATTATCTAGCACCAAAAAGAATGTTTCTATCCTTAATACTTGCTTGGATCCAAAGTCACTGAAGACAATAGGGTAACTTCTCTGAAGGCAAAATAAAATCCTTCTTATAACTATTATTTGGTTGTTTCTGCCCATCAAATAAAACCTCTGCTTTTACAGGGGCCAAGATTAGAAATCTAGGTAATCATAGTGCAAGAATGTAAGCCTGAAATTCTTGTATCTTCACCTTAAACGAATCCAGACATGCTTGTTTGGGTGGTGGGGGTTTTTTTGGTGGGTTCCCACCTGCCCGCCCCCCCCCCCCCCCCCCCCCCTGGGAGAAAGAAAGATTAACATGTCAGGTTGGATTTTTTTCTTTGTCGTAACTAGTTGGCTTGCTCTGCTATACTGTTATTGGTGTGGTGTTACAATGTAGCATCTAAAAGTTATAGAAGGCAATAGCATAGATCAAAATTAGGAATTATCTGAAATGTTATTGTGCCAGTTATATGTGGGATGGATGCCACTTGTCTCATTGGCAACTATAGGGTCTCACTGAATTGCTAGTCTGAAATGTCATATTTTGTCTGCACTGTTTATAGTTTTGAGTCAGTGTAACATTAACCATGTTGTCTCACAGTTACCAGGCATATCTATTAACATAAAACAGATGATCTCAGAGGACCTAATTTATCACATTTGTCAAAGCCACTTGTGTATTTGGATGGGGCAAGTGGACAGAAAAATTGAGGAGTGAATACTAAATAAAAAGAAAAAATAAAAATAAGAAGTGTGTCTCCATCCAAGTTACAGAGAGATGATAAAGAATGTCAAGAATAAAGGTGATTTTCAGGAGCCTTTTACAGATGAGAGGTGGTAGGTATGCTGCTATGGATTTCTGCAAGGGGGAAGGAGTGAAGGAGGGGGAAGGGGGAAAGTATTCTCCATCCTCAACACAGTTTACTGAAAAGTGCTCTAAGCATTCAAAGGAGTCTTGTCAGGACAGGCCTAAAGGGGTCTATTCTCCTTTCAATTAACAGGGATTTTACATGCATAATTTGTACAAAATAGAAGAATGGATCCCATTGTGTTTCCACAGCAAGGAGTCAGTTCCAGGTCAGTGTGATGGAATTTTTCAGCTAAAGCACTGGAAGCAGCTGGACCCTGGAAGTGTGTGAGAGGGACTAGACAGTTCCCTCTAAGATTAGCAGACAATGCAGTCACAGGAACTCTCTGCTTGAGTGTGCATATTTGCATCTTCGAAGAGCTGCTTGTCTCCACTAAAAAGTCTAGGAGAAGGTGTTCTGGCACTGGGAAACTTTGGACAAGACAAGTGAGTAATTTAGAGTATGGTCAATGAACAACTCTTTTCAGAATTAGCTTGATCGGTAGACATCTGGAGAATGTGGAGGAATTGTGTATTAATACTTTAGGAAGATAGAAGGGAACTTTTTGTGAGGGGTTTTTTTGCCCCTATTTTTGTGAATTTGCTGTTCTCCTGACTGTTCTACTGGTGCTGTTGAAGTTCCACTCTGAAGCTGTTTGCACTTTCCAGCTCATCAGCTTGCTGACAAGTGGTTGAAACAAAAGGTTAACATAGTGAGTTAAAAAATGAAATAATTAACCCTACAAAAGCATCTACTGCCTAAGAAAGAAGCAGATTTCAAAACATTTCTCATTCATTGCAGTGAAAAGTATTTTCTTTCTAATAAACGTGATGTCTATGAATAATCCAGGTCTACATGCCTTAGAATGTATACTTCCAAGACTGATCGGATAGAAATAACTGTACCACATTCAAACACTGTTATGAATATTGAGTAACATTTAAAAAGCACTAGGTTAATATTGTAACTGGAAAGGTTTGACCATCAAAAAATTTTGCATGCAAAAATTGCATATCTGTAAACAGAATTACTGATGCTGTCTTTGTGCATGTGTGAGGGGCTGCCAAAGGCCCTCATTCTGTGACTTCAAGAAAATGAATCACTATATAGCCAGCTATATAGTCATAGCAAGGAAAAAGACCTCCACAATAATACACAATGGTTTAATTTATGATTTTAAAAAAAATTGTCTTAAAACAGAAGAACAGATGGTTATGGTATTATTAATGACATCTGCACTTTTCTAGCTAGTCTTCTGTGGGCCCTTTTGTTTGTGTTCCATAAAAACCCCCTAAGCCTAAGTTAACACTTCAAAAAAAATCTTAGGAGCTTACCTCGGTGTATTCTTATTTTTGATGGGACAAAATGGATTAAATTCCATGAATCTATCAGTCCATCATACTCCTACAAACTAGATGGAAAAGATCTACTTTATGGGGTTTATTTACTGCACATTACCCAGACAATGCAAAGGGGATGGTGTGCTAAACGAACAGAGGAAATATTAATTTCTTCACTGAAGTATGTGCAAGTAGCTAACAGGACTCATTCACATCAAGAGATTTGGCAGGAGCAGGAGCACAAAGCAAATTATTTTGCAGAGCTGTTCTGTCTCATATGTCTGCAATCTCCCATGCCTTTCAGACCAACAAGTCCTGTCATACATCCTGCACATTGTTGTTTTTTACCCCCTGAGAGCTGGCAGTCTCAACACAGTTGCTCTTCCAAGGCAGGTGTATGGTTGGAATGGGCGCTGCACATACCAGAAGTGAGGGTGTTGCAATCAGATTTGCCATCTCTGCAAACATTCAGCCTTCCCCCGGGATGAGTTTCCACAGCTGCATTCCTTGGAGAACATGTTTGGTCAACTCTCCAGTTGCTCCTTTCCCCCCTTAACGTGACTTAGCACAGATGACAAGCTCAAGTGCCTTTTTCTTCTACCTCTCTGATGACTGTCTTTCTGACAAGGCCAGCCCTTCCCAGCTCTCTCTCCTCATGCTGACAAGTCTCAGGTTGGAACCTGTTGAGCCAAGCAGGGGCATAGGTGCTAGGACTGAGAGAGGAGGCAGCAGAGAGAAAGGACATCTGGTCCCAAGGTGCCTCAGGGTGGTGTGACCTGCATGGGGACAGACAACCTGCCACTCCCATGCTGGTGTCCTGCACCTGTGCTGTGCCAGCCTCTGCAGAATGGTCACACACCTCTGGCTCACAGCCTTCACTTCTCCTGAGGGCTCTGTCTTTCCAGGGGTGTCCTACTCACAGCTGCAGGGCTGCCCATGCTCCTGGGTGGCTGCACCCATTACACCTCTTTCCAGATATGGCCTTGCACACAAAGATTTAAACTGTCATTGAAATTTGGAGACCTGGGAGTAAATGATCTGCATGGCAGGGGCTGCACCATCTAAGCAATGGAGTATATTTAAGACATCATTAGCAGTGAACAAATCATAATGAAAAGTTAAAGCAGCTTGGGTTGGTTGTGCTGGAAGATATGAAAGCGCTCACCAGAAAAGACAATAGTTTAGCATCCAATCCAGCATCTCTGTGAAAGCCATGATTATCATTGGACAGAAAACAGTCTTGTGCAAAAGATTTCACTTTAACACTTCAAATCCTGACACTAAGGTGGGGTGTGATACTGCACTTCAGCAATCTCTGAAGATGCCACACTGAACATTATCTCCTTGTGCTACAAGAACATTTTCTGTGTGGAAAAACAGCTAATGAGGCCCTCAAAGAGATGGTATCTGCTAATGCCTCCCATGTATTACCCTGTGAATTTATTACTTTTTCCTTTCTGAGCTGCGGTAGATGAAAGTAACACCACAGGTACAGGCAACATCAGTTTCAGTGCCTACTTTTACTGGCAGTGAAACAGTAATTCTCAGTTACGCTACCAGTGTGAGCTACCTTGCTGGTTTCTGGATGCTATCAATATGAATCTTGATGAACTACCATGTATGTTTTGTTTATATGTCCTTTATACACTCTCAGTACTTTAAAGATTGGCAAAAGCCAATGTCTCCTGCTTAAACATTTTAAATGGCATGTCAGTGGATGCTTTAAAAACCTACTTATGAATGAAAAACCCTACTAAGAAAGCCATTGTTTTATGTCAGTCTCCAAAAAACCCTCTTGCTTTAAATAGAATGTCTGCCTGGCATGACAGTGTCTCACCTTTATAAAAAATGTTTTGTTTATGTTGCAGAGATTTTAAATTCTAAGCAACATATGGTTTAATTATCATTGCATTAGACTGCTAAAAACCAATCTCTTCACAGTGTTCAAAAGAGGTGTTTCCAGTCAAAAGAAGAAAAACTAATTCTTTCCAGTAACATGACTATAATGCTTCTAAACATCTCCCTTTTAAATTTATTTCAGTATTTTATGGTGGTTTGGATGAGCAGTGTTTAACACAAAGAGGGGATGAGCTGAGAAGTAGTTAACACTTCTAAGTGTTAACAAATGAATATCCAGTGAAAATCTCTGTAAATGACCATTTACTTGCTGCAGTTTTGGTATCTTCTAGGACTTAAAATAGACTAATTTCCTGTAACTTTATGTTGGGCAGACTGATACCTGCATTTGATGCTCATAGCAGTACATGATATATTTTCCCACCTTACAGCTTGTTATCAGAAGCATCCTGTCAGCTCCTTTCTGCCTTTTTTTGTGTGTTTCATTAATATGTATTGTCCCATTATAGCTGAATTTGCTCTGCTATTCACATCTTTTAAGTGCTTGACAAGTGCTTCCTGGCCCACCCTCCCTGCCCATTCTGACAAAGTTATTTTCTAGATTAATTTAGATTACTTTTGCCCTGTCCAAAAATTCAGGATTCCAACCACTTGTGTTGAGAAGAAATGTATCTCTTCAGGCATTAGAATTATGTGCTGCTCATCTTTATCCTGCTCTTGAGCTCAGGTGACCCCGATTATTATTACCAGAACATTGCCATTGCTACCAGCTCCTTTTCCATCTACAACTCTACTTACACGTTGCCAATAATAGTATGGACTTTTCACAGCTGAGAATCACTCTGAATGGTCATAACATCCTGGCGTCTTTTGAATGCTTTTACTTGTACTTAAGTGCTCTTGTTAGGTTAGCTGAAAATTAATAACTAAAAGCTACAATTTAATTTAAATTTTAATTTAATTTTAAGTTTCCTTTTGGTAATGCCTACCTCTGCCACCACCCAGTATGGATATTTAAATGAGAATGCTGTGGTAGATGTAATAAATAAATTTGTGTATAAATAATATTGTATGTTATAACCTTAAAATTGTCATTGCAAGTTTGGATTCCCAAAACTGCAAAAGGCATCTCTGAATACTGAGGCCCATTGTGCAACTGTGAGATAGCAGAACAAATCCAAAATTTGCAACAGAAATGGCAAGACTGAACGGGAGATGGCCCATTCATCAAGTGTGGACTCTTCACTCCATGGTCGATCAGCATCAGCGGTCAATCAGCATCTGATACCAATCTGGGTGTAGGAAGTCCGGAGATTGAACTGATCACTATTCCAATGCCCGGTTCCAGTAACACCTTTCAGACTCTACATACTGCCAGGAAATTCTTTCAAAACCAAACTCTGAAATAAAGAAACACATGAATATGCAGACTGGACAAAGACTCACAATAGACTTGCCTCTGGGCAGAAAAATGGTATAAAATCTGTGCGCCCGAAAACCAGCATCTGTGGACGAGGTGGGACAGCACTGTTGTGGCTGCTCCTCTGTCCACCCAGCATTTGATCGATGTTGTCCAATTTTATGGTGGCTGTCTCAGATTAATTTTGGAAATGGCAAAATAAAATCTTTGATATCAGACTGGTTGATAATCATTTATAACAAATGCTAAAAGAAAAACTTTGGCAAGTATGAAGAGGAGTTTGCAATTTTGCTGGAGGACAACATTAATAGTGTATATCTCAGAGTTCCGTCAGGGCACTGGATGCTGAAAACCTTGCTTGAATGAGAGATTTTCCCCCAAATTCTCCACAGGTATAAACATTATTTCTAGTGGCAGACTTACAGATAAAACTCTAGGCAAACTCCAGGAACTGAAGTATTAAAAACCCACTTTATACTATAGGCTTGCTAATAGGAAATTTTTTAGACAGTTGCTTTATGAATTTAGAATTCTTGCTGAAATTGCTTTCAGGAATCTTTATACAACATTGAAATCTTCTGGTAAAAATGAATAGAGCTCTTGTGACTCAGAAACTCCCACATTAACATGTAGACACAATAGATAAAAATATATGGGAGATTGGTAAAAATGCAGAATGGCATGACTGGGAATGTCACCTAAAAGCTGAAGATGAAATCCAGAAATACTGACAATATCCTGGTGAGCAAGTGAATGATGAGTGGGGCAGCAGCCTTTTACACATTTGTCAAAATTGCTTTTTGGGGGGAAGCCTTGGAATTATGAAGTGAATGTGTCTTCTGCTTATAGCACCTTAGAATTGTGCTAAATATGTGTTAAGCACACCAGGTGAGGTCACATATGAATAAAACTTTTCTGTAAGCAGGAAAAAAAATCCATTCTTTTAAAATTAAAATTTACCAGAAAGAAGGATGAAGATGAAAGATAAAAATACCTTCCCATCTGTGAAATTTTGGGTAGTTAAAAGATTTTCATTTAATAGAAGGGGAGTGGACTAGATTGAACTGGCTGCTGTTTACATCAGTACACATTAAGACTTCTTTTTGCCAGTCAAAAGCAGACTGCTGTAAAATCATAATGCACTGTAAACAAACAGACCTTTCCTTTTTACTTTGTAAGGCATGCACTGAATCCAAAACAGATTTGATAAGATAGGCTGAATAGATCATTGTTATGTAGGGATTAAAAGGCATTCAGTGTCATCGTGTACCATGTACTCTGTGAGACAGGAATTACTGGTCTGACTTGGATGAACGGTTTATGTGCCTGCCTCTACTTAACCTGCAAAATGAGTATGTATAAATTATATGTGTTTGATAAATAACCACCCACATATGTTCCCATGCTTATTGAGACTAAGCTTTTTTGCTATTTATGATGTCAGCGAATACTGCTAATTAGTCAACACAATAAAGTAAAACATTTCTATGCACTAGACTAAAGAGGTAACTTATTGCAGGCTCACACAATACTTGTGACATTCACTTAAACTTGTCTTTCAGCTTACTCTTAGCTGAAAATCTTAGCGTAAGCTTCCCTACAGCAACCACTCTCAGTTCCTTTATTCAGTGCCACTATGGTCTTCAACGATTATTTGCTGTGGCATTCATTAACACACCATAGGAACAGTCAGCAGCCACTAATCAGCTATGCCTCACTGGCACTGGATTTGCCAGGAAAAATTAACTTTTAAGTTTTATACTGGTGGAGCGGAGCAGCCCCCACACAGCAAAGACACTGCTGAGCCAAGACATGCTCCTTGTCCATGCTTCTGACCTTGTGTTTCTGCTTCACCTACCCTCTTCCTGACTGCAAGAAATCATCAGGAATCCAGAAGTTACCACAGATTTCCTCGGGGTTTTTTTCCCTCTGGGTTGCTGATTCTTTAATTCTTTACAAAGGTGTAAAAATGTACTGTACAAAATTTGTGTATTAAAATTGTGTGTGGAAAATTATACATTGGAATTAAAAAACCTGGATTCTTGGAGACAGTCCGAGGGCGTCTCCAAGAATTCCAAAGTCTTTTTTTAGCTTGGAGGGGCCAGCATGACATTTGCAACATAACAGAAGAGATAACGTGAAAATGGCTCATTAATCATGGGTGGGCCACATCTTCGAAGCCACTCAAGGATCTGATATCAATTGCGATGGAAACTAGCAGATGATTTCATCAAGTGCCCCAACAGAAAATTCAGTGACACTTGTTTGGACTTCTTTACAATTCTTCAGGAAACCCTTTCAAAAACACCCCTCAGGGGATGAAAGACATCTCAGCAGTCGTGCTTTTGGCACAGAGTCGAGCTTTTAGCATGAGGTCGTGCTTTGGGGGAAATCGAGTTCTTTGCAGCAGTCGTGCTTTAGCCTCAGGGCAGAAAAACTGCTTAAAGCTCCTACCCTGAGACTCTGAATTTGTGGACAGTACGCCGGAGAAGCACCCTTGCTACTTCCGGATTGTCCACCCAGCATTCGATCTATGTTGTCCTGATTTATCGTGGCGTTTCGAAATTGATTTTTGAAATTGCTAAATAAACCTTTGGATTTTGAATTGGCTCGTGATTATTTATAACAAAGGCATTTTTGAAAACAGTAATTTGAAATTTGGCATCCTCTGAACATGTTTCCAAAAAGCCAGTTTCTCTGGGATGGCATAGCTGTATTTCTAAATGACTCTCGCTCCCATAAGGGTCTTTATATCAAAAAACTTTGCCTTGTTTTGTCTTATATAAAACAAAATTACTTCCTGACATCTGACATCTGCCCAGCTGTTACTTTTTTTTCTCTTTTCTTCCATGTACCCTGCAGTTGTCTGCATCATCATTTGAGAATATGTCATTTAAATAATTGAGAAAAGTATGGAAAATATCCACCACGCAAATTCCAGAGGAAAATTACATATTTGACCCAGAACAGAATGTTTAAAAAATAGCACGTTAGAAGTAAAAAAAATAAATAAAGCAGCTACATAAAATTACTTTCTCATTGAGAAGGTGATAGGTGACTCTAGAAAATAGCTTCCATACTGATTCATATTTTTCAACAATCCTTTTCCTGAGACATTCATGTTTCAACCTTCTACCTGATCATACCTCGCCTCTGTTGACAGCTGTCTCTAACAAAATGTGCTAATAGGAACAAAGGCATATAAACTGCTATAAACTCTGGATAAGGATACCTTCAATGACAAAGAGATCTGAGCGTTAACTCCAGAAAAGGCAAGTAAATTTCAGTGAAAACTGTCTCTAAGAAGTTAAATCTATCTTTGCCATAGAGTGATTCGTTCTGCTCTGATAATGTAATAATAATGCCTAGCTAGTCTAAAACTGGTAACACCTTGTTTGGGCAGCAACCATCCTCAATCAGGTGGATACATTGCCCCACAGGTTTCTTAAGTATCCTTTTTCTGATTAGGACATCTTTTTTCTTTGATGACCTCCCGCAATCTGAAGTGACACAGGAACATTTTAGGTGATGCTAGCTTGAACTCGCTTTATCCAACTTGGAAAGAAGCTAGTCTGGAGGGAAAGGAGCTGGTGATAAAATGGCTTTAGGGCATTCTTGCATTGCCTGCTGGGCTATGCTTAACCATCTTTTAGCAAAGCCACTCAAGAGGGCCAAAAGGTTTAGATTGCACAAATAAACACTTGCTGTTTACTGAGTGGCTGCAGATGGACTCCCATTCAAGTTCAGGGCAAACAGTGCAACAAAGGATTGGTCTTTTTTGTGGTTTTCTTTCTTTTCTTATACGTGAAAAATCTGACTATCTAACCTTACTATTTTTACTATTAATCTTCTGAGGGAGAATGCACAGGACATTCCACCTTAATACGAGGGAAAATATCTTTACTGTGCAGCGCCAGTGAACTGGCACAGATCGCCCAGGGAAGGCGTGGAGTCTCTCTCACTGAGGATAATCAAGAATCATCTGAACATGAACCTGTGCCATGTGCTCTGGGATGACCCTTCTTAAGCAGGAAGGTTGGAACAGATGAAACCCTGTTGTCCCTTCCAACCTTACTCATTCTGTGATTCTGTGGGGCAGCAGAGATGAGGCTTTCATGTGGGGCCAAAGGACATTGTTGACTAGACCAAAATCACTCATTACATTTTACAAGTTACCATAAATGCAAGTAGGTTTTTTATTAAGAGGGAAAAATTTTAAAAATCCCATAAAAGTAGTGCATCTAATTGTAATGACAATAATTTTCACACAAAAAGAATTTTTTTCATCTCACTAACACTTAAGAGACATTATTGATCATGGGGATGGTATCATGGACAATTTGTTTTCTCATACTTGGTAACAAATAATGAGGCAAAATACATTCTGAGGGGAAGAAACAACCATTTCAAATCAGTCTTTGCTATGTGAAGGTGCTAAATAGAAGTGTTCTACACAGTGCATTCTTAGAATGTGAGAGAAGTTGAATTATGTAGTATAAATGACACTGAGAAATAGCAACAGAATATTTTCCTATTTTATTTTACTCCTTTAGAGCTCAGTCTACTTTAAAATAAAAGCCAACTGACCTGGCAGGACAAGGATCCAGATTACACTCTTGAAGCTTTGGCTTGGGCTTGATATTTTCAGGATAATAGTGACAGTATTGATCTGCTACTACCCGATTGCTTCTCAGATCAAAGCACTCAGCAGATGTCAGCTGATAGCCTGCAATACACAGAGGAATAAATAATGTGAGATGTGATGTTCTTCCTGTTTGGCTCTGAAATGTAGTAAGTTCTGGTTTGGAAAAAGAAAACTAATTTCAGCTTGCTTCAGTGCTTTTGGACATAACAACTGTTGTTTTACAGGCCAGATTGCAAACAGCAATGTAAATCATATGTAGCAGGAAACAAAAGATAGCCAGAATGGTCAAGCAAAAATTCAGAAGGCTAGAAAAAACAAAGAAAAAACCAAAGGCTGAGGTTTCTTAATCACCAAGAATTTTGCTGTTAGTTTCAGTATAGAGAATAATCCATCTGGTAGGAACAGGTAGGGATGAACGGAGACATCTTGTTTTACCAAAAAAAGTCCAAATCCCATCAGCCCTTATGTTTAACAGCTGTAGCATTAAATGCAGGCATGTAAATATCAAGAGGTATTTTATCTACAGAGTCTGGAACAATGCTGAAAATCTAAAGGCTGCTACCACAATGCTAAATCCCTCCCTTCATTTAGTTGTAACTACTTAAATTTTTAAATTTTACCCATTTTTAAGGTCCAAAACTCAGGGCAGCAATAGGGACAGGGTCATGTATGCAGATGACAGCTTCTAAAATACAATGGTAATTCATTACCTCCACCACAGGATGCTGAACAAGGGAAAAAATCAGTTTCCCTCCATCTGTGAACGATAGGCTGGTAGAAGATGAACTGGACTGAACTGTCAGCAGCACCAGCATAACTGATCTGAAAAAGAGGTTATATCAAAGAATGAACCTAACACGAATGCTGGGAAGAAGTATTCTACCACAAGCATCTTGCAGATTGAAACTTCATGACACCTTGAAGCTTCATGAAATACCAGATGTATTTTGCAACAGGAAAACTAAATTCAAAAACAAAGCATTGATCGGTGGCAAAATCTTGGCTCACAGTCAAATATATTTCTGGGCATAACCAGTGACCATTTTGAAATCACATTCTGAAATAATGAGTGCATGGCAAATATGACTAGTGCTACTGAATGATCTTACAGCGACAGAGGACAGGGACAGATGCTTAGTAAATCAGAAAATGAACTTCCACTACCGACTGTCCCTGACACATGGACATAGATTTTAGATTGTTAATATTTCCCAAAAAACAGTTATAATACACTTGATAGTACAGACTAAAACATGGAAGGCTGCACTGTGAAAAATAGAAAACAGAATAAAAACTTTACTTCACCATTTTTTTCCTGAGGTGAGGTCATTCTCCATTGTGGGACTGTCATTATTATTTGTTCTTCTGCTTACTTTATTTTGCATGAAAAAATGCTTCTTTCAGTCATAGCATGGAATCCTGGCTGGGGCTAGGTGCATGTCTGCAAAACTCTTTAGAGCCTACACCTGAGCTTAAAAGCTAGCATGCTTTCAGTACTAGATGTGCTGAATGGATGTCCCACATAAACAAGAGTTTGTAGTGTGAAGACTGCAATACAAGAGACCTTCACACTGGTAAAGCAGCACCACTTACACCCAGCCCAGTAAAAAATCCTTCCTGTTTGATATCTGTGCTGATTAATTCAGTTTTGAGGACTCAGGTACTCCTAGGAAAAATGTTCTGTGCTGGAAGCCATCTGGGGAGATCTCTGATCTTAATGTGCAGGAAAGGCATTCTCTGGGGAGAATTCTGCTTTTACTCTTTGCTTTTTAAGGATCATCACTGATTCCGAAACTCAGATCTACTCAGCAGTATGGCCTGCAGTGAATCATGAAGAACAGACCAAGAGTTCACACATGGGCTACTATAAAAAGAACAGAGAAAAAAAAGAGTTTACATTGAAAAAAATTCAGGAAGAAAGAAGAGTTCCTCCCTCTCTGCAGACTATCCCTGCATGTCTGGCGTTATCTGTCTGTTTCAACGCAGAGAAAAGACAGATGTACCATTTTTTCCAGCTTAATGTGGAAGTCACTCACACAGCCATGATAACAACATAGGTGGGGAAAGAACTACAATGAACCACAGTCATAAGCTCAAATTAAACAAAACAAGCAAAAAAAAAGAAGCATACACAATATTGTGTATTTTTAAGGAGTATCGTAAGCAGAAGAGGAACAATAAATGGTATTTCCACATAGCAAAAACTTCTTGATTTTGTTTGACTGTTTGTTAAAGCTAAGATCTTTATCTAGGAGAAAATATCACTGGCCACTTGAGCCCTGAAAAACTCAGAGTGAGACTTAATAGCTAAATGCTGTAAGAAACATCGTGGTTTGACTGCACAGGGCCAACTCCCACACATTGAAATACTCAGCTCTGTAGTATGATGAAATTTTTAACCCTTGAAGTATTAGCAATACCCTTGTAGCTATGAGAAATGCCAAAGATCTAAATAGAGATGGCCAAATAGCTATGAATGCCAAAGATCCAAATAGAGAATCTTAAGCTAGTCCTCTAACTAACAATGAGTTTTGCACACTTAGGTAACTGAACTAGAAAAAAAGGCATTTGAACATTATATTTGCAAATAAAATCCTATCTAAATTTATTAATAGCTGAAGTCAGAAATACCCAGATCTTGCAGAGCACTCATCCTTGCATTTGTACATGGCAACTTCCCAGATATCATCCTTGACTTCCTTTAACTTTCAAGGGAATTTGGAGCATTCCTTCCTTACATCAAAGCAGTCCTTACCCCTTTCAAAGAATTACAGAATAAACTAAGTTGGAAAAGACCTTTGAGATCATCAGCTCTAACCTATGACTTAACACCTCCTCATCAACTAAACTATGGCACTGACTGCCATGTCCAGTCTTTTTTAAAATATCTCCACACACAGTAACTCCAATACCTCCCTGGGCAGACAATTGCAGGGCACAATCACTCTTTGTGTGAAGAATTTTCCCCTAAGGTGTAGCCTAAACTTTCCCTGGCACAACTTAAGACTGTGTCCTTTCGTTCTGTCACTGCTTGCCTGGGAGAAGGGATGGAGCCCCACTTGGCTACACCCTCTTGTCAGGCAACCCCAGCTCCCTCAGCTGTTCTTCACACGGCTTGTCTTCCAGATGCTTCACCAGCCTCATTGCCCTTCTCTGGACATGTTGGGGCATCTCAACCTCCTTCCTAAACTGAGGGGCCCAGAACTGGGCACAGCACTCAAGGTGTGGCCTCACTAGTGCCTAGTGCATGGGAAGAATGACCTCCCTGCTCCTGCTGGCCACACCATTCCTGATACAGGCCAGGATGCCATTGGCCTTCCTGCCCACCTGGACACACTGCTGGCTCATGTTCAGTTGGCTGTCAACCATGAAGAATAACACCAGTCATCTAAGGAACTGGTTAATATTACTGTCCTCAGAATATCCACTGTCTAGCCTACAGTCACTATCAACAGAGATATCTTTTTTCTCTCTTGAAAGACCTTGGAAAAAAATCTTTTAGACTGTTTTTATACTGATTTTGTTAGTGCCTGCCTAGGACAATGCAAGAGAAGCACAAGCTGTTGCTCAGGTAAAGTTTGGAGTTGATAAAATGCAGATTTGTTTTGGGAGATGTTACAGAAAGTCGAAAGGAAACAAGAAAATAAAAATTTGAACACAAAAGGTGTGTAATCTTTATGAGATATTCTGATCTGCTCTATGAACAAGAGACTGCAACATCTGACTTTACCTTTGCACTTTGTTGGTTTTTCCTACAGCTCCAAAATTTGATTAGTTCACATAAAACCAAACAAGTAAAGTTCCCCCAAGCCCAAACATTTCTTGCTTGATTTTGGCAGTGTATACCTGAACCATTTCTTTTTGTTCACTGAAGAACATATAGCTTGACCTACAAAACTGCAGTAGTTTACTTGGACAGTTTCAAAATCTAATCAGCACTTTATAACCAGCAGTCATAACCAAGTAATTATTAATGTTACTTGTACAGCTAAGCCATGAAAAGTGTATTCAATAAAATGTTCTCATTTTATGAAATTGGGAGGAAGTGAGGAGGAAAGACGCCATTTCTTTCTTGTATGTGTGTGTGTGTCTCGTGACTGGGAGTCCCTAGTGGTAATTCCTGTAAGTTTGCCACTAAGGTATTTCATATTTGCAGTCATCTGGTGATGACTGCTCTCTTTATATGGTCATCGGTAGACCCCATCTGACAGTACTGTTTCATCCTGCTCGAAGGAGAGCAGATGCGTGACATGAAGTGACTACCCCAAGATTCTCTGTTTAGGGTCTGAATGTACACTATCAGCAGAGGAGATCATTTTAGCACAGACAAGTGAACAAATATGACACAGGCAAGAGAGCAGATCAGGGGTAGCTCTTGTGTGTGTGCATTCCAAAATGGGAACAGAGAAAGGGAATTATTATTTTCTACCTCAGAATCATCATGACTGATGACATCATGAGTCATTGGGTGGCTGATTATAAGAATGCTGAGCAGGTGCATTCCTTGCACTTGTGAGTCATACAGGAAACGGATGAATGTTCTTCTGTTGTTGAGTAGCAGGCAGATTAAAAGAGGCGTCTGGGGAGTCTGGTGACCCTGAGCATGCCAAACAGGGGCGTGGCATGGCAAACAGGGGCGTGGTATGACTGAGGGTGTGGCACAGCTCTGAGGGCGTGGCACAGCTCTGTGGGTGTGGCATGGCAGTTCACGGAGGCAGGGCAAGCAGGCAGGGTTGCAGGTTTTCTTGCTTGTAAGGACTGATGTGTGTTGTTTGGGGTGTTTCTGTTGGTTGGTTGTTTTTGGAGTTTCTTTTAGTAATGGTTTTTACGTGATCCAAAACTGCAGTTAGTACAAGTGCATGTGACCAAGTGGAGCCCTCCAAAAAGGATGTGTCTCTACAGACCCATTCCTGTGCGGAGTGTTTGAGCTTATCAGTGGTTTCAAGGGATGCTGTGGAGGAAACCTGCCTACAGTGTGAACAGGTGAATGATCTCCTTTCACTGGTGGCCGAGCTTAGGGAGGAAGTTAAAAAAATAAAAAGTATCAGAGAAAGTGAAAGGGAAATAGATTGGTGGAGTTCAGCCCTTCCATCCTCGCGGGAAGCCCACCAGGAGTCAGAGGACTCCTATGCCCTTGTTCTTGTAGGTGACTTTAACCCACCAGACAACTGCTGGGAACTTAATACAGCAGAAAAAAAGCAATCCAGGAAATTTTTAGAGTGTGTGGAGTTCAACCTTTTGCCGCAGCTGGTGAGTGAGCTGACCAGGGGAGGGACTATGTTAAACCTGTTGTTTGCAAATAGAGATGGACTGGTGGGAGATGTGATTGTTGGAGGCCGCTTGGGGCACAGTGATCGTGAAATTAGATTTCTCGATATTTGGTGAAATGAGGAGGAACATCAATAAGACTTTTACATTGGACTTCCAGAGGGCAGACTTTGGCCTATTTAGGAGACTTATTCAGAGAATTCCTTGGGAAGCAGTCCTTAAAAACAAAAGAGTCCAGAAAAGGTGGATGTGCTTCGAAAGAGAGATCTTGAGAGCACAGGAACAGACTGTCCCTGTGTACTGAAATATGAGTCCACGAGACAAATGTCCAGCCTGGATGGACAAGTAGGTTTTGGAGGAACTCAGGAATAAAAAGAGGATGTATCCCCTTTGGAAGGCAGGTCAGATCTCTCAGGAAGTATTTAAGGGAGCTGCTAGAGCATATAGGAATAAGATTAGGGAGGCCAAAGCTCAGTTTGAACTTAAAATGGAGACGTCTGTAAAGGATAATAAAAAATGTTTCTACAAATATATCAGTGATAAAAGAAGGGTAAGACCAACCTTTGTTCTTCATTAGATGCAGGAGGGAACTTAGTAACTGCAGATGAGGAGAAGGCAGAGGTGCTTAATGCCTTCTTTGCCTCAGTTTTTAGTGGAAAGACAATTTGCCTTTAGGAAAACTGTCCTCTTGGGTTGGTTGATGGTATCAGTGAGCAGAATGGTCCCCCTGTTATCCAGGAGGAGGCAGTCAGAGAACTTCTGAGATGCTTGGATATTCATATATCTGTGGAACTGATGGGATCCATCCCAGGATGATGAGAGAGTTGGCAGATGAGCTTGTGAAGCTTCTCTCCATCATTTACCAACAGTCCTGGCTCACTGGTGAGGTTCCAGATGACTGGAAGCTGGCCAATGTAATGACCATTCACAAAAAGAGCAGGAAGGAGGATCCTGATATTTGCAGGCCAGTTAGCCTGACCTCAGTACCTGGTAAGGTAATGGAGCAGTTTAGATTGAGTGTCATCATGCAGCACTTACAGGATGGCCAGGGTATCAGACCCAGCCAGCATGGGTTTAGGAGGGTAGGACATGTTTGACCAACTTGGTCTCCTTTTATGACCAGGTGACCCACCTGGTGTATGCAGCAAGGTCTGTGGATGTTGTGTACCTGGACTCCAGCAGGGCCTTTGACATTGACTCCCACAGCACACTCCTGGAAAAGCTGGCAGCCTGGAACTTGCACAGGAGCACTCTTCACTGAGTTAAGAACTTGGCAGGATGGCCAGGCCCAGAGGGTGGTGGTGAACGGTGCTGTATCCAGCTGGCAGCCAGTCATCAGTGGTGTTCCTCAGGGGTCTGTGCTGGGGCCTGTTCTGTTCAATATCTTCAGTGATGACATGGATGAAGGTATGGAGTCATTCATTAGTAAATTTGCAGACAACATTAACTAGGAGCGTGTGTTGATCTGTTGGAAGGTAGAAGGGCTCTGCAGAGAGATCTGGAAAGATTGGATGGATGGGCAGAGTCTAACTAAAGATGAGGTTTAATAAGTCCAAGTGTCGAGTCCTGCCATTTTGCCACAATAACCCCCTGCAGCATTATAGGCTGGGGATAGTGTGGCTGGACAGTGCCCAGGAGGAAAGGGACCTGGGGGCACTGGTGACAGCAGTTGAACAGGAGCCAGAGTGTGCCCAGGTGGCCAAGAGGGTCAATGGCATCCTGGCCTGTATCAGGAATGGTGTGGCCAGCAGGAGCAGGGAGGTCATTCTTCCTGTGTGGCACTGGTGAGGCCACACCTCGAGTGCTGCGTCCAGTTCTGGCCCCTCAGTTTAGGAAGGACGTTGAGACACTTTGAGCGCATCCAGAGGAAGCAACGAGGCTGGTGAGGGGCTTGGAGCACAAACTCTGTGAGGAATGACTGAGGGAGTTGGGGGTGTTTAGCCTGGAGAAAAGGAGGCTGAGGGGTGACCTTACAAGTGTCTACAGCTTCCTGAAAGGTGGCTGTAGTCAGGTGGGGATTGGTCTCTTTCTTCAGGCAGCAACTGACAGAATGAGAGGACACAGTCTAAAGCTGTGCCAAGGGAAATTTAGGCTGGATATTAGGAAAAAGTTTCTATGGAAAGAGTGATAAAGTACTGGAATAGTCTGGCTGTGGAGGCAGTGGAGTCACTATCCTTGGATGTGTTTAAAAAAGGACTGGATGTGGCACTTGGTGCCATGGTTTAGTTGAGGTGTTAGGGCATGGGTTGGAATTGATGATCTTGAAGGTCTCTTCCAACCTAATCATTCTGTGAATTTTGTGAGAGAGGAGCTAAACGGTAGTAATAATTTCCTATTTCTCAGAGTGGGGAAACAAGAAGGAATCAGTGAAAGTATAGCACTGAGGTTTGAACAATGAGATGTATTCCTTATTTTACACAGTGTATCATTCATTATGGAAATCATTGGCCTAAAGGCCAAATACATTGATTAGGAGAATGACCATGTTCTACATATAATAATTGAAATAATTTATATTGAACAGAAAAAAGGAGGTTTATATGAAATAAAAGCTATACATTGTTTTGAAAAGGTCTGGTTCATCATTTTCCATACATTTCACCTCATTTGCCAAAATAGGAGAAAAAAATTTTCTTGAACTTGTCACAAGATATAGTCAAGATAATGACTCTCTTTTCAGGCTGGTCATTACTTGTGAGTTTGATCTAGAAATTCTTAAAAAACCTGTGTATTTTTTGGAATCAAATAATCAGATTGGGTGGTTTTTATGACTATGACTAGCAAAAGAAGTATTGAATGCAAATATAGGATGACAAAAGCCATTGGTATAGACATGCTTCCCGCTAAATCCAATCTGCAGTGTGCCAAAATGACCTCAGAAGGACACATATCTTTAGAGGTACTTTTGCTTTACAACAAATTGACAATATTCAATTGATCTAGATGAAGCAAAGTCTTTCAGTGAGTTGACCTCGCTTGCACAGAAGCTGAATCAGTCACACTAAACTTTAACTATTACTATTTCTGTGCATTCAGCCTTAATTCTATCTCATCTACTTCCAGGAGCACCATCTTAACCCCAAGCTGTCAGTACTTCCAAGGCTCTGCACCACTTCCCACCTGATAGGAAGCCTTCTCCCAAATATGAGGTATAATTTCTTCTGGAAACATCTGCCAGCATCAGAACTAAATTGCACGGAAGACCCTTACTGTCTACACTCCCAATTCTAATATGATAATACCTCAAACATCCAAAAATATGTTAACCATAAACAGTAGTTCTTTCCTGCTAGAGAAAATTTGGCCTCTGTCTTAAAGCCAGTGCTGAAATAATTTATTTCATTCCACAAAGTAAATCACTGTGTGCTCCTTGTCCAAAGTAACTAATCCAACCCTGGCCCTATACTGACAAGGCCCATCAGCCTCTCTGCGAGCTGGCTGCCTGTACACATTCATTATCTCTTGCATGCCCTTGCAAGTCCCAGGAAGTCTAGACTAAGTCCCAACCTTTTTTTCTTTTGCAAACCTGGACTGTTATCAAATGCATTTATCTCACCAGCACTTTCTGCCAGTGCTAGATCACAGCTGATGCAACAGTTGTGTGGCTAGCTCTAGAGTTCTGTGTAATTCAGCATCCACTTTTGAGAAGCATTTTATGACTTTTTGGACAATTGGTGGGAAAAAACCCTAATTTCAGCAGTAAACGCTGCCCAAGTGAACCCAGTCCACACCATTTCTAAATCAGCCAGCAGCACAGCTCAGCCACCAGCACAAAAAAAAGCACCAGAGAGTCTCTCCTGGTAGTAGCCATTTGCCAAGGCTTGTCAGCGCAAGTACTACAGAAAGACAACATCAATACAATGTAATCCTAATCCAAATACTTCTTAAAAGTCTCCAGAAAAACATTTGCGCAATCCCACTTTATGCATCCCTCACGCAAAGGACTTGGTCTGGACAGGCACTACGAATGAGCCCTCATTGATACCAGGGGTTTAAAACCAACATAAACATAGCCTAGCCTAGATCTAGGCCTACAATTGTTTCTCCTCCAAACCCAAGCCTAGATAATACCCTTCACTAGACCTTGTTTTAAACTCACTGGTCTTTGCTGGCTCACACCTCAGTTACAGGGTTAGTGGCCTAGCTGTGCAACAATTGGGCTGTGCAGCAGACCCTAACAGGCTGTGCTTTGCCAGCCACACTCTTCACTGGCAGTCCCTACTGGTGGTTCCTGTAAGCCTACCACTAATGTATTTCATATTTGCAGTCATCTGGTGATGACTGCTCTATTTATGTGGTCATCTGTAGACCCCATCTGACAGTACTGTTTCATCCTGCTCGAAGGAGAGCAGATGCGTGACATGAAGTGACTACCCCAAGATTCTCTGTTTAGGGTCTGAATGTGCACTGTCAGCAGAGGAGATCGTTTTAGCACAGACAAGTGAACAAATATGACACTGGCAAGAGAGCAGATCAGGGGTAGCTCATCTGTAAGGGGTGTGTCCCCCTGTGAGATATTACTACTTTTATCTCTAGACTACAGAAACAGACAGATTTCCCAATGAAAATGACCTTCATTTCTTCAGGATTATATCAAACACGACACATTTTTCTTACAGGAAAGAGGAATTTCTATTCATGTGAACCAGAGTTTTGTACTGAAAACATCAAAACAGAGAAATCATCAGAATTTAGGAAAAGAAGTTCTAGTGGGATTTAAGTTTACTGGCACGTTTTCCAGGTATTTTGCCTTTCAAAAATTAAAGTTAACAGTGAAGACTTATAAATCTCAAACGATCAATATAAAAAAATAAGAACATGAAAAACTTTGCTCTTCCTTCAATTTTGTGATAACACCTTTTTCTTTTAAATACAGCTGTTTTGCTGAATTAGTTTTACTATTTACTCATCTTGTGAAAAGATGGCAAGAGTTTTGCACATGAGGAATGTACTGTTGACTATTACACAGTAAAGAAATCCAGTAATTATACAACTCAACTCCTCCAGGAACAGCATGAGGTTTCTTCTTGCAATTTTAAAGCACTCTGTGTTACCAATAAAGAAAGTTAAACGTCAGCTCTCACACTGAGTTTCTACTTCTGAATTATATCCAGGTGTCTAACTTGACCTGTCTGAATAAGAGCATTCAGGGTCAACTGAAAAGGATTACAAGAATGATTACAAGAATAAGTTTGGAGACAATGATTCTAAAACTAGAGTTCTGCTACATCTACAAATTCGTTTAGATCTGTTTCCATAAAAATCTGCCTTGGCCCAGGAAAGTAAATCTTGACACCCAAAGAGATCCCACTTTGTAAGAAAAGTTTACTGATACCACTGAGAAATATTTCATCTGATTTTTTTAAAGGGGAGTAATTAAACTCGAAAACCCGAAGGCAAAATCATAATGGATAAAGCAAGTACAAAAAGCCCTTTCCAAGTTTGGCATAACTGAGAGGTAGCATCTTGGATTGCATGCATCTATACACGGATCTGTGCATGCTTATATCCAGTAAAATCTAACAAAATAAATATCCAGAAGAAAAAAAATGGTTAGAAAAATAATTTAATAGTGCAGAATGCTATCTGTGTTGCATGACATAATAGCTGAAGTATCTTCTATAGCTGTTGATTAAAAAACTAACTGTGATTCAGGAGAAGAGAATTTTTTAGTGCCTAATCCAATGCAAAATTTAATTCTAATGTTAGAAAAGATCCTACAATCATGAACAGTTGGTCGGGAGTTTTTGGTGTATTTTCTATATCCAAAAAGGACAACAGATTTAACACTGAATGAGGCATGTTACTCTGACTTTCAAAGATGCAAACACATAGCAGAACTCAAAATGCTTTCATCTCAATACAGCAGTGTCTGTTCTGCCCATGCTTAGCAAACTTTTACACTTTCATTGGTCAGACTCTCATCTTTTAAACAGGGTACTCCTTCTATTTAACCAGCATTTCTTACCTTGCTTTGATAGAGAAGGAAATGCAAGCACTAAGGGATAAAGGTATTTTCCTTGTCAGAAAAGACAACAGAAAAGACAACAGTGGAAAGAGTTGAAAGAAAAAGAGTGCAACCCTCCTGTTACCATTTCAGGGCAACTGGTCTACATGATTAGCTGTTTGCCACAAATTCATTATAACTAGGCTGCCAGAAATTCACAGACAGCAGAAATAAAACAAAGTGAGAAATATTGTGTACATTGCACTGATGTTTGACATCTCTGTATCCTCTGTAAAACAGGTAAATGAGTTTCAGATATTTTGAGTTGAACACTAGCTATTTTAGTAAGGCATTTTTGTTCTGCCATTCAAAGAGGAAGGAACATATTCCGTAGTTCAGGCTTCTTGGGAATGAGTTCTGAAAATTTCAATTTGTTTTTTCAGCTGCTAACATACAATGATGAACAGGGGACAATCTACAGGACCGTGCTACTTCCCAAGCTAATTCATTCCAGCCCAGCTTAGCTTAACCCAGGAGAATCACTTAAGACATTTTCCAGTTCACTGCTCAAACCTCTAGCTGCCACTGGGTCAAGGTTAAAGCAAATGTCATCTACCTCTGGGTCTCACAGTGAAAAATTTACGTAGTCCTGGACATGATACAGGTTTTGTAGTTCTACACCTGAAATCCTTCAGGTTCCTTGGACCTACTGGGAAAGGATTTATTTTATTGCAACTCCCAAATGTTCATTTTTGTATGTTTGTTTTCCCATAGAACGTGTGCATTGCTTCCAGCAATGTGTTTTATATTACCTGGAAGAATAGAAATGCTCTAATGGGAAGAAACAATTTTCATCTTATTGCCAGTGCAACAAGATGATGCCATGACTTCTCAAGCAAAGTTATCCCATTTATTTTAGAGCTTGGGGACTGGACTCTTCACTCTCGTACAGTCTTCTGTGCAACTACACTAGTATACACCCAACAAACTAGTGGCCAAAGAGGTATCTTTTCACTTATCACAGACAGAGAAAACTGCATGTCATTGATTTGTAAGTACCTCAGAAGTGCATATAAAAAGGTACTGTCTTTTCTTGGAATGAGTTAATCTTTTCTTTTTAGGGCACATATTGGCTATGTCTTTCTTGACATAAATGCAGTCTGTCTCTCCTGAAGAGTTTCCAGTGAGGTTTCATCAAATATACAACCATAAAGAATTAGATGTAGAGTTCAAGCGATAGCCTGGATTAGGCTGTGTGATAAACATCTACTAAAAAAATTAAGATCTAAAAAAATCTCCTTCATCTTCTTAGTACATCTTGTCTTACTTGCTGTTGCTCTAAGACGTCAATGACCAATGACCCTCACCTTGATAGTAAAGTCTGCAGTAAGAGGCCCAGATATTCTTAAGATCTCCTTGTCAGGAAATTTCTGGAAGTCAATGCTAGAATTTTCTACAAGGAAGGAGCCAGTGGTGCTGAGGCTGTTTTCACTCTTCACACCTTGGAGAGTCTTAGTTTCTAAATCTAACAAATAGAAAAAAATTGTCAGGAAATCAGAGCATTGCAATTTGAAGTGAGAGCAGAAAAAACCCCCAGCACAAATTAGTAATATTGCAATTCTTTCCCAATGTTTTTCTCATTTGCACACTTTTCTTTTTTCTCTTCCATCTGCTTATTGTCTTTGTTAAACCCTTTGATTTTTAGCTCACATTCCCGTCCTCACCCATAGGCCATGTTTTTACTCTCTGTCAGACATACTAATCCATTCCTTGATAAGCATATTTGCTGTTAACTCACTCTCAGTAAGTCCTTGGCCCATGAGCACTGCTAATTTGCTGTACCCTCCTTCAGTTCAAAGGTGGGTCACTAACCACATGTTGTTGTAGTAGACAATTAACTGAAAGCAGGATATCCAGGAAAGAAAGATCAGTATGATGGCAATCCCATTTCCTCTCCAGAAGCCGTATGATATATCCCAGTGGAGTAGAAGAGGAAGGTGGGTGCTGAACCCTGCTGAGTTCTCCATCAGGCTCTTTCTGTATTCACACCTCCCCAAAAGTGGGCATTAATTCAGATACTGTTTTGTAATACCTACTTCTGATTGTCATATTAAAAATAATGATAATTTCTTAAGTAGAAACCAACAGTCAGAAAGTCGGTCTGTTTCATCATTCAGCTAGTTTCCCTACCAACTCCAGACTGTGCTTTACAGAACTTTCACCAGTAAACTGTTTCTGGTAGTTATTTAAAAACAATAGGGCATTTCATCATGAAGGATTTCAAAGTTGCAAACTTTTTACATATATTTATTAATATAGTCACAAAACCTCCAGCACAGAGAGGCAAGTAAAGCATATAATTCATCTATGATGGAGATATATTTTCAAAGACAACAAAATGAAAAAAAAAGTTTTGATTTGCATATATTAAGTTGCTAATTACAGAAAAAAAGTGTAATTTCAGTAATTAGGTTGCTTTTCATGATAGATTAAGGGAATTAATGCAGGAAGTTGCTGAGGCAGTACACTAAGAATTTATGCTGTAATGATGAATTCCTTGGTTTTCAGTGAGACCAGTCTCTTTCTTTGTGCTGCAGTTAGTTAGCCATCTGTTTTTGGACAAGGCTGTATGAATCAGGAATAAAGATGGTTTTAAGACTTGTGTATATATAATCAGCCTTCTGTTGACCTCTCTCACAACCAAAGTTCACAGGGCAAAATACTCCGTCCCTCTGCAACTGACTGTAGCTAATACATATATAAAATCCTTTGATGGGTGAACAGAAAGATTCATGGAGAGCTCTGAAACAAGAAAAAGATATATTTGGACTTATTCATGTTTACACAGTGCAGTTAATCTAAATCTCAACCAGTGACTGAGGCAGACCTTGCTGATTCAAATCTTTTTATCATGAAATATGATATGGCCTAAAGTGAAGCTTTAGATCCATCTCTCCAGCTAAAATCTCATTTCTCTCTGAGGTGTCTTAAAGCTCAATTTCACTGAAACAATAACAAAAGTATGGCATTTTCTACCTCGGAAGAGAACATCTACATTGGAAAAGAAGACAGGAAGGAAGGAGTGGATATCATGTACTGGGAAAGTAATATCAGCCGTACTGGAGCAGTTCAGGAATACCCAAAGGGCCACTTAAAACTGAGGTACAGGCAGCATTTGAACTTTTAACGAATACATAATATCTTCTCGTGGTTTATAACCTATAATTTTCTGGTCTTTATCTGGCTTTAAATCTGAAGAACCCACTGCTTTCTCAACACAAGTAGGGAGCTACAGTACAGGACTAGTAAGCCATCCCTTATTTTGATACCCTGTATAAAATTTTTGGGTGCAAGAAAATATGAAGGCAGCGAAATGATTTGTTGTTTCACATCTTTGCTGACATTCATGTTTGTACCTACACTGTCAATCACAGAAGACATAAATGGTCTGTGCTACAGAAAATTCCTAAAGACTTTTAGAAAAGGAGAAGGGTAGCCCAATTATTCTTGCAATAATATGTGCTACTGAGAGGTCAAGCAGTACCGTTTTGGGTTTTATTCTGACAGTA
Organism: Chamaea fasciata; assembly: GCF_029207755.1. Taxonomy (NCBI): domain Eukaryota; kingdom Metazoa; phylum Chordata; class Aves; order Passeriformes; family Sylviidae; genus Chamaea; species Chamaea fasciata. The sequence continues at coordinate 6,662,071 of NW_027094089.1, forward strand.
AATCAGAATAAAGTATTTACCAATACTTTAATATTCATTTGCTACTGATGAGAAAGGAAGCAGCTTGTGAGCAGCTACTGCACTGGAAGATGTGAGAAAGGGGTGCCAGGAGCTTCTGTTCATCAAGTAAATGTATTTGCCTTCAGCTCTAGCAGAGTATTCTCAAATCCTCAGATTCCTTCCAGAAAAGAGGGACATACAGCTGCTATAATACACAGATGAAGCAGGAAAGTGTTATAGCCATCAAGTGATGGGCTAGCAGAACTCAGGGTTCTTAACTTCTTGGAGCAGTATCACTGCTAAAGAACAAGGTTTCATTTTTGTATGCGCTTCAGTTCTTTAGAGTGTGATTTTGTGTGTGTGCATGCACACACGCATGGTGTGAGTGCCTATGTGTGTCTAGGGGAGAGAGAGAGATCATAACAGAAATGTGTTAAAGTCATGAGCATCTTGACGGCTGAGCTGAGCTGCAGGGAAGCTAATACTTTGCTCAATATTTCTTCTCTCAGTGGTATGCGTTTTATTAATTTCAAACAAAAGGACTTGACAGCAAGTGAACCAGCCAAAGGATAAGCAAACAGAAACGGCTGAAAAATTATGGAGGGGCAAAGAACTCTGCACTGCTGGCCAAGGTCTGCTTTGAAAAGAGTGTACCACTGAGGTAACTGGATCTGAGGAAAACTGAGGACAGGACTCATCTGTGTGTTGAAATCAGTGATCTGAGAGAAGAAAACTAGACACCACTGTGTAAACAGAGCACTGCAGGTTACCAAGGCTCTCTTAAACAAGTGTACACCAACTTCTTCTACTTACATAAATGATCGGGTCCTTTCAGCGTGAGGCGAACTTGCCTGCTGCCATAGGGAATAGCAACCACTGTATCTACCACTGTGGGAAGGCAAAAATGCATGGAGTAAATAAGCAAGGAAATTTCCATCTGTTTTCAAATAAGCATTGAAAGAGGTGTTTACAAGGCAATCAAAAGAAAAACCTTAGGACCAATTAAAATCACTAAGAATTATTTTTGAAAATTTGAAAAAAAACTTGTTAAATGTGGTACGAACCTTCTGCTTAGAAGAATCCAAAACTGTTGATTTTATTTATCCCCAAGTCCTTCACAACTGCTTATGGTTTTCATGAGTAACTAATAAGTTTTTATTTCATCACAACTCCACTTAAAACTCTCAAGTATTTTGAATCAGTGTTTGTGGCAAAGCAGAGAAGCATAAGCTTAGTTTGATGTTTAACTAGAGTAGCTTTCCCATTTTTCATTTTTTTTTCCCACTTAAACCCCACAGCTTCTCCATGATCCTGCCCATGCTATGTGATGGTCCCCTACTGCTCTTAGGTATGTCGTCCCTTTCACACCTCTTATTTTAATGATCATAAGTGCTAAAATTCTCCTTCCCTTTCTACACTGCTAGCAGAAAGTCGCTGTAAAAGCAGAAGCCCGTAAGACTGTCATGTAAATAGGTATTACAGCAGGATCTTGCAACTATGGAGCCCTTTGGAGCTTTGCCAATTGCATTTAAACCGAGGTGCGAATTAACATGTAGGTCACATGCAGCTGTAAAAGTTAGTTAGGTCAGCATTTCTAAATAGGCAGTAAGCTCAGTAATGTCCTGAAGGCAGACAGAAAGACACAGAAAGATGATATAAGATGCTATACCTGGATAACGAAGTGGCCTTCCCAGAGAATGCTGACCTGGACAAACCAACATATTTCATTCACCTTTCCCTGTCCTTTCTGCCTCCTTCCCATATAACTGTAAGTTGGGAAAGAAAAAGTATGCATGCTTAAAAGGATTTTTCTGGGGAGTAAGAAGGTGGTAGATGGGAGAGGAACAAAGTCTCTTTCACTCTTTATTCATTAGAACTGCTCACATATATATCATGAAACACCGTCTAGCAGGAGCTACAGCTCTGCTCTCAAAACAATGTTTTGCTTTGCCAGGTGAGGCTAACTCACACAATAAAAGCATTTTATCTTTTATTCAAACATATGAGTTGGGATCTTACACTTCTGACCAGATCAAACTGGGAAAGCTGTTGGAACCCAGCTAAATCAGGATTCTCACTTACTACCGAAATAGTCATTGATGTTGTCATTTTATATCAAAGGTGAAAAGTCAACAGAGAGAGCAGAAACACTACCAGAAACAGGAAATTTTAAGCAATACATTTATTCTTCCAATACATTCATTCATCCAAACCCATAATATCTCAAAGAGTGTGAACTTTTAAATTTTAAATTCTGTAATGCATCACAGGATTTTTTGACACTCTTGAATTTCAGAGCTTTATGGGATGAAATACTCACACTTTTGTTGCCCCTTACCATCCCAGAAGCAAGGCAGAAATTTAAGCAGTCTCTTTGAGTGCCACAAAAGTTGTGTGGACATAAAGACTGTTCAAATTTTCAGGCACTTCTGAACCATGTCCTATTTTCAAGTTCTGATGTGATATGTTTTCTCAAACTACCCAAAATTTCAGTGTCTAAGTCTCTTGTAACACTGGGTTTAGACTCAACACATGTTTTGCTCATACACATCTCCCATACCACACTGATCAGTAAAGCTAGGAATCTTTCCTATCTATACATAATTCAAATTTTCTATTTAGAAAGACAAATATCTAATTTCTAAGAAATTAATTAAATATTGATATTCTAATAATGCTTCGTTGGTACCATTCTGGCATTCAAATTCAAGATACCCAGTAGGATAAATTATTTTATCCATTTTGGGGAAAAACAAGAGTGTGACATATAATTTTGCTGTATAGATATAACATTTTTTGGAATGAGTGTGGAAAAACAGTAACGCGAATTTAAAAAACCCCAATATTAACGACCATTTTGCAGGTCTTATTCAAGGACAGTCCCGTGCCATTATTATATCTGACTGTCTCTCAGTTACAAGCTCTGTGCTGCAGAGTTAATAACTCACTGACATGTCACAGAAAACCCACACAGTTTAAAGACCATGCTGAGCTTATATTCTCAGCATGCATCTTCTGCCCCAGGGTATTGCTAGGACTGTATTTCACCTGATCTTGTAGTTGCTCTCCATTTGAAATCCTAGCACGCTTTATGTGAAATGCAAAGCTCAGTGGGATTTATGTTTATCACACTGCTTCCTGCTTTCACAAAGCAGAAGCAGTGGGGACTGAAGGATAATTTCCTGAAGTTAACAGTGATAAGGAGGAGCCATTTCCTGTGAAGAGACATGAAAGTAAACAGGCTAACATTTAGTCACAGCTCTCTCCAACAATAAGCAGAGACAGATTGTTGAGCAGTTGTGTGGAAAAGACACAAAATACTTTAACAGGTGGTTGGTTTTCTCTGGAGACCATGCATAGGGAAGCCAAGGAAGGTCCCAGATAACTGAGAGGACAGTGGCTCAGGGCTGAGAAGAAAGTGCAAAGTTTTAGGCAAAAGTTAAATGTCATAAACCTACATCAGATTCCCATGAGAGACAAGTTTCTTCTAGTTTTAGGTTTTTAATTTGGATTTTGTCCAAATGGTTTGTCAGTTCTTGTGATGAAAAATTGAGTTCTTTCTATCTCTCGATCACTACTGATATTCAGTGGAAATGTGGAACCACATCTATTTTTGACAGCCATAACAAGAGTAATTACATGAATATCTAGACAGGATTATAATTTCTGTTAGTCTCTTATGAAAATAATCTACTTTGTTAGTAGATGTCAGTCCTGTTTTAGAGAAATACTAAATGCACTTGGTGATCAGCAGAATGTGCTCACAACATATGGGACTAACTCTCTAGCTTCTTGGTGAACACAAAGAAGCCTGCTTAAATTCAGCTTATCTTCATAGGTAGGACGTACACAGTTCCCTAAAGAAGATATAAAATAAAAAGAGAAAGATGCATTTTCTGCAGACTTCCAAAGAACCACCCAAGCCACCCAGGAAAAAAGAATATTTCTGGAATGAATGAAGGTTTTTGTAGCTTTTTTATTATTAGTCTTATGAAAGTATCCTGCCCTACTATGTTTCTGTCTCTGAGGCCACTGGGACATATATACTACCACTATAAAGAGTGAAGAAGCTGTTTCTATAGGAAAGCTAAGTGTTTAAAAGCTCTATGACTTTCTTTCTTTTATGCCTTTGCATGATATAAACACCAAGAGAAAATTACTTTAGTATGATGAGCTCAAGACTGTATTTGGAATGATTCTGAGATATAAACAGCTTCAGAAAGTATTGGGACAACTCTGGAGTAAAGGTCAACTGTCCAACTCCTAGAACAGTCCTCAAGATTGAATACTGCTCTTAGAGAAACAAAGTCCCAAGCAAGGCCAAAGAACATCTCTGCTGATATCAAGTCACTGGTGTACATTTCCCCTCTGATTTTTCTAATGGTGTATGGCAGCCTGGCTTTTAATCCCTTGTTCAGAGCACAGATAGAGCACATAACCAAATGAGAGTATTGATCAGGATGCGAATTAGGGGAGTTTGGAGGCTGAAGGTCAACATCGTGCATACATCTTCTGCATGACCTAGGAAAATTGGAAATTATTTGTGTGTATTTAATGGGGGCTACTGGTGTTTGGCTAGTGAACTGTAGTGAGTGTAGGAACTTCATGGTTGCATGAAGCACACAAAAAAAAGTTGAGTCTGCAGGATGCTGTTCTTGTGGGAAGGTTGAGTTTAACTTGGGTCAATCAGTCAGTGGAGTAATTACATCCTGAAGTACTTCATGAATTCAGAGAATCATAAAATCCTGGAACGGTTTAGGTGGGAAGGACCTTAACATCACCCAGTTCCACCCTCTGCCACAGGGATTCCTTCCCAGTTGCTCCAAGCCCCATCCAACCTGGCTCGGGACACTCCCACGGATGGGGCAGCCACAGCTTCTCTGGGCAGCCTGTGCCAGGGCCTCTCCACCCTTAGAGCCAGGAATTCCTCCCCAATATCCCACCTAACCCTGCCCTCTGGCAGTGAGAAGCCATTCCCTGTGTCCTGTCCTTTCATGCCTTGTCCCAAGTCCCTCTCCAGCTCTCCTGAAGCCCCTTTTGGCCCTGGAAGGGTCTCTGAGCTCGCCCTGGAGCCTTCTCTTGTGCAGGTGAACACCCCCAGCTCTCCCAGACTGGCACCAGAGCAGAGGGGCTCCAGCCCTGGGAGCATCTCTGTGGCCTCCTCTGGACTGGCTCCAGCAGCTCCACGTCCTGGTGCTGTTGGGGTCTCCAGATCTGGAGGTAGCTCCGCAGGTGACGTCTCATCTGAGTGGGGCAGAGGTTGGATATTCCTCAGCTGGCAGATGGGAAAAGCTTACTGGTGTCAACACAGCTGTGTGGATTGCAAGCTATGTCTACAGATAAAGTAGGATTATGTCTACAGAAAAACAGGATTATTTTATAAGGGTAACTTGAAATTTAACTATCAACTAGTCAATCCAGTCATTTAAATGATTGGATAATTAAAATTAATTAGGCCCTGATTCCAGATTTACTGGTGTATTTATGTTTATAGTGACAAATAAGCAAAATGTTGATACAGATGAAGTGCCAACAGTGCTGGGGAAGACAAATGCAGAAAAATGAGCACAATAGATTTTTGGAAGAATTCCAAAATTTTCACAACATTTACACAAATCATTTTGAAGCCAACCTCAAAAAGAATTCATATTCATTCACACATGTGAAGGAGATTCATAACTGTGTCTTTATGATTTTAAAAAACCTAATTAAAAAAAATACTTACTTTTCATAGATTCAAACTTTCTAGTGTTGCATAAAATCATGTATGTTTACAGCAGGGAAGTGAATAATGCCATATGGTTTATACAGACTGCGCACAAAATCTATGATTTTCCTAGCTCTACATAACAATTATACGCAGGCAAATGTGTCGGAAAAATCCATTCTCTAACATTTTTTTCACATTTGTCTCAGTCTAAGACAAATGTGCCATCTGCCATCTGCTCTCTTCCCTATATAACATTCTTTACATTTAATAGGACACCACTGGGAGTAGATACTAACATTTTAGTATTGTGCATAATATATTAGTTCCTTTATCCTCAGCAGAGAAGAGATGAGCACCTTTTTTACCACAAATCAACTAAAACCCATTTAATTACTCATACAGGTAAAGACATTTGCCAAAAAAATTCGCAAACACTATTCTGGAGATTTCCAAATTTGTTCCTGCTCATTGCAGAAAACTTAACAATGAAGTGAAATTCCATTCCTAAATCTTTGTGAATCATTTCCTTTCTCCTCTAATCTACAATTCTGCTTCAGCAATGGAACTCTTACGAGGATTATTCCTTTCTTTCCATCATATGAAATAGTTGCCCTTCCCTTCCCTTCCCTTCCCTTCCCTTCCCTTCCCTTCCCTTCCCTTCCCTTCCCTTCCCTTCCCTTCCCTTCCCTTCCCTTCCCTTCCCTTCCCTTCCCTTCCCTTCCCTTCCCTTCCCTTCCCTTCCCTTCCCTTCCCTTCCCTTCCCTGCCCTGCCCTGCCCTGCCCTGCCCTGCCCTGCCCTGCCCTGCCCTGCCCTGCCCTGCCCTGCCCTTCCTTCTTTCCTCCTACTCTCTCTCTCACTCAGCAAACACAGAGCAAAACACAGATGCACTGTGCTGTCAGCTGCTCTGTGTGCCATGCTCCATACTCATGCAGTTACTCTTTGACAGAGAGAAGCTTTTGTAAAAAGCAGCTCTCCCAGTTATAGAACTCACAAGTATGCACACACTGTCTTCAACAGATATTATGCTGCTATTTGAATCTTTAAAGTCATGTGCTATTCAGCAATTGTGAAGTTGGTCCAGAGTGGTAGAGCTGGTCTGATTAAACTCTAAGGCTGAGGGCAGGTTTTCAGGCTAGCACATGTGATTCCTTTGGTGTCTCTACATAGGCATGAAAATACATCTTTTAATCCTTCCTTCAACCTGACCAGGCACATGCTATCACTCACCTCAAAAGTTTTGGAGTTCCATCTGTGGCGCTGTAAACAGATTGAAAAAACCTGTCTGGGTTTCAGGATAAACTCACTGGGGCACAGTAATGCTACTTTACCACTCTGGGTTAGAGCTGGGTCAGCATGCAGGAAAGGGCATGTTTTTCTGTAGACATCTCTCATGCCTGTGAAGGCATTTCCTGACAACTTAGGTTCCTCAGTTCCCCATAGAACTGAGTGACCATGCTGAGAATGAAGGCACATGTAATGCTAAATAGGCCTTAGAGAGAGCACTCTGCCAGGTTGGTACCACCAGCCCCTCAGGGTTCCTCTCTGCTGTAGCAGCATAAACTATTCTGTTCAGAGCAGTGTGCACTAAGTCCCATTCATAGCCAGCTAATACAGCCAAGAGAGGTGTTGAAAGGGCTTGCTCTCCTGCTCTTCACAAGCAATTAGCTATCTGAGATGGGCAATATGCTGATGACACCTTTCCACAAGCCTCTGTCTGCCCCCACAACCTGACCAATAGTCTGACAAGGCTGCTTTAAACTAAGAGGCAAGCACCTGTGAGGATAACTAGACTGACCACAATTATTCAGGTACCTGAGAAAGAGTGGAGTGAAATCTAGCTTGCAAGAAATGGAAACTTCACTAGAAGGGGAAGGTGGCACTTTAACAGAAGGAACAGCTTACTTTTACTTGCAGAGAGCTGGGATTTATACTGGCCCCGAACCAGCCGGCAGGTGGACCCATCTCCATCGCAGACCCCACAGTTATCTTCCTTGACAGCACTTCCCAGCTGGTGGTCACAGCCAACAATCTGGCAAGAAAGAAAGATGTGCAGTTCAGCGTGAGCGTGACTGGTCAATCCATCTCTGCAACAAATTGCTCTAAATTTCTCTCTTAGCATCTTTTGAGGGCCATAAAGTACCTTAGCAATGAAAGAGGCTGAGCAAATCTGGCTGGGAGTGTGCACTGAAGTCAAATGAGAGATAGTGAACAGGTTAGTACTCAACGGCTTTTGCAATTCAGAGGAAGAGAAGAGTATTGTTGGAGGTTGCTTTTTTAGGGCATTGTGAACATTTTTGGGTCAGAGTCCTATCAGAAATTTCACTTCTTGGAGTTTCACAAATTAAAATGTCTGAAACAGATAAAAATACAGATAACAAACGGACTGATAGATAAAAGTAAAGAGCAGCATGGATTAATAATAACATGGCTCGAAATTTTACCTGCTATGCAGCTGGGGAAGGCATGTGGTTTTAATTATGTTTGACAATAATCCCATTCCACACTGTCAATGCCTGTGTTCAGGCATTGTAAAAGATCTGATAAAGAAGGCTGAAATGGTTGCAACAAAAGAATTGAGAGTCATTGTATGAATGCTATTACCTGCTCCTACATGCAAAATGTTTGGTTCAAAATTTTAAGAGTTGAATAGATAAACTAGGTTTCTCAGTTTGCAAAACCCCTGTAATTCTGAGGAGAGTTAAATAGTAACTTATAATTATGTACATTTAAAATTAATTAATGGACTATTTGTTTAATACAGTTTGTATGTAGGTCTTTTGCTTTAAGTTCTGCATCCAAGTTTTGAAATATGCATGTAAATAATTGAAATCCAAGAAATTAAGAAAGTCCTTAAAGTGCTATAATTACCACTGTAAGTATTAGAAAATGAAAGGCCTTCTAGCATTCTGGCACACAGAGTAAGCAATGAACAAATATTTGTCTATAACTTCTAATGAGTTTTTGTTACGACTCTTAGCCAAACAGAGAATATATATATAAACAAACGAAATTTTAAGTGTTTTTTCAGCTTTAAATTTTTCTGCGTTTCTGAGTTTTAGTTAAATCAGAAAACTAGCTCCTAGAAAATGACGGGAGCAAATAGAGCACTTATCATCAAGACTCATAAAAGCTGTATGTGTAAGTTGCCCACTTAAACATTTAGACTAATATTTCTTATTTGTGCAAATCTGAGTGTGCAGCAGTACACATCTCTGCTAGGGTGAGATATCTTTTATATCTAGTCTGGGTTTGCTACTTTCTCTTGATTTGTTTGTGAAAATGCAGGCTTTAATAACTAGCATTTTCTTTTAGCAATTCAATTCCCATTTCTAACATCAGTATTTTACTAGCTGCAGAATAGCTGTTTCCTTGATTATGTCATATTGACAGTATAATTAATTTAATTTAAATCATTATAGGTTCAAGCTTGATGAAAGCTATCATCAATTTTTTTTTTTATTTTACCTACTTCTTCCAGGTCAGAACCAGGTGAAGCCTCCTATGCTCACACATTATATTATGATCCCTCTAAGGGGATTAATGAAGTCTAAAGAAGTTACAGTCAGAGAAATGATACTTTTTCTTGAAAAGCTTGTCATATCAAGGCTGCAAGAGACATTTTAACACATTAGAAACACCATGAAAAATAATGGAAAAAAAATGAAGCAAAGATAAGTGTATCTTGACACAAGTGTATCTTGTGACTACTCCATACAAAACTTCCAAGTACAGATCCACAAATTGTATCCACAGTACTCTGTAAGATTCACATCTATTTTTTTTTCTGAATAATAATATCCCTACAGGAGCTGAATGACTTTTGATATGCACAGACTGGTATGCTCTAACTTCCATTAATGCCACTGTGTAGACAAGATGGTAAAAAGAATCACTTGCATGATCTGAAAACTGTATAACAGTGCCTACAAATCAGATTTTCCTTCTAGTGCATTAGAGATCACTAGCACTGACAGTGAGAAGGGTCCTGCTAGGGAGCTCAGATAACAAAATAAAGGTTTTCATATCTGCTCAATAATTCAGTTTAGGGTGGTACACAAATCTTTATGGCTTTGCCTATTTTGAAACAAATTTGTGAATGTCTTGGATAGGAAACAGCCTGGATCTTAAATCTAGGTATGAGGTAACCAATTTCAAAAAACTGCATTTACTACTTTAAAGCCCTTTTAACTTTATGAATCATCATCTCACTTGTTGCCATGGGCTATACCCTCATTAAAGTTAATTTATAAAACTGAGCAGTTTGGAGCTAGGTCACAACTTTTGGAAGAAACCACCGGGAAAATCTCAGGTGTGAAAGGAAGTTATATTGTGGTTTGTTTCTTTTTTTGAGTTGGACGGCCATTACCAGTGTACAGTATGAAAATATTTCTTCTGTTGAAATGCTGTGTTTCAAATGGAAGTATGAGCAAAGTGGAAGTATAGAGACCTTTGTGATTACTAACATTTCTGTGGTATGTACAAAATGTATATTAACCTTACTGGACTTGGCAGTGTCTCAGATAATTTTATGCAATTAAAAGTTTTGATGAAATTAAATGAATTTCCTATTTCTCCCCAAGGTTTCTGCAGATTGTTCTTTACTCTGTTATATTATCTGTCTAAATAGATGTGCAGAGCTCGGGGAATATATATGAAATTATCATTAAAAAAACTTATGAATGATTAACTAATGCCTGAAATAAAAAAAAAGTTCCCAAGTTTACATTTTTTAAAAAACTTATTTTCTTTTTTCACTGCCTAGGGAAATTCCTTCTTCTTTTGAAGGTAATTACATGCACTAGAAATGTTGCTAGTGTTTGAAATGGAGTCACTGATGCTTTAAAATGAAAAATGGTACTCCAGATCTCTTATATTAGTTTTTAGAGCTCTCACAGGAAAACATTTTGCAGGCTGGAATCTTATGACAGCAAAAGATCAGACAAAGAAATATTAAAGTTCTCCTGAAAAAATACACAGTTTTTTTGTCTCTGAGCAGAAGAAACAGAAGTTTGTCTGAGTTGAGAACATGTCATTTCCATAACATTATTTTCACTGTCCATCAAGGCTGCAGAGAACTCATTGACAAAATTATGGAATGAGTGAAAATATGTCACCACTGCCCGAGAAATCTGCAAAGGGTTTACAAAGAAGAGGAAGGCAGAATCCTTTCTTTCAGTATCCATGCATAGTGTGAACAAAGCACACAGAGGGAAGGTTTTAAAATGGCTGTTATCAGAGATGTCAAAGATGCAAGACTCTAGGAGAGGCCAGCTATCAAGAAAAGTAGACTCACTTTGTCTGCAGAACTAGAAAATTCTGCCAAGACTCTGACCTATGGGCATGCTCACCTGAAAAGAGGTGGTTGAGGACCTCATAATGAAAATAAGCACCATGGAAGACACTGCTTCATCAGCATGGTAAGCAAAGGATACAATAAGGATACTGTACCTCCTATATACAGCTCACAGTAATGGTTTGGGGGACACAGTTTGAAACAAAATAATGACATTTTTGAATCGGAAGTCTAGGGAATATTTAATTCTCTGAAAATCTTTGAAATATCAACTCCTTGTCTTGGTTTGAAACTGGATTCAATGTTGAAATCTTAATATATCCTGGGGAGTTTAGGGAGTTGAAGCTTTTTCAATCAATAAAGGTCGGGGAAGGAAGACCCCACCAGGAACAAAAATGGATTACTGCAAAAAATTATGCCTGTAAATGTTCTGAAGTAAGCAGTTTTCATACTCCTTTCTATTACATGTTAAGTTTCCTCCCCTTAAGCAGGATAATGAAGCACAGACTTTCCACATTGAAATCTTTTGAGTTCCAAGTTGCTGAAGTGTGGTCAGAGGCTTGAACTGCACATTGTTACCACACAAAATATAAGAAGCAGCTCCAATAAGTTCCCTGACAATCTAATCCAAACCCCATTAAAACCAAGAACATGTGCTTGTAAGTTTGATAAGTTTTGGATGAGGCTCTTGTGTGTTTCTAAAGGTGCTTCTATGAAGCTCATTACTACTGTGGTTAAATGCCCTTAAAAGCAGTAAAGGCAGATTTTGCAGAGCTGTGGAGGTCTCTCAGTATATGGAAAACGTCAGTCACGATGTACCAGAGTGAGAAAATCACAGGAGAGTACCAACTGCCTACCCAGATCTTCACCACTGCTAAAGTGAGTTGATTTTTTAATTCTCCTTATAGGTTTAGCATAGAAAGTCTGGCAAAAAAAAGCCAGAATAATAACAGCTAATCCCTAGTTGGCTAAACCTGTATTGTTTTCTGGCATAAAGTACCACAGCTCTACTCTGAGGTAAAGATTTCCTATTACATTTTAGACTGAGGTCCCAGACTTCATGCTGAGTCTGCCTCCCTCTCCCCCCAGTGCCCTCCCCCCCCCAACTCTACTTGATAGCCCATGGGTTGACAAAACAGAAAAATGAGGATATTCTTGACTCTGAGACACATTGCAAAATAATTTTTACAGGACGCTGCAAGAAAAGAGATAGCTATCAAGTTATCAGATCAACTGCTTGTGTGTAGTTTAAACCCATTGGGCTAAAAGTTCCACAACAGGAGTTGGAAGTAACTCACTGAGTGCGTGCATGAGTTGTAAGTGCATGGGTTCCCCTTGTGGACTTGAACTCTGGCTCAGTTTAGCATATTTTTCCAGAAATAAAACTGGACCAGCAATGACAGGTTTTGCTTCAGCCCTGCTGGTCTGGAAATGCCCTGAAGTAAGAAGTTTTCATATTAATTTCTATTCAGCATTAGGAAATCCTGAGCAGAAAATAATGTAATAAAGCAAGCTTGCAAATCTAGCCAATTATCAATAAATATCTCTATTTTTCAAAGGGCATATCTGTCATTCAAATGCAAGAAGTTCTCAGAATCTGAAAAAACCAAGTTGCCCTTCACATAGATACTAATGTGGGGCTTAGTGTGGGACTTGTGTGGATTGTCACTGCTCAGTTGAAAAAAGTTTTGGATCAGAGCTATCATTTCAACTGGGTTCAAAATCCTATTTTACAGAATCAGCATGAAGAGCTAGCAGCTGTACTCCAAATTACTGGAGAGAGAACAAGCTTGAGCCTGTGCAGCTAACTGGATCTGGGTTGACGTCTGTGATGTGGGGACTTGCACCTCCTGCTGACAAGCTATCTGACCTTCAGTGCACTGACATCCTTGAGATGACATTTTACAGCCCCAGCACTTTTCTGGCACAGCTTCATGACATTATCCTGTCACAGGCAATCTTTACCAGCACCAGGCACTAGGCAGGACTCTCCCAGGTCTCCAGATGTTCAGGTGGAGGTACACCACAATCCAACTAAAATTGAAGACCATAAGATGATTTTCACAATGGCAAGGCAATTAGTAACTATGCTGGTAACAGCAGGCTCAGTGACATATGCAATCAGAGTACTTGCTTGGTGTTCAAGAAAATATATCTTGCAACTGTTCAGGCACTGTGAAACAAACTTCACTTACTGATGAGTACCCAAATTGTTAAATACAGCCACTGAAGTAGCTAAGATACACCTTCCAACACATGAAACATGGCTGGCCAGCTTGTTGATTTGTTGCTGCTGATTGCCTTATCTACCACTAATCCACTGCAACCAATCTGCAGATCCTGCTTGGCATCTTCCCATCATTCTGAGCAAGCCAGAGCTCTCTGCTATTAATGCATTTAAACAAAGACCCTTATGTAACCTCACTCAACCAGCACAGCAGACACAACACTTTGGGAACCAATGGTTCAGCCAAAGCTACAGAAGCAAACAGCAAACACCCAGCAGTAGAAGGAACTGAAGACAATTTTCTATTTCTTAATTTTCTCTCAGGGAAAAATAAATGTAAACTCATTCTGAAGCTACCCTTGACTTAACAAAGAGCAATTCAACTAATTTTAAAGCTGTTACTTCTTAAATGAGGATTACACACACACTAAAATCTTGGATGTGGGGAAAACATAACTCCTTACAAGCAAATTTAAGTAGGACGAATCTTCCAAGATAAAAACAAAAAGATGACTGAATTTTGCAGATTTATACCAACCAATTTGTTGTGTGGGCCACCACAGGAGAGTGCAAGATGTATGAACAAAGCTCTCTCTAGTACATTCTCTGATGATACAGAAATCCAGAGGCTGCTGCTGTCTAAGAGACAACATTTGTTGTAATTCTCTAGGGGAATGGTTTCTCTCTTCTGACCCCCTGGAGTTCCTTACCACATAGAGTGACCCTTCCTTCCTTCTCTGACCACATTGGCTATGGTCCAGCTATATTTCCCTGAGCGGGGGGCTATATAATGCCTGGCCCTTCCTTGTTCTTTCTCTCTCCCCCCTGGAATTTCAAAGAATAAACGCCTGGGACAAAGGTCCTGGGGAAAAGGCCTCTTCTGATATCTTTATCTCATCCTTGGTATAATTCCCTCCAAAATCTCCTAATAACTGAGCTAGCTAAAGCCCCTGGAAGCGGGTGGGGGGTATCTATACAAACATTTAAACAGAACTAACTTCCAAGAGTTTATAAAGAGACAATAACAGGAAGAAAAGAAGCTTCTATAATTATTCATATTCACTTACAATTTCATTTACGCTTTTCTTTGGTTTTCACTGCATTTAGGTTTACATATCCATATTGAGTTGGAATAAAAATTAGTTTCTCCTTTGTCGTCCTTACATGCTTGTGTAATTCTTGAAGAAGAAGAAGAAAAAAAAAAACCCTAACTTTTTTCTTAGTTAGTGCTCTGTAGCATACCATTACTGAAATACTTGCTTTTCTCCAGAAGAATCACATCTATTGTACGAATATCTTAGCAGTTCCAGGGGAAAGATTAGTCAGTTTTTGCAAAATATTAAAATTCTACATCAGAAAGTGATTGCAAAGGCCATTCTAACACAAAATTCATCAAAGCAGGTCTTCCTCAGCTTCCTGGTAGCAATGTGCTTGAGAAACCAAGCCTTGAGCCTGCTGGACCTATTCTTTCCTCCTAGGACATGAAACACTAATTGTAAAAGCATTTAATTGACACTTGTGACATATTACATTTGACTGCAATTCTTTGTAAGCTCTGGTGACTTCATGACATGCTTGAAATTGCTATACAGAGCTCTCTTCTGTTTGGTATACAGGGTTCATTTGTTGGCAAGAGTCAGTCCTCTGTCGGCTGGATCAGTGGAGATCCAGCTGCAGAGCTTTGTTATACCAGTGCCAGAAAAGATTTTCTAGTGCTTTGGGCAGTCACATAATCTGTGTTATCAAGGAACAGACATCTCTTGCAGTTCAAATACTTGAGAGGGGCTACATGGCCCCAGGCTACTGCTGAAACAGCTCAGCTAGTCTATATGATATTCCAGCCTGCTGCTCAGAGTGTAAAAGGAGTGCATGCAGGCCCTAGGAGAAGACATTTAGGATGGAAGAGGAAACTATCTCAAATGCCTGCAAAACGCCTGTCCTGGGTCTTCGCAGGAATTGGACCACTTGCCAAGGTCTTCAGTGAGAACCACACATCTGTTTTGCTGAGGACTCTCAAAACTGCCCACAATTGCAGACACGTTGCCAGACTCCTCCAGCAATAAAGCCATTGCACAACTCTACACAACTCAGGCTTTTAGGTGTGCTAAGGAAATACCTGAACAGAGATTACTTCCTGGTAACTAAAAGAGAACACTTAGAAGTCTCAAAGCTGCTCTTTTAAATTTCTTATTATTGCCAAGTCTCCAAATTACAATGTTCCTCCCTCCCTCTGCCACCAGCAGGAAGCTGCCCTGAGTGCTGCTGGTCAAAGACATATGCACAGTAGACAAGTTGGTCAGCATTGGAGAACAGCATAATATTGTTTCAGCTAAAAGATTAGAACAAAGTATCTCTACAGAGGTGCTAATCTCTATTAATCTAGAAAGTAAAAAACTGATAACTCAGGGCAGGGGAGTTCTAATAATACAACTGAAAATTCTTTCACACACAAAAAATTATCCCCTTTCTCTTCCATTCTCCACCACAAAAATGTTGCTACCTGGCATGACAATAGCAATTTAAGCATTACTCTTATGAATCATTGTTCTCCTTCACACTCCTTTCTATGTGCTGGACAGATGGCATTCTGAGGGAAAAGCTACTTCTTCTGTCTCAGAAAACCTGAAATTCATCAACAAGAGAACAAAATTATGACATGTTATCTTCAGAACATGAGGTAGGTGAGGACAGTGTAAGACAAAATACTCATACAGCAATTCAGTCGTTCAGCCTGACACAGGTTCAAAAACACATGATCAACAGAAATCAAGAACTCAGTACTTTCTGAAATGTTATCTCTGCAGAAGACATCTAGGTTTCAATGGACTACACATGTATATATATATATATATATATATATATATATTTATATATTTATATATATAAGTGTTACAAACAGGAGGCAGAAATAGTTGAACTACACAAGACTGAAATCCCACCACTGTTCACATGGAGCAGGGAACATGTGTTCCTGGTGTTCTCATTCCCATGAACTGGAGCTGACTTGAAAGAAAGGCGTGCAAAGAAATCAGATTCCAAGCTAAGGAATGACTAGGAGTAGCCACGGACCCCCCCAGCTGCAAATTCCTGCAGCTGTGCCCCAAGTGTATCCCACATGGACAGTCAGGACCTAAGGCATGTTTGCAAGCCTTCAAGAGACTGCTGAGGTGACCACCTAATCTTTTTTTTACCTGTCTCTTGCAGGTTTACTGTGCCAACGAGTGAAATATCCATGCACTGTAGCCCTGGTTAAGCCTGAAATGCTTTGGTTTTCTGAAATTCTTTCCCCAGGGAGTTTTCTGTAAACAAGACATGTCTTTGTAACTGTAAACTCTGTTTACATTCTTTCCCTAGGAGAGACTTCTTCTTGATGTCCCTTTGGTCTGACCAATGTGATCAAAGAGGTTGGTGTTTGTTTCACCAATCAAATTGGTCCGTGTAGAATAGTAGATAAGGGAGACACATCCCAAAAATAAAGGATCATTTTAGCCTTCTGAAGTTGGAGTCTTTGTGGCGTTGTGATGTAAAACAGCGTCAATGCACTAAACTCCAAACATTTGACAGTGTTATCCTGATTAGCTCTGTATTTTGGGCTGAACTGGGAACAGGAGAGGATGTGTGCAGCAACACTTTGTACATGGAAGGGAGAAGGAGAAATTCTCCATCTGAAATTGTGATACACAGGAAATAAAACACAGTCACCTATATGGAGCAGAGCAGATTTTCCTACTTTTCTGAAATGATGCACCAGTTTGTATAGCCTCTGTCTCTGATGAAAAAATTAGGAGCACGCATACACGCGCACACACACACACACACACACACACACACACACACACACACACACACAAACACAGAGCCATTTAAGTACTGGTATATATAGAACCACAAAATAGAACCATGGACTAGTTTGGGTGGTCAAGGACCTCTAAAGGTCATCTAGGTCAATCCCCCAACCTTGGGCTGGACACAGAAACATAAAAAGGCCTCCAAAATCACCAAGTCTGATTTCTGAACAGCAACAGGTAACTAGAGTTAGCTAAAGGTAACTAAGCTTGTTAGCTGACTTGAATTCACTGTGCAGCTCAGCAAAAAAAAAAAGTCTTAGGAATCAATAAATAAGATTTTTTTTAAAACTACCTCCAGTATCATGTGGAAGTAGATCTTTAAAGAGAAATTTAATACTCTGTAAACAGTAGACATTTATATAGGCATTTCTGGGATATAGCTTTCTTTAACAATTAAGGTGTAAAATTAAGAGAATGTAAAGGAGAAGGTTGGGCAGTTCCATGAGAAGAAATGAAAGGTTGGTTTTGGTCCAAAACAACTTTTTTGTAGTAACAAATTTAGTTAACAGCCTTCTTAAAAATCTCCAGTTTTATAACCACTGGATCTAATCCTACAATTAGAGCTGTAATATGATTCATTGTGTTATTCTATCATATAGAGGAAGTCTATAAAGATGGTCTTTAATAAAAAACCCACCAAAATTAGTAATAATAGTAATAGTAATAATAATAATAATAATAATAATAATAATGAAAACATACAATTAGGATTAGGTTTGGTTTTTCAACAGAAGAATAGCTTTTCAAATTTTATGTAGAAAGCAGAAAGCAAAAGTAGAACTCTTTTAGCTTGCTTCTTCAGAGAAATTGAAGGAATCAATAGGTCTTACACCTCTACATGTACAAGAAGTCAGTTTGTATATAACTCTTCCCAAATACATTTCTCATCAATTTCTTGGACTAGTACAACTGTTTTTAACTTTTCAGCCAAATGGTGCAGTTAATTGTAGCATCATTATTTTTTTTTTCAGAATTTTCTGCTAAAGTTTATCTTTCATAGACCATGGCTACAGTATTTGCCTTTATTTAGAAGCCTAACATCGTTTCATCCTTTCAGCAGATAGTTCAGTTATGGACATTTTCAGTGTCTAAACTTTCAAAATGAAAATGGTGCAGCTGTCATGATTTTTCACAGAGAAGGACCACTGTTGTCCTGAGCTATGGCTGAAATGTTTAAAGCAAACTCACAAAACATACGCTTCATGGCAGCTTGTACAACATGTGGTGCCCTGGGATCCCCAGGCTGGAGAGACTGAGAGGATAGCAGAAGACTAGGGTCACTCTGGCTGTGTAAGTAAAAGAGACGGCCCAGACTGAAAGCATCTGGTTCATGATTCTGACTTCAGGGAAGAAATACTCATTTTTGGCTATGATATTGATAGAACATGCTTTTGGGAAACTACACAACAATTTACTATTTGGCCACAGATTTAATGAAAACTATAACAGTTATTAAAAAAAAAAAAAGTGATCTGGTGTTATACAGCAACACACAGATTCTGACATCTATACTGGAGGTAGAAGAAGCCTTGAACAATCCTTGATTACCCATTTGAGGAAGCAAATACTTTCATGTTCTTCCTTGCCAGAGTTAAGAAAAAGAACATTTTCAGAATTCACACAAGCAGAAGGTAAAAATTATATTGAGAGAGAATTAACTATTAATACTATGATAACAGGAAGAAATGAAATGGGTTAGGAAAACAGAAAAACCAAAAAATGAAAATGGAGTATTTCCCCTGCAGCAGAAACACTAAGAGACTGTGACAGGGAAACCCAATAACACAAAGGAGATTTTGTCTACATTATGAAAAGGAAGGAAGGAAGGAAAGAAGGAAGGAAGGAAGGAAGGAAGGAAGGAAGGAAGGAAGGAAGGAAGGAAGGAAGGAAGGAAGGACAGAAAATACCCATGTTGTTTCCTTTCAGAGACGTTAAACATGAGGTGTGAGCTGCATGAAGCAGAGTGTATAAATCAGTATTCTAACACACATGATCAGTGCATCCAATTTCCTGGTTTTGTTGCTGTGATAATCTGAAGCGTGACAACAAAGAATAAGCTTGACTTCTAAAAGCAGGAGCAGGCTGTTCCAGAAGGACTGCACCCTGTGGAAAGCGACCCACTTTGGAGCAGTTCATGGAGAGCTGTAGCTCATGAGATGGACTCATGCTGAAGAAGTTAGTGGAGGACTGTCTCCCCGGGAGGGATCCCACACTGGAGCAGGGAAAAGACTCCTCTCCCTGTGCCGTGGCAGGAACAATGTGTGATGAACAGATTTTAACCTCTGCTCCCCATCTCACTTTGCTGCTTACAGGGAGGAGGAAGAGTAAAGGTGGAAGGGGTAGGTGGGAAGTTTTTGAGATTTGTTTTACTTCTCTTTATCTTCCTCTGATTTATTTGCAATAAATTCAACTCATTTCCCCTAGTCTGTTTTGCCCGTGATGGTAATCAGTGGGTGACCTCACCCATTCCTTATCTCAACCCACGTGCCTTCAGTTATAATTTCTCTCCCCATCTGGTTGCAGGGAGCAGCTTTAGTGGGTGCCTGGCATCCAGCCAGGATCAACCCACCACACCGCAACTTTGCAGCTTCAAGTGTTGTATGCAGAAATTACTTATACTCTCAAAACCCTAAAAAAGGATTTGAAGTACAGGACTTTATATTTCAAACAGGGAAAATTAAACTAGAAACTGGAAGTTTTAAATGTGTTGTCCTCGGCATACCCTTAATTCTATCTATAATGACAGTTCACATTGTGGAATCACTATATCCTTAAAGACCATGCATATTGACTTCAGCATTGAGGTTCAAGCTGGTTGTAATATACCAATGGACATATGATAAGCTGAGCTAAACATAAAATGAGACCCAAATGTCTGAGAAGTAATCTGTATTTCTTTCAAAAATGGAGAAAGGATAGGACACCCAAATTAGACAGATATCCACAGCGAAAGGGATTTAAAATGTTCAGGAGGAACAAGACAATTAGTAAGAAATAGAATATATAACATACTGAGGTCTTTATTTGAAAAATGGTGTTGTTTGTTCTGGGTCACTATGCATTTAAGAGTAAAACTACAGAAGAAAAAATTATGTTTAAAAATTAATTCCTATTAATTCCTATTAATTTCTTAGGTGTTTCACACAAAGAACAAAGGTAAGTTACACATCTCTTCATGGGAAAAATACATGTATGTTTATACAATACGGAGAGAGGAAAGGTGCCCACAGCTTGCATGATTTCTGAACCATCACAGTCATGAGTACTGCCCTATTTCCTTGAAGCACATCTGAGTCAGCTACTGAATAACTTCTCCAAAACTCTATCTCTGTAAATAAAATTAAAAGTATTTTAAAGAATCTCTAACTATACTCCTTGAATCAAAGATTCAGGGATACATGTTGTTCTATACACAAAATTGGCTTTGGTTGCCCCGAATAGAATCAGATGTCTCTTCTGACTTTAACTACTAAGTGGCCAGCAGGCCAAACAAAGGTTTCAGCTCAAAATCACATAATTAAACAAAGACTCATAAATATGCTACTAAGGTACTGGTAGTTTTAAACCTCCAAACAATATTAAAAATAAAGGAAAACTATGAGAGAGAGATCTTATAATTTTCAAATACTGAGCCTTTTTACAAATGCATTCTTGTCAATGAGTGAAATCCATCACCTTTAAATCAGGAGTGAGTGCTAAGGCACACAGAAACAATACAACCAACCTTCAGCTGGTGTAATCTGAAGAACCCCTTGTGACCACACAATAGGCTACGGGTTGATCCAAGTCTTGCATACAACGAAATATATTTCTATGGTTAGTTAAGAAAATTAACACTCTCGTTTGACCTACTGGGAAAAATGCTCTATGTCTGTGTAAACACACTCTGATCTTAACATCACTTTTACTAATTCATGATTCTTGCACATAATTAAATAAAGATATGTTTTATGTATATTAACTTAAAAATGTTATTGAATTAATATTATACATATTATTTATATTATAACTCAAGAACATTCAATTCCTTCTTGGTTGGCATAACACTTGAATCAATGCAAGCTGATAGGAGGATAAAAGTTGCTTTCAGTAGGTTTTGCTCTGAGCAATCCAGAAAACTTATCTCTTTGCCTTCAACATAGTGTAATTGTTGCAAAGGACCTGTCATTACAGAATCATAGAATATGCTGAGTTGGAAAGGACCCATCAGGATCATCTAGTCCAACAGCTGAGCCTGTGCTGGACACTCCAAGTATCAGAACACGTGCCTGGGAGCATTGTACAAATGCTTTTTAAAGTCAAACAAGCTGATGCTGTGACCACTTTCCTGGGGAGCTATTCCAGTGCCAACTTCACCTCAGGGTGAAGAACCTCTTTCCTGCTATCCAACTTAAATTTTCTCCTACTCAGCTTCATGCCATTTCCTAAAGTCCTGTCACTGGTCACATGAGTGAAGAGATGGGTACTTGCCCCTCCTTTTCCCCTTGCAAGGATGTAGAAGGCCATAACGAGGTTTCCCCTCAGTCTCCTCCAGGCTGAACAGAAAAAGTGACCTCAGCCACTCCTCATCCAGCTTCTCCTCAAGGCCATTCACCATCTTTGTGGCCCTCATCTGGACACTCTCTAACAGTTTAATATCTTTCTCATATTGTGGCACCCCAACCAGCCCTCAGCCCTTGAGGTGAGGCTGCCCCAGCTCAGAGCAGAGCAGGACAATCCCCTTCCTTGCCTGGCTGGTGATGCTGTACCTGATGCACCCCAGGACAGGGTTGGCCCTCCTGGCTGCCAGGCCACTGCTGCCTCATGTTCAACTTGCCACTTACCAGGACCCCCAGGTCCCTTTCTGCAGGGCTGTTCTGCAGGATCTTACTCTCCAATCTGCATACAAAAGCAGGGTTTCCCTGTACCAGGTGCAGAATAGGGCTCTTGCTGTTGTTAAACTACATAAGAAATAGACTTCACTTTTTAATCTTCAGGACCTTATACAGAATGTACATCGTAGGAGGTTTCATTTTTTGCAGTTGTGACAAACCATATGTGTATTATGAGAGTTGTCTGCTGCACTTCCCCAAATCATGCAGTTCCAGAGACATCTCATCTCATGAAAATGTTGCTTTTCTTCCAGGATCATTATGAACCCTCATAATACTGGGACCCATGATTATTATGTTTACAGTATGACAGCCACTTTAGGTAAGTGGTAGCCTGCAGCTCCTACCGCAAATGAATGGAAAAAATATCTAAAATCTCTTCTCTGAAGTTTACATGCATTCCCTATACTTACAGAAATGGGTTTATTCACACAAATGTTACAGAGAAAGAATGCTCCACTTGTTCTTCTATAAAACTATGATTTCCCAGCCTTTTAAATAACCTTTATAGAAACAATGATAGATTATTGCTTCAAAGAAAGCTCACAATTTATTATGGCAAATGCCATACTCTTTACCATTCTGGACCACTTATGTAGAACTAGCTATTGCTGTGATAGATAGTAAAGCAATTACTCTCCTACGGCATATACTTAGGACAAATCTAATTATGCATTTTTTAATGCAGTACCTCTACTGTCACAAAGATACGACTGGCTAACAATAATACAATGAGACGACAATGAGTTGCTTTAAATTTACCACATCCATTTTTCACTGTGAGGAATATAGTATGAGAATTTATATTTTATTTTGGTCATCCTCAAAAATTCAGTAATTGTAAAAATGACAAATTTGTTGAAGAAATTGAATGCTGAAGAACATGGAAAATATAAAGTCATTTACACATTAAAAATTATTCTACTATTTTAAGGTATATAAGAAAAGGGTTAGTTTAACTAAAACTACTCAGGGACACTAGTGCTAGTATATTTGTCTATTCTCAAGCCACAGAGAAATAACATCAGTCTTTACAGTTTTATCAGTGCAGCTACCTTCAGATTTCCAAGTAAGAATTGTCCTAAGAATGCAAATTACTTTGTTTTAGTCTTAGATGCTTAGGAACTCTGTTTCTAGGGGAAAGCTTGAGAAAAAGTATGTTTCATATTTGGACTAAGCCAGAAATCAGCCTGCTCCTAGATTCTTGGCCACTATACGCAAAAAACTTTGAATCTTTTTCTCATCCAGGTTTTTGTGCTTCCAGTCAAGTTTTTAAAATATTTGAAAACAGAAAACAAGACTAAAAATAGTCTGTCTCATTAGGCAGTCTAGAATTTTGAGATACATGCCCTTGGTTTAGGTCAAAAGGTCTAGATGATTGCCTTCTTCAGATCACAAATGAGATTAGCCCAGGAACTATCCTATTTCATTTACTTCAAGACTGCTTCTGGTTCAGAACAGAAAATCAAAGAGAAAAGAAACAGGAAGGAAAGCTTTAAAAAAAATAACCAACGGCCAAACCCAAAAACAAGAACAAAAAATCCCAAAACAACAGCCAAACAAACAACACACAAAACAAAACAAAACAACCAAAAAAACAAAACCCAAAAAAGAGCCGTTGAAAATACACTAGAAAGCCAACAACACATCAAGCCTACATAGGTTTTCAGGTCATCATGCAATGAAACATGAATCTAGACTCAATCGTTTTTGAGACTTAGTTGTGCTCAGAACCTAACAGAGCTGATGAAAAAGTCCTTCCCTTCATCAACCAGTAGCCAACACTAAGTTTAGAAGAATAAAGTCTGATGTAGATAGAGTAAGTAATTTAACAGGAGCAATGATAGGGCACCAGTGTGGTAGGTAATAAAAAGACCTAATTAGGATGTAAATAAATTGTTGAATGACCAAGAGATCCCCACCCTTGAAGTGAAGGGTCAAAATGCCATTTCGTACTGGTAACAAATAAGGATGCTAAGGTCCAAGGAGATGCAGCAGCTTTCTTAGTCCTACAGAACGAATGGCGGTTTTTTCGCTTTACTGCCTCATCTCCTGCCATGTGGGTTTCTGATTTACAGGGAGCAATAATCCTCAAAGATAATGTAATTTGATAGACCTGGAAAACTTTGATGTATCCAAATTAAAAGCTACAACGTTATTTTCTACTGGTGCTTCAAATCAGTTATGCTACTGCAGCTACCTCTAGAGAACAGTTCAAAAACAGATAATAAAATCTTTCAAAAGAACCCGAAGGAAGCAGCATAAAGTGAGAAAATAATCTTTGAGATTACACATGTCTCCCCCCTCCAGCTCTACCTCCCCCCCAAAAAAGTAAAAGAAATTAATTGAAATTAATGGAAACAGAGGATTAAAATAAAGACCCTAAAATGACACAAGTATGGAGGAGGAGAGGGAGTGAGTATGTGAGAGAGATCTGAGGAGAGCAGTCATGAGGAGAGGGGTTGAGGCAGGTCTTCTCTCCTTACTTGGCACAAGCCACTGATGCACATGTCCAGGGATTCAGTGTAGCACCGTGTCCCATCCAGAACTTTTGGTGCCAGCTCCACGACCAGAGCTGTTCCTCTGGCTTGGCACTTCAGTGAGCATGGGTTGTCAGGGTCATTAGAGACGGGAAGCCACTCATACAACTGCCCCTGGTACTTGACGTCGTTGTGAGCAGAGCACTGCTGGGCACGAAAATCACCTGCTTCTGGTGGGCAGTCCTGCAGAAAAGAAAGAGAAGATCAGCAAGTCTATTCAGGACAGCCAGTTGCAGTATCGTGCAGCTGGCTATGTTCCACAGTTGCCAGATGGAGAGAGTTTCTGTTTAGACATAAAAGAGTGATTGAAATAGCTACAGCTACACATAATTCAGCAGATAATAAGACCTTTCTTTCTTCTTTCCATGAAACTATTTAAAGAACACCAAGACCATGTGTAAATGGGAAATAAGAAATGTACTGTACATGTCTTAACCACACCCTTGTGGTTAAGAAAACAAGGGTCACAATGCTCTTGCTGGATTTCATTCTGCTTTTGCACATATGTGGAGAAGTGTGTGTGCACAGCCACTCTCTTTCAGACATATTTTCCCCTTTGTTTGAGGAGGAAGAAAAAATAACTATGTGATTTAATTGTTTCTTTATTTAAATTCTTGCCGCTAGCTTTTTTTTGAATCAGTGGCATAAATCAGTTGATGTGACAAGGATGAGAGGCATTTGATGCATATTTGCATTTCTTTAATCTAAGATTTCATAGCTCACATAATTAGGGACCTGCAACTGAGAAGACCTTAAAAAACCCTTTTTCAATTCTTCAGGAGATTTCAGAGACATAAAAATCTAACTCTGAAATCAGTCTACTTGATATAAAAACCGAAGACCACTCACACTGCATAAAGTACCTTGTTGACAAGAATTTTAGGCTTTTCTTGTCCACATATACATTCTTGCTGCCCTTAAGCACTGAAGAACATTAGACAGGTTCTCAAGAGAGCAAGAAGAGCTTTAAAATCATGAGTCTTCAGGCAAAATTAACATGAGTTCTTCTTATTTCCTTTCCAGTATTTGATCCTTGAAGAATGATATTTCAAGTCTTCTTGTCCAAGCAACCACAAGGGTAGAGATTCACTAGGGTTTTCTTAGAACTTGAATTTCTTTCATAATTACAGGAATATAGGAGCTAAGCTTTATGAAAAACATTAAACATCATAAGAACTGAGACAAAAAAAGAGCAAATGTTGGCAATATGACTGCATCAGATTGCTAAGATCACAGAATTCTCCACCTTACTGCCATAAGGAGATCTGCTCCTGGATGACATCTGGTAAAATACCAGATGAAATGAGCAGTTATTACACCCTCATCTTGGGGACTATAACATTTTTTTAATCCTAAATCACAGACAATCCTAAATGTTGATTATAGATTTGGTTAAAAAAACCTCCACGTTTTTGATGTACACACAACCACAGAACTAGACAATAGTTAATTACAAGTAATACAAATAATACAAATATAGGATATTTGTATTCTCTGTCCTCAAACTACTTCTTGCTATTAGACAATCATTAATGACAACTTTATTCACAGACTTCTTATGCTTCCAGCAAGGAAAGTCTTATTGCTGTTGAGAGAAAAGGTCTCTTCTTAGATTTAAATAATCACTATGTTTCTTGGATCTTTTTTGCTCTTTCATTCACTAATAGTTTTCTGCATTTTTTTTAAAGAGCGAACTATTACAGCTTTGGATGTGAAAACCATGGAGGCTGCATGTCACTTTGTGACATTAATCAATAATTTTTTTATTATTAAAATCTAAAATAAAACTGTGTTAAAAACTAAGCTTTTAAATCTCCTCTCAAAGGAACATGGCACAGTCTTGGCTATGAATTTGTGGTTTGTAAGCACTTGGCTTAAACCCAGGTTAGCCATGCTGGCCTCTTCTTCACTTTTGGAATGTGATTATGGCTATTTTGTTTGAATACTAAATAATCTTGGATCACAACACTCCAAACCTTTCTTACTGTGAACTATACACACACACACAAGCTGTGATCTTAGCCAGAGATTGCAATCTAATTTTTTTTGTACCCCATGAGCAAATTTTCAATTTATTCACCTTGACCCTTTACTTTAGGGGTACATCAGTCTCAAATACAAACCCCAGTCAAAAGTTCTGTGATCTAAGTAGAAGGCAATAATCTTCCTGTTACAAAAGGTTCAATGGATTAAGGTATTAAAAAAAAAAAAGATGTGGGTTAAATCTAGCTCTAGAAAAATATGTATCAAAGAGCAATAACCCAGAGCTCATTCTTCCTTTTTGAAAGTGGAGGTTGGAAGTCAAAGCCTGTAACTGGTATTTTACTGCTGGAGTACTCAGAGGACAGTTTTTCTAGCAATATATTACAGAAGACTAAAAAAAATAAAATGCTGCAAGTATTTCAGTTTGATTATGAAATATAAAGAAAAACTGAGGGTCAAACAGGCTCTTTTTTATGATCTAGGCAAACTTTCGATACAGGACAAAGTTTGGACACTGAAATGAGCAGAAAAATATGTGGGAAATTCATTATTCCTCTACAGCTCTGTGATTACAGAAAAAGTGGTCTTGATGTTCTGCTCTTATACAAAAGATGAACAATAAGACAGTTACAGTTTGACCCAATATCTGGTTTAGTTCTATTTTCAAACAAGAAAGGAAGAACACAGTGGCCTTATTTCCTGCCACAAAATCTTCCGGTGCCTACTCTTCTCCAAATTTTTCTGTCTGTAAATGAATATAGTCAGGTCTATTGGCTTGGCAGATACCCAAGCCAAGGCTCGGTTGCAGAAATCCAAGCCAACTTTCTTGCTTGGTTCCTGGCTTGTAACAGCTACATTTTTACTAAGAGAAAAAGGCCCAATAAAGCACATGACACACAGAATTCATAATCCTGCTTTGTATAGAACTCAATACTATGTCTTTTTTGTGTTGACTACTTCTAAATCAAAGACATAAAAAATGTTCTTCATCATAACAAGCCTTAAGGACATGGCAGGTGACTGGGATTGATGTTAAATACTTCCAGTCTTTGATATTGTGGTCAAAATAAAACAATGGATTTAAATAGCACAGCTTGTCTTTAAAAAAGTTTTCACATGAAACTTGAAGTGATACATGCAAGCAGTCAGAAACACAGACACACATACTTATCTTGGCACACAGATGTGAAAAAGGGTCGCAACCTGGTACAGTAACTTTTCTCCTGCTGAAATTCTGAATCCTGAATTTACCTGAAGCCATTGGAGGTATCTGTCCCTCAGGAAGGATCTTTCCTTCTGGTTAAGAAAGCACAAGCACTTACATGTACGTGTATAACACCTTCACAAACTGTATAACATTTTTTTATGCCAAAATGTACAGTGTTGAGAAAATTTGTGGTCTGAATTCTAAATTATTACTCATTTTTAGAAGCAGGTCACTGAGACTGAAGATATAGGAACTGTACAAAACTCATTGCATTCAGACATCTATTTTTTTAATCTTAAATTTACTATTTTTTGTTTATGTCAATGGGGACCAGAGCCTCTTCAAGCAGACATTTGTGTAAACATACGACCAAAGCCAGATATAAGTTTTCAGCCCATAAATAAGTATTCCAGTTGCTGAAACAGAAGGCAAACCCAGTGTTTTTTGCATATATTTTCAAGCGGTAAATTGCTATTTTCTTCTGAACACTTTGCACACTTTTATATAAGGCCACTTGCTGTTTTGAAGCAATCTTGCTGTGCCTTAATTCTGCACTGCTGGCTTCTGGATGAGAGAAGCTATAGACTAACTCCAAAAAGTCTTGTTGAAAAAAATCAGTCTGCTTCTGGTACTTGCATGGTGACTTAGGGGAAGGGGACCCTCTATGTCTGCGAGCTAGGACTGCTCCATTGGCCTGAGGGAAGTTACCCATTTCTCCAGCTAAGAGTCTGATTCTGGGAGCTGTGTGCAGCTTGTGCGAGCTGTGTGCAGCTTGTCTACCTGCACAACAGATCAACAGACACTTTGAGACAGCCAGAAGTCATGGGCCAAATCAGTGGCGAACACATGGTAGTGCATCTCTACACAGTTCTGTAGGGAATTTTGCTACTCACATCTGCATGGCCTATGTTTGGCTTGCAGCATGTGGCAGCCCTGCTATCTGGCCACAAAACTATTACAGTCCTGCTTCAGGTTATTCCAATTTTGGTACTATAGTCAAGCCTTACCAGTTTTGTTTTCTTTTGGAAATTATCCATGAGCCCCTGCAGATATGAGGAACTGCCGCCATTGCACTCCTTGAAGAATCAGAAAGAACTAATAAACTTGAAAGTTTCTTCTAAGTCCATTTATCTTCAAACTTCCTATTCATTAAGACTTTTTAGGGACAAAAAATTCCAGTGAATAGGAAACAACTGTTCCTCCTTTAACTCTGTGAGTCCTAGGTGGGTCTTTTACGGCCTTTGGCTCATGAAGGCTCATGAGATATTACGGAAACGCTGAGCTTGTGCTGGGTACCTATAATCTCTATTCATCCTGTCAGGCCAAGATTTCCTTTACTGCAATGAAAATATATATGATTTTAAAGGTGATCAGAAACACCTTTGTTCTATGAAACTCATTTTAAAATATACACTGGAGTTTCATCCTCACTTCTCAGATATGTAATGTGGCCCATATTATTACAGTTTCATTTTCTTCCTCACATCCATTTCCTTTTTTTTTCTCTTTTCCTTAACTCAACCTTCTATTTTACCCTACTGTAATTCATAAGGTTAATGGAGTTTTGCCATGTTTGAATCCCATTCAAAACAATTTCCATTAATCAACAATCCAGTGGAAAAGATAAGATGAATCCCAGATGTCCCATGATGGTGATAGGTTGATCAGATTTCATGGGACAAAAGAAGGTCAGCTTTTTTAAAGTTTACTTAATGGGTGAAATGGAGAAGATCCTATCTAAGCAGTGATAGGTGTAAAGAGTTGAGGAACTTTAAAACAGTTTAGAATGTACATGCTTCTTTATTTGCAGAGGCCAAGAATGATTTACTATACCTGAAGCTTTTCCTCTGTGCAGCTTATTCAACCAGGTCCATGAAGTACTCACAATGTTTCAGCTGCACCAATTTCCCCCCTGAGAAAGAAAACCTGAAGTCCCCAAGTAGGGGCTTGTCTAAGACCAAATAAGAACTGTAGATAAAACCACAGAGTCTTAGGAGATCTAGGAATTTAACAGAAACTTCACTCAGCCTTGAAGCCTTGTTGAGCACCCTGCTTGAATTACGTTCTTGCAGGCATATTTTTCAAAAGTCTACTCCCATGAACTTAGAAACAACTTAGGATCATACTTAGTTGCTTAGATGAAGAGGGGCTCATACTAAAGCTTTCTCTAAGAACCCCAAGACATTGCAATATCTGACAGAGAGAAGTTTGAGAGAAATAATAGGAACAAAGTAAATGGGGAAATATCAGCAAATATTCTTTGGACTAAATAAACACGGCATGGAGATGAGAGCTAAAATTGTCAGTGAACTATAAATGCAAACTTCTATTAATATTTGTCATTATAAATATTTATAAAATATTTTTTCACCAAAAAGAGTCCTTTTTTTGGAAGTAGGTTCACATTTTGGCAAATAGCTCAATATGCAGCCTTCTATGTAATTCGAATTTCTTTTCTTGTCCATCTCTTTTGAATGTTAAACCAAGTGTTTAAATTAGATACAGTAAGTTTAATTTCAACATGAAAACTTCCAAGAACTTCAGTAAAAAACTAATATGAGTATATAATATTAAACCATACTTTTTAAAAGACATTGAAGGTGCCATATTTTCAAACAGATCAAAAATGAGCTGTTCAAATTAAAAATACAGTTGTCAGAAATACTGAGTTTAAAACTGTGATTTACCTAGAGTCCTCATAAGTAATGAAATATTACTGTAATGGAAGCGATTCAGGTTATTTGGGCTTCAAAGTTTCTTTATACATTTACATAAAGTGGACACAATGTGGGTTTTTTTGTTCTGTTTTTTAATTGTCATAGATTCACCGTTCTTCTTCTGAAAAGATTGCAAATCCAGAAGTCCAAGCTCCTGTCCTTTGCTAGATACTAAAAGCACTTGTTTCCAAGTATGAAGAAATAATTTCTAGATGACACACTGAGGTTTTAAAATGCAGCCAAACGGAAATTAGATGAAAGTTATGAAAATCCAGCAGTTTGAAGAACAGACTGTAGGCACAATAAATTATTTGAGTTTTGAAGAATTTCTACTTAAAAAGTAAACTGACATTAAATAAATTGTGTGTTAGCAAGGAGATATGTGAAGTGCCTATAATTTGTTTAATTTTTTTTTATATTTTACTGCAAAATTATACTGGGAGATTTGATTGCAAAATGGCATTTCTAATCACCCCTGGGTAGGAAAATTAAATTCCGCTAATCATTCTTGTAGGTTTGAAAATATCTAATTGGTGATGATACTTCTCATATACATATGCCAGTGCTTCTGAGAATTATGTACTTACATGGAAGTTTAGGTTTGACACTTTCCAAGCTGGGGTTTTGAGTACAGAAAGAAGATAGTGTTATTTTGTAGAAAGTAAGATGAACAACATTGCTGCTGGTGTATACAAAATGCAGCATGAGCTGATAAGGAACAGGGATGTAAGTAGCTTGTCTGAATGCAAGCCAAAAAATGGGGGATGACATTACAGCTGGTACTTCAGCCAAGTGAAGAAAGTGAGGCATATATAAAAAGAGTTGCAGGTGGTGTTTACAAGCTTTGGTTGCCTGATTAATGGGATCTAAAATCTACAAATTTTATCTTAGGCTTAACAGGAGCCTTGTTGAAAGAGATAGTAATGTTGTGCAGCTTCAGTGTCATCTTTTTCTCTTTTTCTTTCTCTCCTTTTTTTTTTTCCTGATAATTGAGAAGAAAGGCAAAGACAGTACATATTCCAACAAACAACTTTCAGAGTCATTTTCATGTAAATGGAGGGAAGAGAAAGCAAAAGACAGCAGAGTGGTAGAAGGACTGAAAAACAGATAGGGCATATGAGGTGGCATGACAGCCTGGTACAAAAGCTGGAGAGCACCTGGCAACCAAGTATGCACATAGAAGAAAGAAAAAGAGAATGTGCTAGCTTGGAAAAAAAAAATCTACTTAGAGCTTGGAATTATATTTGTTTATTTTGCATAATGTTCAGTATAACAATCCAGATACTTGCTAAAATATGTTTTCATTGCATTCAGACTGATTTTCTAAAGAAAAACAAATTATTTCCTCTCTCCCTCCCATGATTATATTCTAAAATGGCTGGAAATATGCTTCAGTCAATGTGAATAGTAAGAAAAAAAACCCAGATGCAATTCAACCTAAATCATCTTCAGATTCTCTCATTCCTTCTTTTACTATTTACACATGTGGCTTCATACCCATAATCTTTCCAGTTTCTGATCAACAATAAGCAATGAAAGTGGGAAATACACTAGACTGAATTTATTCTTTTAAGGACTATTCAGAAGCTTTACAGACAGCAGAATCAGTATTTCCTACAGTCTTTATTATGCAAAATTATTCAGCACCTCTGGAACAATTAATATAGGTCACTGGGAAAACAGGCATGCCACTTTCCCCCCTTGCCTCTCTTTTTCTTTATCTTGTTTTTTCCCCTTGTACTTTAATTTCAGGATGAATTAAAACCAGCTGCAGTAAATCTTGCAAATGATAGTGCCTATAAAATGTGCTCACTGCCAGACTCCAAAACTATTCTTCCAATTCTCCAATTTCAGATTTCAAATTATTTGCTTTCAGTATATGTGTCTACCCGACCTATCCTGCAAGAGGATGGTCATTAAAAAACATCAGTTCACAGAAAGACAGCTTACAGAAAACAAAAACACTGGTTATTATATGAACATCATTCCTCAAGCTATGCACAAGATAGTGATAATGAAAGCTTGAATGGGGGGATTTGATCTTTTTTGCCTTCAAAGACTGTCATGTAACAGATGAAAACATATGTCTCATGAGCCTGGAATTTCCATCCTCTGGATTTTCAGTGTCTTTTTGGATGAAATCTTTAAAGGCAAAATCTGAGTTAACAAAAATACAAACAGTATTGTGGACTTTTCTACTGCAGAATTTCACAATAAGCTATGAGCTTAATGAGTTCTTTTCAAGATCCAATTTTTGTGCGTGCACACTTGGATTGTGGAAATGAAAGAGTAGACTTCATTAACGAAAAAGTAGATGATTTAAGATTTTGTTTTTACTATTCCAAAAGAGACAGAGTATTTTAGTGCTACAGCTGCACAATTCAGTAACAGAATGGATTTTAGAGATGCAAGTCTGGGGTTCCTAAAGAGTTTTAGATTTACACTGCAGAAGCCATTCTTTACAGTTCCCCCAAAAAGGGTTTGAAATCATAAAAGCAGTCCTGAGTCTTCGTATTTCAGTGGGAAAATTGTCACTGATTTCAGCATAGTAAAGCTGAAAGCTTGAGGGCTTCATTTTGAATTATTTGGTATGAAATAATTGAGTTCTGCAGCTGTATGCCTCACTGCTGGAGACGGTATTGACAAATATAGGAATGTATCTGTATAGGAATGTACAGGAATTGTACAGGAATAATGTAAAGGAATTGCCTGACAAAACTATGCAAGGTTTTATTTTGAAGGAAAATTGTTCAGTTGCACATTTGCAAAGCAGAACCTAAGCTAAAAAGAACATCTAAAGAAATGTTCCTTATCTTGAAAACTCAGTGATTCCAAAATAAGGGTTGCAACCCAGCTAAAGGCCCAGGTCTTCATCATAGTGATCCAGGAGCATCTAATGGCAGCAGAGAAGAATGTACTCTGTCTCACTGTTTTTAACATATGCAAGGGCACACCAGACACAGAAAGGAACTGTCACAATGTGTATGCAATGCCCAACCAAAACAGAACAAATGGGCCTAATAGTACCTTTTTTTTTTTTTTTTTTTTGTGTGTGCGTGTGATATAGCAGAGCTATGGCCTGAAACTTGACTAGCACAAATCAAACTTCCCATTCCTTACACAGATGTGGTGTAGCCTAAGTTCCTCAGAGGAAAACTGGGCTGCAAATCTGCCAGCAAATCTATTTATTAACTGCAACAGTTGCTGTCACCCAGGGAAGATGAAGGCTAGACGGATGAGACATTTCGGGAAGTCAAATGATACAATCAGAACAAATTTCAGAGGAATCAAGGAATTGGAACCCCTGAATTGGAAGGGGCTCACAGACATTTTCAAAGCCCTACTCCTAAAGAACTGAGAGAAATCTTACTGCACAGGAGACTACAACTCAGGTAGAAACAGTTTATTTCATTATGAACTGTGGTCTATTGAAGAAAAGATAAGCTGAATAGGAGCAAATATATTCCTTTCTTTAAAGTTAAACTTTTAAACTTTTTAAACAAAGCATGCATTGAAAGGCTCCTGACTATGTCCCTATCAGGCATGAGAAAGCTTGGCCCGGTGTATGTTGGATTTCATTTTCCATCTTTACTGGTAAAACTGACATTTCTCCATGTAACTTGAGAGCCTTTACTATTCTTGGCACTCAATAAAACTTTCCGTATGAAAGCCTCAATTTCAATTTTCACCAGTGAAAACACACTTCCACTTTGTTGAGACAGAAGTTAAAATTTCTTACTTTATTGTATTGAAAACTATATTTGCCACATATAAAGAAAACCAGCAAGAGTCTTCAGAAATGCCACTTCAGAAAAGCACTGGTACAGGCTATGTAAAACTGCTTTTCTAAGACACACAACAGAAGTAAAATGTGAGGGCACAAGTGAACAGAAATATATAGAATCATAGGATCACATATCTTCTACTATCTTGTCTTCAGCTCTTAACAGCTTAATCCTCCAGCCTGACAGACTGCCCAATGTGATCCAGTTGGTTTTCAAAATATTACTGGGAACACAAGATGTCTTAATTCTGCAAGGGAGGTTGTAAAGAGCAACTCTGAAGTTTCATTGACTCTCTATTTATGGTGGCTGCGACAGCAATATCTTCCAGACAGTCTTAGTGTCAGGCTATGCCATAATCTCTCTACTTTTCAAGAAACTGACAAAGGTTTGCCTGTGGTTCTGTAGTCCTGTGATATGAAAGTAGTTTAGACAGCTACAATATTCTCACTATCACTTCACCAAATTATTTCCAGTACTATGGACATGATTACCATATGTGGTGATCTGTATCACATCAAAGCTATTACTTCACTTACCACATTGCTGCATGTCCTGTACCGGATGTTTCGCCCTTCGCAGGTCCTGTGTCCAAAAATTAAAAACAAACCCAAAAACGTTAACAGCTGAATATAAAAAGCCAACATACAAAGTTTACTTTCCCGTATATAGCTCTAATCACCTACTCCACCACCAACCCTCTTCCCCCTCTTCCCCTAAGTAAAGGGTTACCTGTCCCTGTTGAGGTATGAAATCTACAACTCCTTAGTTTCCTAACTTCGCTTTAAAAATTACTTTCTAGAAGGTAGCATCAACTTGTACATGAGACTGGAGGTGAGAATACAGCACTCAGCTGCAAAACAACATCTGAATGACATGAATCATGTCTCACATCTCCAAGCAATTCCTAATGATTTTACAAGGGCATAGCTCTGTGTCTACCTGGGCACACACACTAGCACTGGCACAGTCTGAGCTGGTGTCTTCTGGGAACAACTGGGCACTGGGATGAAGGAACTATGCCTGCAGCAGCATGAATTCATAGTACAGTTTGGGTTGGAAGGGACCTTCTACTTCCAATCCCAATGCCATTGACAGAGACACCTTCCACTAGACCAGATTGCTCAGAGCCCAGTTTAACCTGGCCTTGAACACTTTTGGGGATGGGACATCCAAAGCTTCTCATGACAAGTTGTTTCAGCGCCTCATCACTCTCTCAGTAAAAAAATTTCTTCATAATATTTAACTTAAACCTACTCTCTTTCAGTTTACATTTACCCTCTTTCAGCTAAGTGTGACATAGCTTTTTCCCAATTTAATATGAGGGGAGAAGGAGAGCATAAAGCTTCCCCTCAATTCACTGGTGCAGAACAGCATTCAAAGAGCAGTTGGGCCCAGTGAGGTCAAGGACAGCACATACCCTGACATGTGCTCTCCATGGCTCTCCTCCTTTTGTCCCACAGCAGAGCCATACCAACCCTGATGCTGGCAGGCTCCCAAAAGAAAGGTCAACAGCCAGATACCTTTTTAGTGTTCAGCAGTGTGTACTCTGAGCCTTTGACCTTGCGTAAAGTTTCACATATTTTATGAGTGATTATATTCTGCTGAGGCCTTCATGCAAATCAGAATGCAGGATTTGGCTTTAAAATATATCCTTCAAAAGAACAGAATTCCTAACATTTTTAATTTCTTAATTTCACAACTTTTCCTCCTCCCCTCCTTCCTTTTTTTGGCGAGGACTTAACAAGCACACATTCCTTCAGGAATAAATGCCTGCCAAGCCTGATTTTTAAAATCCAAACTATTTTTAACTATCCAAGGGAAAGGACACAGCATCTGCATTGATTTTTTTCCTTTTTTTTTTCCTTTTTAAAGCAGAGAAACTTTTCCCATAATGAGTTAACTCCAAAATAAATGAAACAAGTTTCCTTTAAGTCATTAAAGTCATCCTCTCTGTCTTCATCGTCCACAAGATTTAACCGTGAAATTCATCCAGTAGTCATTTATATATCACAGTCATCTAAACAATCACAAGAGGAGACAAACAAGTAAATTAACCTTGTCACATTTTCAGAATCAGTCTAATTTTAATAGTAACATATTCTGTTGTGTAGTATTTGGCATATAAAAGTGATATTAAAAGCGTAACAGAAATATCACTAATCACTATCACTAATTCAATGATTTTTCTAGCATTATATATTTAATTCCAGTGAGTTCTGATCTTTACAACCATGTGCAGATGTGAAAAATGTGCACAGAGTATCTAGCAGTAGAAAAAAAAATGGTTTTGGCAGTACAATAATAAAAATTGTATTCATAATAGACTATGAACTAAAAATCCAACTGAAAGATCCAATAACAACAACAAAACACCCAAGCAACACCCCCTCCCACACACACTATTTCAGTCATTCCCAAGCAATATGGGCAAGCTTGGAAAAACAGTGTGTAAACCTGTTCATATTGCATTCAATAAAGGTACTTTGCTAATGATATATAGCAAATAAAAAATGTATTATGCAGAATGCAGGCAGGCCTAGTACAGGCCTCATTTATGACACTGAATAGCTTCTTCATCAAGCTTGATACCTGCCCCATGAGTCTCTCAGAAATGCCACACAACCTGTCAGACTTTGCTTCACACAGACTCACTATTACCACAGTTTCAATTACGGTGACTGATTAATCTTAGAACCACTGAACTTCAGGAAAACTTTAGCTTCCTTTCTATCAGCTGCCTCTCAGTTTCTTCCTTTTTTCATGGTTTCTTCAAATTATCTGTTTTGAAATGTAAAAACCCACTTACTTTTCACTTATTCTCTGCAATAGGGAAAATAATAGGTTCTTTCATTAGACATATGACAAAACAACTATTCCATTATTTCCTTCCATTTTTCCTCTTGTGTCTAACGGCCAGGAGTGTTCAGATAAAATTTTCAATTCTGGATGTAGCTAGAGCTCTCATGATTCATGAAGACTAGGAAACACTCTTGGAAAATTCCCCATGTTTCTTCAGCAAGACCATACTTTGGATTTTGGTTGTTTATCATCCATTAGCCAAAAGCAGGTAAAAAGCTTTCAGCCTTAGATGATATATTTTCACAATACGTTCACATAGTAGTTCGTGTTTCAGATCTATCCTGCCTTAGGACAGTATTCCAGAATCTCTTAAGCGCAAGTAACTATTTTGGAATTCAAACTCATGGGATTTGTACGTATATCTCACCATGGACACTTTGCAGAATTCCACAGCATTGGGCCTTTAAGATGCAAGGAAGGATCATGGCAGATTAGTGAGCCCATGTTGTGAGATACAGTCATCATTTCTCCTCTGATCTCTGCAGGATATAAATGACAACTCCTACCAACAAGGAGTACACACAGCCAGTAGGAAAACCAGGATGTCAAACAAAATGCCAAGTTCATATTGAAGAGCACAGAGAAGTGAGCAGTACTTCTAGCCTTCTCTGTTATCTACACTGCAGAGGATTTTTCAGTGGAAAAAGGTAGCGGAGGGTTTGGCTTGACAGGGAATTATTATCATGTAAATATGAAAGAAAAGCAAGCTATTGGGAATCATGTTTCATTCCTTAAACCTAGTTACTTGTTTCCAGTAAAGTTTCTGAAAGAGGTTAACAACTTTTAATATATTAAAATATTCACTTCTCTTAATGTAAACAACCCAAACTTCTGGCATTTATTTCTCCAGGCTCCAGTTTGTAGAGGGACTTAGTTCAAGTTCCCACCTCAAAGGTCTCAAGTAGATGAGTATTTGTGCTCAGCTAGGGTTAGAAGCCTTGCAAAAATCCACGCCTGAAAGAATAGCAAACCCCTGCCAAAGTTGCCTTTTTCTGTAATTACCAAAGCCTATGAAAGAGATTTTCAGAGGAGGACCTCATCAACTCCTACCACTCTCAGCAGCCATCAGAGTTTGAATTGCTTTTCTTAAGAAACAAGTCTGCACATAAACAAGCAACTGTGACCCATGGGTGGGTTAGTTTTGTGCATGTGAATTTTGATGCAGCTGTTCACTACCGGGTTTGGAAGTTGATGCAATGTTGAATAATCTCTACTACTTTATTTTCACAGCCCTTGATAGCCACTTTTCTGGGACACATTATGGTTTCTACATTGTACTTGTGAGATAAGTATGTTATGGGTCTGTCTTTTCCCACCAGGTCTTAGGCAGGCTATGGCATGAAGCCATACATGTGGTGATAACATCATCTTGCATCTCCCTTTCTTCCCACTGTTGCTCTCACCTCTTTCCCAAACGTGGCACAGTGTTATGACCCCCTGTCATCCTCAATACAATTTCTGTGTTTGTGCTTCTCTGAGGAATAGTCAGTCTCTTTTACTCTTCCAGCATATCCCTTTTCCTGTAAAGGAAATGAGAAGGAAGGCCCTGAACACCAAATTGTTATGAACAAGAAAGACACATCAGGATTGTGTTGACTTTAGGAACTTTTGACTAGGACTTTTTGAAACTATTTAGTTGGATCTGCTAAACTCATGTCTAAATCATTCAATTGACAATAATGTGCAAAGATTTAAAAAGATTTTTCTATATCCTTTTGTTCATGAGCACTTTGCCTGCCACTGTGGGTTGTTGAGATGCATTGGTATATTTTGCCATGCATCTGTAAAAATCTTTAATTCTCTGTGTTTAGAAGACTGTCCCCTACAAGTTCCCACACGTTGAAATGTAAAATACCAGAAGAGTTACATAAATAGTTAACTTTGAGACAAGAAAAGTGGGCATGGATCCACAAGCCAAATTTCCCTGGTAAGTTTAGTTACAGATCATATGTCTGCAGTCAAAAAAATAAACAACCAGGAGGCAAAATACCAACTTGGGTCACTACATCCAGAAAACCAGCAAGGCAAATAAAAACATGTGTACTGATCTGGGGCAATGAAAGGCCAACTTTTTTAATGAATAATGTTTTTCATGACCTTGGTAATTAGGCAATTAATAATTCTGATGTAAATGATGTTATTATATTTAGCATCAGTGGTCCGATGTGCACCTCATGAGGCTCAGAAGGCCAAGTGCAAGACCCTTCGTGGCAGCAATCTCCACTTTAAATACAGACTGAATGATGAATTGGTCAAGAGCAGAAAAGGGTTTGGGGATACTGGTGGATGGAAAATT
The DNA here is from genome assembly GCF_029207755.1 of Chamaea fasciata. Taxonomy (NCBI): domain Eukaryota; kingdom Metazoa; phylum Chordata; class Aves; order Passeriformes; family Sylviidae; genus Chamaea; species Chamaea fasciata. The sequence goes on from NW_027094089.1 coordinate 6,701,408, forward strand.
AAATACGAGGTGACAATGTGCACTTGCAGTGCAGAAAGCCAGTTTCATCCTGGGCTGCATAAAGGGAAGTGCGACCTCCAGGTCAAGGGATATGATTCTCTCCCTCCAGTATGCTCTTGTGAGATCCCATCTGGAGTGCTGTGTTCAGGGCTGTGTCCCCAGCAACAGACAGAACCTGAGCTGTGCAAGCAGATTCAGGTCACAAAAATAATTAGCTGGGAGAAACACCTCTCCTATGAAGAAAGACTAGGAATGTGAAGGTTACATATAGGTTCTCAAGGGGAAAGTTGTATTTAACTAAATTTTCTTATATAACAAGGCCGGCCATCTCATCGACTAGTAGGTGTATTTTAATTAGAATTTAGCGAAGCTTTGGATACAGTTTGCACAGTGTCCTTCTGGTAAATTTTTATTTCCAAGTTTTTCTTTGTCTCATTCCAAGTCACTGATTGTTGTTTTCTAAGTAACCACTGGCATTAAATAACACTCCCTAAACTCAAAAAAATATGACTGGCTAGTCCACTTAAAATAACATAGATTCAATTTAAGAAAAAACCCAGAAAATACGAAAAAACCCCAACCCTGTCAAAGCATTTTCAGGATACTGTTTATTTTCAGCAGTTAGTCTCACATATGTTTTCATCACTTCAGTATTTTTTATTTTCTTAAGAATATTTTAAGAAGTGTCTTTAGATTTGCACATATAACATGCATTGCAGATAAACAGAAAGCAACTAGAGGTGTCAATGTTTTTCACTATGCAAGAAAGGCAGAAAAGCAAAAATTTTTAAAAAGAGCCTTTCAGTAAAACATGGACAAGAGGTCTCTTTACAGCTCAAGTGGTGTATGACAAATATACCATTTAGAACATAATGCAGGCCGAAAAGTATGAACACCCCAAATCTGAACAAATTCTAGAAATTGGAGGAGAACCCAGGTTTTGCAGCTAGTCTTTATAAAACAAAAGTGCTGAACAGGGTCGCAAGCTCTCCATTCTCTGAGGAAGTTTGCACCAACATCTAAATCATGAGTGTTAGACCACCTCCACTGAAATTTCTCATGTACAGTCTAGTGCTTGGGTCTTCAGAGAATCACATCTTAAGTTTCTTACAGGAATTAAGGCTTACAAAAACTTTACATCATACAAAGGCCTGACTGATTTAAATATTCTTAATTTAATTTAATCCAGGAACAGATTTATTGAAATATTTATTAATAGCAGAGAGCTCTTCCAGTGAACCTAAACATATGAACAGTATATCATGTGAGTGAGGGCTTCACAGATGTTTTGGTTTGGTAGACTACTTCTCAACAGAGAGATGCATTTATGGAGAGCATATCCATCACTCACCTGTAAGTACAAAGCTGAGTACTGTTCATTCAACTACACACTGGGTTTTCACCCAAAACACCAAAATGTAACATCTCTGTATCAAGTCTAGGAAGGGATTCCATAGGAAAAAAACCAGTAGGAAACTATTTTCCCTAATTTTAGATACTTCAGTGAGGCACTGAAGTCAGAAATCAGGACACACAGCACAATGTGTCTAGCTGGTTTTCTGAAGATCACCAGCAGTCACTACACAGATTATAATGCTGATTTACATTGCATGAAATTTTCAGCTTCTTATACTTCTGACATGCTGACTCAGATTTGAGAAATGCTGCTTGCTGATTCTGCTATTAGAAAGAGTTAGAGCTGTAATCTCTCTCAAAAACCTGGAAAACTTTCTCCATCAAATGAAACCAGAATGGTTTCAAAATTCCCTAACTACAGATTTCACTAATTGCAGAGTAAATAGAATAATAAATTCCTTTTTTAAGATGCTGCTAAGTGGCACAGATTTAAGTAGAAGCACCTACAAACTGAAGAAGCTAAAAACTTCTTCCAGCTATTTGAAATCATATGCTACATCATGGAGGATGTCCTTTACAGCGCAAACCATCTAGAAGTATAAACTGAAGTGGAAAAACCCCAGAAATTCAGATATCCTAAAGGTCTTTGAAGGAAGCAATATTCTACACTAGTATACAGACACAGTTTTAAACAAGGTAATGAGAAACATCCTCCTAAATGATTTAATAGTGCAGGTCACCTCAGAATTTCATGACAGTGACTGTACTCTTCATGAGTGATGTGGTATGCTTCAACAGAATGCGATTTATTTTTGAGGATGTATTCAACAACTTTGATAGCATTTTTGCACAAATATTTTGCTCTTTATTCTGCAGACTGTAAACTAGAAAAGGGCTTATTCTCAAAATTCTAAAACCCCACAGAATTTTAACTGATCATTTTGACCAATATAGGAGCATTTCATAAATGTTTAAAAACCTAATCTGGGTTATTCAGTAGTGCCAGGATAAAGCACCATTGCATTTATATCATTACACTAATGTATGCTACCGTATTTACAGAAATGTATGTTAGCTTCTATCTGTAAAGAACAACTCCCAACCTACATAACTGCACCACTGTAATTTTCACTCAGAAAGTTTAAAGGACCTTTTATCAGTGTTAGATGTGAAAAACTTCAGAATCTCTGGGAATCAAAGCCCCTGAGACAGATAATTCTGTGAATGCAACCTGAATATAAGGGTTACAACCTCTTGCTGGGACTACATTCTAAATTCAGTTGGGAAGCAGAAACAGTAGCCAACATTTTGGTATCAAAACTGTATACAGACAAAACTTAAACCAATATTTTTTTCAAATATGCAGTATTTAAAGTATCCTGTTTTCAGTGCCAGTCAGAAGTGTTATTAACATTTTCTTGTTCTCTTATTTAACTTCAAATTAACATGAATAACATGCATCTATTCCACTGTCTGACAAACAGAAACCACTTGATGTTTGATTTGTAAAGCAATAATATGTGTGATAAAAATTAGAAAATATTGCTCCTTAATGATTTAAATCTAATTTATTTTAGGTCCTTCTGTTTTATGAAAAATGCACACATTATAAAATTGACCAAATTTTAGCCAGTTTAGCTAGTTTACTAAACCTAACCTTCAAAGGTATGTTTTGGTTGCTATTTTATGAAGTAAATCAAATGACAATAAAGCTGAGAGTCATTAGTCATTTATGCAGATCTATTGTTTTCACTCTGCAGAATACAACCGCAATGGACTGAAAAATCAAACAAGTAAATCACATCCAGCTAATTTAGCAGGCCAAGCTAGCGGAAAGCCTATTTCATATTTGTGCTTCACTTGCATTACCAAAAGGCAGTCATCAGGTGAAGAAAGAAAGGGAGATATTTGAAAAGGAGAGGAAAAATATGTTCCAATAAGTGACACAGACCGTATGAAGAATATCAACAATGCTGGGATTAACTGTCTCACATTTGTTTATCTTTTTTATTGTTGTTGTTGTTTGTTTGTTTTATCCTATTGAAGTTGTTTTGTTTTGTTTTGTTTTTAAATCTCGGACACTTTTATACTGAGGGAAATTTGTCAGTAAAATGTTAATGTTGACTTTCTTCTGCTACTAAACCTAAACCCCTCATTTAATGATGGAAAACCTCCACTCTGTTCAGAAGTTTATACATTATTTCCCAGAGGTAAGGGCGATGATCCCAAATTTTGACCCTTTAGCTCAGATTCAGTAACCTTGGGACTCCATAACTAACTCAGAACTCTTCTGTACACTCAAACTATTCTCTGCTTCATGTCTTTTCATAAACAGAAGCAACAGTAACATGAAGGGTTTCTAAGCAGTTTAAAGAATAGACTACATATCAACTATGAGCAAAAATAATTTGCCAATCTCTACGACACACTTATCTTCTGCTACATGCAGCCTAACTTTAAATCCAAATGATGGTGAATTTGGAAGATGATAGGAAAAAGAATCACAATTATCTTCTTGTCAAGCCTAGACAGAGCAAAATGGTATCGTTATTACTGTAGTACTTGTCCATATGTAAAGTACAATTCCAGAAAACAGAATATTTTTAGATCAGGATGGGTGAACAAATGAATAAGAGAATTTATAATTTCTTTTACAATTTGAAAATGTATCCCAGTACAGGAAGTAAATGCACATGAATTTCAGATATCTAATTCTGACTTTTTATTACTCTTTTTGAGTTTGCTTGAATCAATTTAGACACTTATTAAAACCTGGATGGAAGGTATTTGAGTTATTATGAATTGCTATGCTAGATGACAAATGCCAGCAGTGCTGAGCAATCAACAGATGGCAACAAATATGACTTGGGTTCAACTCATTTGCAAGAGGGCAAAGTCCACATTGTCCAGTGCCTCTCTACCTGTGTTTCCATAATCTCTGCATCCAGAACAGCCAATAGCTAATAAAACTTGGTTCCCTATAGAAGCTCAAATGTTGGTAGTTTGTCCCTCAAGAAAAATAGGAGTGATCTATGGTTCTCCTCTATACAGGTTTTCATGAGTAGTGTTGCACGGCAGTTTATTAAAAAAAAAAAAAAAATAAAAAAAAGAGAAAAAAAAAGAAAAAAGAAAAAAAAAGATAGGAAAACTGAAGGGAAAAACACTCTAAAATGATAAAATGATAAAAACACTTATCCCTCCACCTAATATATAATTAGTCTGGGAGGTTTACTTTCAAATGAGTTGAGGCAAAACCCAGTAACATATAAAGGGGGTCTGTCCTTTGTGTAAATAACAACAGTATCAGAAGTTATAAAGTGTTAATTCAAATAAAGAGCATGAAGAGTGTCATCCTTTGAGTTTTGGTACTCTAATTAATAAAACCTTATTTTTCTGGGGTTTATTCTGCCCTTGCAGTGACCCAGCATGGGTCACTCAGCATGAGATACCAAGACATACAATTGACTTGGGCTGACAACCCCTGTCTGCTTGTGTGACTGGCATATGTATTTATATCACTATCATAATGTCCATAGCATAATCAGAACCAGCTGTTCTAATGACATGTATTGTTAAAGAGACACTACCCTGAAATTTTTTGCTATGTAAAACACAAGAATACAGAATTTTCACTAACACTCTCCATTCTTTCATCACACCTGCAAAGGCCTAACTAAAAACATGTCCCCAAAACAAACAACATAAGCACAAACATGACTTTGGTAAATAAAAGCTAGAAAGAAAGCTGTTTTCCTTTATTTAGCTGTATAGATTAATGATGTTTAGGAATGGGCAATTAGTCTTAGCATTTCTTCAAAGCTGATGCACTAGGCTCTCTCTATCCGTGCTCTGAAAGTCACCTCATACAGAACTAAAGATACAAGGCATTATAAACATTCCTCCCAGGATTAGAAATATTTACGATTAATTTGTTCTAATTTGTTATAAATGTGTTGCCAGTTTTCATTTGCCAAAAGAATCTAGTATCTTCCTTCAAGCTGCAGTGAAATTACAAACAACAAATATGAGATAAACTGTAATGACCAAGAAATTGTCCCTCAGAGATGGACATTTTGGTCAAGCCTTGCCAGCTTTGAAGTACTCACGTGAACAACCTTATTTAGAAACCTTTGATGAGTTTCTTTACCCTGTCCCCTCTCTGACTTAGCACCTTAAAATGCTTGCTTTGCAGAAAAATGAATCATTTTAACCCTTTACTTAATTAACAATTGCACATAGACCAGGACAAATGAAAATCTATCAGACATTTGACACAGTGCTAATTCCAGGACAAATGTTACTATTTATGATTTATTGCTACTGGCTGTCAAAAGCCGCAAACCTAATTAACCCCTGCTTCCTACCCCGGAAATCGGATGCTTCTATGTCTGAATGGGTCATAATTTGTGGTTGGTTTCTTAAGGCAGGAAGCATTGTTTGAGTCCTGAAGGGACAATAGTAAGGTAGTGTATGAAACCCAGTTCCATATGATTTATGAGGTTATTCCCTGTTCCACTGATGAAGCTTCAGGGTCGTCCTGAATAGCACAAGAATCAAAGACAGTTCAGAAGAAATGGTTTTTACTCACATATTACAGAAGACCATGACTACTACTACTACTACTACTACTACTTCTACTACTACTACTACTACTACTACTACTACTACCACCATTTGGAACTCCCAAGATTTACCCTCTAGAACCTACAGAGACAGTTCTCCTGAGGGAGGAGAGAAAGTACCTATTGCTCAGATTCCTAAGATCTCCTGATACATCTAGGTTCATGTTTACATTAAAGCAACATATTGAAGGTCACTTATTTTTTAAGTATGGAAAACAATATACTGTGACTAAAATGTGGTTACTGTCCCCAAAACTTTTTTTTTTTTAAATTTTTTTATTTTTTTAATCCATGGGAATGAAATAGCAAAGTACTGATTTTCAACTTATTTCAACAGATGCCTTTGCCTATCTTTTCTTCCAGCAGACTTTTGCACACAGTCAACTCAATAAATGGGGCTACTAGGAGACTGTTCACAGAAAAAGCTAAAATACACATCATCCCATTCCGGTGTTATGGTTCAGCTTTATGCTGTTCCCGGTCTTCACTAAACAACATCACAATTAAACAACAACAGTATTAAAATGTCAGACAGAGGAAATTATTTGGACTGTGTGGCTACTGTTTGCTATATTAAAATCAGTTGTATAAGCACATGAATAAAAATATGAAAGAAACTATGCAGGATGGAAAATCGTATTAGTTTTTTTTTTTTTTCAATCCTGCAATATATAAAGTATCAGAGATGTCAATAAGCCATAAAGTTTGAGTCTGGAGTTTCCCTTCATATCCTTTATCAGAAATCTGTTAATATTTATCACATGCACCATATTTACTGCAGAAAAACTTTTTCCTAAGTGGATAGAAATAATATTTCCTAGAAGTATTTTGCAGGTAAAACTTACATAAAATGCAGAGTGGAAAAGATGTCAAATGAGTTGCTCATTTTCCATTGTAAGCTAGTAACTGGGTAGAAATAAAATCTCAGATGCGCGATTGGGTACCCAGAATTCACCTTTGTACCACGCCATTTTATTTGTGTTTGTTAGGAGGGGCCTTGCTGGTATTGAAGACTTCCTTCCTGAGATATCCTTTGTAGAACTGTTCTTTCTTATATAGCTCAGGATGCCACATTTGATTAATGTGTTGCTTTTAATATTCAGTGTGGCTGAGACTGTGGGCTACTAAAGGTAGTGAATTATCTATATTCTGGTACAGGAATGTATGACAACTCTTACTGCCTTAAATGGTGAAAGTGAAGAGAAGTTTCAGCTTCAGGATCTGGCAGCCTTTCAAGATGTAGAGACCATTTTTTTATCTCCATGGGTTCTTGCTATAACTTAAAGGGTGTTGCATTATAGCATGTTTGCTGCTTGACCAAATTAAAAAAAAAACCAAAACAACCCAAAAAAACCCACCACCATAATTTTTTGACGCCAAGATGAAAATTTCAATATAGGTCAAGACTTCCACTGGTTACTTCTGATGGCATAACAAGTACAAGTAAGTTGCATTTTTCCATCAATAAAATAAAAGAAATTCAGCCACTTACTTGCTGCTCAGGCAGCGTCTCAGTGAATACGAAGCTCCCCCTCCACAGGTGCGTGAGCACTCACTCCATGGGCCCCAGGCATCCCACAGGGAGTCTCGGTCTTCCTCTGAGCGAGCTGTTCTGGAGCTCTGAGGGCAAAGGAAAAAAGATCAGCAAAAAAAATTTAGGCATCATAATTGCATACATCGCATACTGTTGCTAGTTTAACCTCTCTTTTTACTGGATATCATCCTTGTTATTGAAAGCGCTGAATAAATTGAATAAATCTGTTCCTCTCTGGCATGCTTACTGCTTGACTACCAGTTCCTTAGCAGTGAATAGTGTATGAGTTAACTTTCATTTTTTGACTATCCTCCTTTATCTCAGTTTGAGGCTAGTGAAGCGGCTCTAAGAGAGCTGTTTGAATAACAGTGAGACAAAGGATATTTTCTTATTAAGAAATGGAGTATTATAGACATTAGACATTGTGCTCTGAAGTTTTGCTGCTGCATTAGAAGCTATGAAAAGGCGTATTGAAAGGTGCCTTCCAAAATGCTCCTAAGGAAAAGCTGAAACACAAATTGTGAATTAACGTGCTAAAAAGGCATTCAATGTAATCACTTTCATGCACTTACCATAACAAATTTGAGCAATCATTGTTTCTCTGTCTAAAGGTCTATGAATCTTCCTGGACAAAGTTTCCTGAACTGTTTCATCCCTATTCCTTGCTAGCTTGAAAAAGAAAATGCACATTCCCTGAAGAGTAGGAGTTACCAACATCAGGTGCAGACCTAGACAGTGCTATTGTTAATGCCAGTGGCTGTGCCCAAACAACTTCTTAGAGGAGCAGCACTGAAGGATTCAGAAATGCTCAGCTCTTTGAGGATTAGGTCATAAACATGCAGCAGTACCTGCCTCAAATAAAGCAGTCATACCTGTATTCAGCATTTCATTTTCATTCATGCAAATGCACTGCAGAAGCATAGATTCATAAGGACAAAAATGATTTAACCATCTAGATAGATATCGTCCCTAGTGGGAAATGTGGTTTTGCTGGAAAAAACTGACTAACCTTGCAAAGTTGCACCAAAAATGCCTTTATTTGTCTATCCATCAGATAGACAATGTTCTCCTTCAAAAGTTGACTCATGCTGTGGGCCAGCACCTGGTGAATAGCAGTTCTAAGTGCCCTTGAAACTAATGAGAAGGCAAAACATCAACATGAGGGAAACTTTAAGGTACACCTTAAACAGAGAAGCACCAACAGGCATCACTGCTGGCCCAGGTTACAACAGTCAGCTTTAGCTTTCATAGCATCATAGAAGATACTGAGTTGAAAGGTACCCATCAGAATCATCAAGTCCAACTCTTGGCTCTGCACAGGACACCCCAAGTGTCACACCCTGTGCCTGCCTCAGAGCACTGTCCAAACACTTCTTGCACTCTGTCAGGCTGGTGCTGTGACCACTGTCACTAGGAAGCCTGTTAAAGTGTTTAACTATCCTCTTTGTAAAAACCTCTTCCTGATATCCAGCCTAAACCTCCTCCTGGCACAACTTCAGGCTATTCCCTCAGGTCCTGTCACTGGTCACAGAGAAGAGATCAGTGCCTGCCCCTCCTCTTCCCCTCATGAGGAAGTTGTTACTGCAATGAGGCCTGTCCTCAGTCTCCTCCAGGCTGAACAGACCAAGTGACCTCAGCTGCTCCTCATATGAATTCTTTTCAAGGTCTTTCACTGTCTTTGTTGTCCTCTTTTGGAACTCTCTAATAGTTTAATGTCTTTCTCATGTTATGGCAACCAAAACCTGCCCTCAGGACTTGAGGTGAGACCACTCCAGCTCAGACCAGAACAGGACAATCCCCTCCCTTGCCTGGCTGGCAATGCTGTGCCAGCAACCAGGACCTCCTGGTTGTTGGCAACACTAAGGGATAATTTGAGACACAGAGATAACTCAACACTGAAATAATTTTACCTTCCGTGAAGCTGAGTAGTAGTAATGAAATATGGTGAAATACACCAGCCTTGAATATTGTTATTCATAAATTAAAAAGAAAAGTAATTCAGTCTGTGAGAGATAATACAGGGCCTGTCTAATGTGTGTGTAACAACTATTTGACACCCTCATTTTATTTTACCTTTATTAAAACAGAACACCCCCCTCCCCGCCCCCCCAGCAATTGCAAGGGTAAATGTAAAAATTGAAGTTTCATAAGTGATCAGATTCTGATTATGACTACATGTGACTCAGTCTTCAGATTTACATTTGAGATAAGAGAAGACATGACAACTTATTGAGGTTATTTAACCTGACTGCTTTTTGAAGAGTAACTTTTATAAAATGAAAATGAATATTTGCAATTTTATTCTCTTAAAATTAAAATACATGTTTGTGCTTCCAGTTTATAGGAAAACAAATATCTTCAAACTGCAGATGGGTGCATGACCTGATCATTCACCCCTGGTGGAAAGCCCAAAGACATAATTTAAAAGGGTCACAATGTTAACTCACATGAACCAAGTACTCATACCCCACTACAAACTATAAACATCAACACAACTAGACATTCTATAGGTCCAAGTTTCTCTGACATATATTATAATCCCACCCAAAGGAGATCTGTGAACCTATTACTTACATTCCAAAATTTGCTTTAAGACCTATATATTCCCAAAAAACATGTGATTTCAACCTGGAACAGGCTCCAAGTTTTCTTTTAACAAGTGGAATAAACATAATTCATTTCAGTGCTGGCCATGTTTAAGAAAGTAGAGTGTTTTCCTTCCTGTGAGCTACATGGTTAAGACTGAACTTGAAATTCTAGTAAAATCCAAAAAGCCATTTCAAATCAGAAGACAACTATCCATTACAGATTTATTCCACCTTCAAAGGATATATATATACAATTACTAGCTAAGAATTAATTGTCTAGTATAGATTTTTCAAAAGTAGCTTATACTGGTAGTTAATAATTTCTACCCACTTTTGACAAAATGAACTAAACTCAAAATATTACATTAAAGTAGCAGTCAAGAGTTCTGCAGTGCAAGAACTCCTACAATACTTCTTTAAAGCCCTGAAGTTCCTGTCATAAGGAGTAAAGAGAAGGAACAAAAATGGGGGAAAAAGTAGAGGGGAGTATATGCCCTTAAAGCTGAAACGAGTAAAGCTGGCACCAGTTAAATCTTTCATTAAGTAACAGTTCCATCACAGAAAAAGTCTTTTACCTCAGGCAGAGGTATTCCAGGTTAGTGGTTCTCAAAATGCCAGTGTATGTCAAAGTAGCAAAATGTAGTCATCAAGGCTCATTATGCCCTGTTGCTGGTACCAGAAGAATTTTGTTATACCTTCTGTCCATTCTGGTGGATGTCAGCCTGAACTTCCCAGGAAAAACCCATTGCTTTGTCCAGACAAAACTCAGAATGCCCTAACATCAAAAGTATCAAGTCTGAAATGCCACCCTTAAGAAATTTGCTTTTTGATGGCCTATGTAAACAAATAAATCTGCTAGCACTAATCAAAACCAGGTCTTTCTTAATATCTTACCACCTTAATATATACACCTTAGTCTGATGGTTATACTACATCTACCACCCCATACCTCAGCTCCTGTGGGAATGGGAAGGAGGACTCCCAAGGAGTTATCTAATGAAAAACAAGAAGAAACCCTTGTGCTATTGGACCAGAAAGAAAAAGGATCATGTGTAAAAAAAAAAAAATCACTGTCAGTAGATAGGGTACTCAGGTGAGGATGTTTACAGAAGTTAAAAAAAAAAAAAAAGAAAAAAAAAAAAAAAGAAGAAGCTTTAAACTACAAGTCAAACAAAGCACTTTTCATAATATGAACAAAAGTAATCTGACATAATCAAATAAGACCAATAGAGCTAGGTATCCAACCTGATACTTCAAGAAATCTAGCTTCAGTGTTTAATAGTAATATCTGAATTTACTAAAAACCTCTCATGCATTCATGTTATATTCAGTGGTGTTTCCTACCCTTTAAGCTTACAGTACACAGAAATCAATTACACTATCTGGAGTACAAGTGTCACACATCCTTAAATCACAACAGCAATCTGGACATCTAGGAGCTGCATCCCTGATAAGAACCAGGTTTCTTTTAAAAGCATATGCATACACATGTGTGTAGAGGCATAGAGGGAGAAAAAAAAATGAAGAGCAGCAATATCTTTGTTCATGTCCTGAAGTCCATAAAAGAAGTTCAACCTTAAGAAAATAAATCTTAGTTGCATATTGGAATTGAATTTAAGATTTTGTTTGGAACAGAATCCAACTGTTTGCCAGCATCACACAGAAGAGTGTGTGTATAAATGCAGATCATGTGGTATAATTGCTCCTCTGGCTCTGAGGCATCCAGTCTTCCTCCTCATTCAGTAAAACACTGCTGAAGTCCTTTATTCAAGCACCCAGTGTGTTTCCCAGATTAAACAGCTATACAGATAGTGAAAAATGTAGTTAAACTCATGTTGGACTACAGCATTGATACAGAATTTAGGCCAGTTATTTCCCAGATAATATGAACCACAGAGTTTGGTTAATAAATTTATATCATCTGGTTCTTATCATATCCCTGCTGTTTCAGGGTGTGATTAAGTGTCAGTGACAATATGCAAGGCTCCTCTGAGGCCACTGCCTAAACTTGCCTTTAGCTACTGTAAAAATTATGTTATGGACAGAAAACTAGTTTTTTTCTTCTATAGTGGTCTTTCTGCCCAGACTTTCAGAGAAGTTTAAATGCATCCCTATATGAATTCTTGCCAAGCCACACATTCTTCTTTGAGTAGTCCTTGAGCACCCTTTGATGTTAGTTTGCCACTGAGAGTAAATATATACTTCACACAGTACTGAAATGCTGTCCACAGTGAACCAGGAAGAAACTGCTATCAGCACTCCCCTAGGTGTGTAATGGCAGGGGACAAGGCCAGTGACCTCAACTCTTTATAAAAACTGTGTATTTCAAAGCCTCAACCAATGGAAATATATGGTTTATAGGATTTCATTTGCACAATGTTATGTATCTTTATTTCATTCCATCCAAGTTAACAGTTGGATTAAAGCCCATGTGGGAAACTGTTTGGAAATCTCTGGATTTTGAAAAAAGGCAGGGCAGAACAAATTCATAGCCAGTTGAATCAATATTGGCAATTGCCATTAAAAAAAAAAAGTTAACTTGTAAGACATTTCTGACTAACTGTTGAAACTTCTCAAGGTGAATATCTTGAAAACTTCGTATGTAAAATTTTTTGACATATCAAGATTGCAATGCACAAAAAGAAAATGTTTAATCTGTCTAGGCAAAGAGTTGCACAGCATTTTAAATGGTACTGTATGACCAAAGTGCATCTACTGTTCCAGAATAACTGTACCATACTGAAGAAAGGGCTTACGAAAGTAAGTCTTATTCTTCTGAGGAGCATGATTCCCTGGAAGTACTAGAATTTCTCATAACAACAGTTCTTCAGTTCCAAGCAGGTATCCTTCCATTTCATGCACCTCATGAAACCAGAGGTCCCCAAGTCACCCTTAGCAACCAATCATTTCATCCCATTTTCTTTCCCCAAAGTTCAGATTCAGGGTCAGGACAGATGAACACTGTTTAGGTGATATGGTAAATAGCTTGTCTTCCCATTGTCTTGTCTGTATCCCATGTAAAAGCAAAAAAAGGATTTCTGTCTCAGATCTGCCACCCAGACAGCCTCCAGAAGGACAACACAAACCAGAAAATCCTGCCTACCTGACATGCTTACCAAAATAATGGAAGTTAAAAGATGAAAAGAGAAAATGCCCTTGTACCCAATCTGCCTGAGTTGTTTACTGCACCTGAGATACTGAGAGACTACAAGTATCATTGCTGCCGTGAACAACTGCATGCTGTTCCATATGGCCAGATTAAAAGCATGCCTACAGAACTCTTCAAAACACTTCTACAACACTGCAAACAACCTGGAAAGAAAAGTAGATGCAATGAGCATCAGACATCTTGAGATGAAAGTGGCTATTACTTGAACACTGCATCCCCAGTTCCCTAGAGGAGAGAGGCTTCCTTCTACTGAGGATGCAACTGTGAGCTGAACAGTACCATCCCACTTGCCCCAGGCTTTACAGTCTTGGAAATTAACTTATGAATTTTTGCCTCCTTTTCACTTGCAGGTCAAAGCAAAAGGCTTCTGAGGGAATCAAGAGAGTATTTCCTATGGAAAACCCCTGGCACAGGAACCCTAGATCTGAGTGCCTCCAAACATCAGGGAAGCCACTGGCACAGGAGCACAGGCATGTGAGCATGTATTCTGAACTTTGGGTAATTATGCGCAGATTTTGCTAGTGCAGATAAATGGCCCAGGATTTATTATTTCAGTCTGTTAAAAACAAAAAAACAAAACCCCCCATATCTCCCTCTGGATATTTTAAAATTTATTCTTTCTTCTTGCCTCAAATCAGCCATCACTTAAAAAGAACAGGGAAAAACACCTTGATGAACATTGAAGACGAAATCTCACCAAGATACTCTTACAGTTTCCCAGTACTTATTCTGCTCCTGTGAGCAAAGGAAAAGAGCAATAGGTAGACTTTTCCTTACCCTAATGGAAAACACCTGATATATATATATACAGCAAGTTCAGGGACATCAGTAAAAATTTACTGTGTTAGTCCTTTTCAGTGCTATGTTTCTTTTTGTCTTCTCTTATTCTTAGCAGCAAGACATTCTCATTATTAAGGGGACAGAAAAAGAAAAATTATGGTATGTTTTCCTTTTGCACAGGAAAGCAAAGGTTTATTGAGAGGCAAAACCTCACATCTCTTCCTAACCATGACTTGATATGGCTATTGCACGAGTAATAGGATGAAGTGTCACACTCAACTCCTGAAAACACTGTGTCTCTAGTCTCAGTGTTTTACATAGTTGCACCCTCTTACATCAGTATCTCCACACATCAGTTCATCTCAGAAGAATAGGAATATTGCTGTCCTCATAGTCCTGAGGGGTTCCTAATGCCCTGAAGCAAACCATATAGCTGTGATCTGTATATGGGAGGACACAGCTTCCAGTGTGCAACAACACAGGGAGGAATCGAATAACAGCCATGTCAGGACATTAAAAGCTAAACAGCCATTCCAAAACCTGGACTGGATGTTGTATCCCAGGAGTAATGTGCCAAATGTGAGCTCATTTCTTCTCATAGAAGGGCAGCAGCCAGCTGGAGGGCTGGGGAAGGGGGTTGCTGGCAGAGGAGGGAGCTGACACCGTATCACTTCAATGCGTGCACACTGAGTTCTGTGTAACTTTTTATAAGAGTGCCTTACAAACCTCAGATCAGTCCTATCTCTCACCCTTCTAACCCGTATGAAAAAACTCTCCAGGAGAGTAATGTGAATGCAGGAGTTTTCTTTCTTGCTCTCACAGACTGAAGCTACAATATTTTGTGTCATTTAAATCCTGCCTTGCTGATGTAAACACCTGGCATGGGTGATCCGATACAGAGCAAGTCCAAGCTGGCTCAGCCTCAGACTTGTCGCCTTATTGACTCAGGGTTTTTAAGGCAAGGACTGGTTCAGATGCAGGATAGGTGAAATCACTTTTCAGAATTCAGAATCCACCCAACAGCACGGGTTCAAAAGTGCATCTTGCACTCTAGGACTTCGGGTTTATCTTCCATGTAGTGAGAACTGTGGGCAGGGAAAAAGCCCACAAGGCACACAGAAAGGAGATGAGAGAAAAGTAAAATTGTAACCTGAGATGTGGCCTGTTGCATGCCAAGTGTTTTCGAAGTGGTGGGAAATGAAAGTATGTGCTGGCTATGTTGTGTTCATCAGCTTTAAGAAAAAATGGCCAATTTGTGCCTGACACTGAAAGCTCCACAATTCCAAGGAGGAATATATTTGCATTGAAGAAATTTATACTGGCCATTTTAATTTTCACTAAACGGACCCTAATCTTCATATACTCACCCTCGTAACCCAACTCTCTGTAGAGATCACAATGTTCCACAATGAGTCCCCTCATAAAACACCATGTCATCTGGGTTTAGAAACCCTGGTCTGAAAGTCTGAGCTAGAAGACATGGTTGCATCAGCATGAATTTTGATCAGCATAGATTTTACTCAGACCTAGAACAGCCCAGCCTCCCCTGGAGCAGATCACAGCACTAAGGCAAGGTGACATAAGTTGCAACAGGCAGATAACACTCTGGTCAGGAGGCATTTCAGACAAGGTAAGAGAACTTTCCAGACTTGTGCAATTTCAGACTACATTCACAATTATGACCTTTTTTCAAAACCAATGAAGCCTCCTGTTCTGCTGATGGTTTGCCATCTCCCTCAGTTACCTCATGGAGATGTGTGTGTGCTTATTTTAACAACGAGGGGCATAAAGAGTTGAAACATTAAGCCTTGGTGGAGGTATGAAAACTAAACTGGAAATATTTATGTAAAAAGTAGAGAGGGAGAGAGGCAGGAAGGCATGCAGGCAGAAGGAAGGAAGAAAGGCAGGCATAAAGACAGGAAGGAAGGCAGGAAGGAAGGACCAGGTTTTTGGGTTTTTCTCCCATGAATTTACATTGAACTGCCGACATGGAAGTGGCTAAACACTGTCAGGAAATAAGCTGCTGCAGCTCCTCTCAGGGTGCCCCCTCTAATTGCCTGTGATGAAAATATTTTTTCCATTGCAGCACCAAATAGCAGAAATAACACACCCACATTTTGAACCAGTTTGCTACAAAGAAAAGATATGCCTTTCCCTCTACATTTCTCTCAGTCTTAAGCTCTAGTAAGCTGAAAGAGATAAGACACTCCCTCTTGACCTGGTGCTTACTGATGGGTGGATGAGCCATTGGAGGATGACAAGACTGCTAAAGTTTGGAGCAGTAGAATTTTAAAATTAAAGCCATAGCAACTCAAGGTTTTTGTTTCACATATTTCTGTTACAACACTTCCCTCTCCCCTTCAGCTAATTCAGATCTTTCATTTTTAAAACATGTCTGGACCTTTAAGAGACATCTTGGACATACCACGAGAACTTGAAAATCCTATGTCTTTTAAAAAGTTACAGGAAGTATGAAAATCTTATAGAATGTTTTCCTTTTGCTGTAGTTTGTTTTCCTGTCCAAAAGACATTTATAATAAGACAGCCTTGGGCTTATTAAGGGCCATTTTGTTTGCCCTGGGCAACTCATGCTTTTAACAGTTCAGACTGAAAGAAATACAGGATTTCAATAAACCAGTAAGTAAGTAAATAAATAAATAATTCACCCATCTGATGCCAGGATCTAAACAGTAGGAGACCGTATTACTTCCGCTATTTCATTTCATATCTGGCTCTGTTGATATGGTGCAGAACGTGAATAACACACTAGCAAACTTCAAAGAGGGGCTGAGATTATATCCAACAAAACTAGAAGGGGAAATTTGACACCCACACAGTATATTCATATGAAAAAAAATTAATATATTTATTTTTTGTGACAGTTTGAATTTATTATAAGTTGCATATCATTTTCTGTCTCATTTCTTGAGCACTCTAGGAATTTATTTCAGGATGTCTTACATTATCACACAACCCTTCCCTCTATTCTGACACCCTCTCTGCTGGACATACTCTGTGAGAAGTCCCTGAAAAGCAGAAATTTTAAAGGTTGAAGCTTTGGAAGAGATTTCATAAAGGCAGTGAAGACTAAAGTGGAAACATTGGGAAAATTAATGTACAGTAGAATCTATTAACATATCACTTCTTTCTCTGCATAGCTAGAAAGACTGTCCCTGTAAGCAGTGACCAAAAAGTCTACAGGTGGCAAAACTACCAAGACTTCTACATGTGCTGGCTTTGTAAGAAAATCAAATCTCACAAATACACACACTGCTTTCCCTCCCTTTCCAATCTGACCCAAATGTAGCTACTTTTATAAGAAGTTTGGGAAAGTTCAATTACTACAGAAAAAAAAGGTGGTCATACATGGAATGAAATTTTAGACAGGGTACTTAAAAGGTACTCAGACATATGATGAAATGATTTGCATTCCCTGAGGTAGAAGGACATCTAAGTGATCAGATTTTACCAAGCCTTGACTATTATTGATCTGTGTTCAACACTATGCAGGGTTAACGACCTAAGAGAAGGTCTTCTCACTCCATGAAATGTATATCCTCTTGCTTACTTCCCCCATTTTGCCTAAACATTTGTCTAAGAGTTAGAACATGTCATAGCACCTTGAGCATGCAAAACTTGTCAACCATTTTTTAAGACAAGCCTGCTGTCCATCTGGTGATGCAAAAAGATGGAGAAGCCAACAGTAAAAACTAGCCATTCTTGTAGCTCTTCCTTACTACAAGATTTAGAAAGAAGTTGTGGTTCACACCCAAGTATGATATTCTGATGAAACAAGCACTTCATGCCAATTTTTGGATTAGTTGTTGTCCACCTGATGACAAGACTTATTTTAGAACTGCCATTGGCTTGGACTGAGACAAATAATTTATTTTTCTCTTTCCTGCTCCCCATCAAGATATTCTAGCATCTGGTGGTTGGTATGTTTTCACTTTTTTTTTTCTTAATACCTTGAACTTTATAATTGTTTCCATAAGGATGATCCTACCATTCTTTTCCTTCCTCAGACTGCAATTTCCCATTTTTCCCCTATGTAATTGTTTCCCATACAATTCTGAGTTTTCTTACAAGGTTGAGAAAATATCTAAAGAAAAGCAATAGAAGCAACACTGCTGTCTGCAGATTTGACACAGAATACAACAATTCTGTCAATACAACAGAAACCATGAGGTTGTATTGACACCTAATGACCCAGTTATAAGGTATAAGGTTTTATTTGCTTCAGTAAAATTTATTCATGCATAGATTGATAGCTCTCTTCTGAAAAATTATTTGTCTGGTCTTGTGGCCTCAGACTTTACATTGACTCATAAACCTTCTGAGCATTGAAGGTTGTCCAGCTGACAGATCTATGACTACAGGTGACCACATTCCAATCTTCAGATTCTCCACAGGGTTCTATGTCATACCTTTTTTTTAATTATTCTTTTGCAGCCCTGTGAGTCTAGCAAAGTCATGAAAAAACCACTTTTAACTTTAGTGACACTGGTGAAGCTCAACAGTCTATATTAAATGCTGACTTCTTTTCATTAAAATCCAAACCCAAAAAACTTTCTTCACACAACCTTAGTTAAGCTCATGCAAGCTTCTGCACTTGGTAGAAAAAGAAATAAATTTATACTTCAAGAATCTGAAGGAAGAAGTTAGTAAAATATGTCCAAATACAGAATTCTAGAGTAATGTAGGAAGAAATTATAATCATACATACTTAGTAGCATCTAGTCCTTCCTATGAGAAATGGTTTTGTTTTATAGACATGAGATATCTGAAGTACAGCAGCAAGGGTCACAAACCACAATGGTGAGATATTTTTACTTTGTAACATGAATAAACCTCAGCTTTGTATAACTGAGCTCTGCATTTCAATTCATCCTCACCCAACCACTGTGAGCAAATGGTAGACTGTATGTATACATGATCCTGCATGAAAATATATTTGTGTTCTTTGGATCTGATATTGGAAAAACCCCCTTTAATATATGTACAATTGTAGAGACAGATGAGCAGACACAGCAGTCGGTAGACCTATCTACACATGAAAGGAAAAACCATTAAGCTTTATACATTCAGATGTAAACAAGAAACATACTCATTTCACTGGCTAATTGCACTTGTGGTCATCCAAGAGAGAGCCAGTTAGATAACAGGGGAATGTAATGCCAAAGAGGCTGGCAGGAATGAACTATTGTATTTGACTGCTTTCCACGTACAAATTAGCACATCAAAAGAAAGAAATCCTGCAGGAAAACACATGTACTTTATTACAGTCCCTAGTATTACTTCTGTAAGTATCACAACAGCAAAAAAGAGAGCAAAAAAAGCTGCTCAAAAGATGCAAAGAACAAATGCAAATGTGCTTAAATGTCGTTCTGACATGATGTGATTTGACTTCTAGATCAGCTGAGCTCACGGCTGGTTATGGTTTTGGCCACATTCCTTTGAGTTAGACAACTGTGATTTGCTTGTGCTAGGCTTTTATTTTTAAACTAACAGAAAGGAAAATTTCTGGAAAAAATGCCGGATTTCTTTTGTTGCTCTTAAAAATAGCATTTCCTTAGCATGCATAAGTTCATGGAGCAATTGTCCAAAGAAAAATTCTACAAATATCTGGTCTTTCTCTGGAAAGAGAAAATACCTTTTAATACTACTTTTTCAAGAGAAGCACCTTAGTGTTATGGCTCAGATTCTCAAGAGTAGCTGTGAAAACAGCTGGTCACATGAATGCTAGAGAAACTGGTACTCTGAGTATGGAGCAAGTTTTAGGACAATTAACAAGATACACTAGGGGCCCCCAGTGACCTTAGTCAAGCACCACTCAAATGAAAATGAATATAATTTCTTCTGAAGAAGGTTAAGAACCCCAATGGAGTAGTGAGCTGCACTTCTGCACTTACTACTACAGCACTCCAGACAGCTGCTAGTGAGAGAAAGAGGAGAGGTTTTTGCTGTTGTTACCTGTGGACTTGTCACAGCCTGTGGGGCTGCTACAGCTCGATTGCCTTAGCATCACATGTACGTAGGCTGTGCATGTGCCTGGGCTGTGCAGTCTCCTTCCTGAGGAAAGGATGCTGAATGAAGAATTTAGGTGCTATGCTCTACTGTGTCTTATATAAAACGTAGAAATGTGTGATAAATTATTCTAAGACTGATCATGTAAGCATTTATTGAGTAACCTTAGTGCTTAAAACTGTGGACTTTTGCTGATGTTACTAGAGTGCCACAATTCAAGAAACTGCTGGTGTTAGTTATTGTGGGAAAGATAGGGCCTTTAGAAGAGATATAAGGTGATACACATAAATCCAAATGTTGATTTTCATAGATGTCAAACTCATTCTGTCTGCCTGGCTAAAGGCTAATATCTAGGATGCCAACATCCATGTCACAGCCTGATTTACTGACTTTTTTTTTTCTCAAAAAACATCTATGAGCTTTCTACCATGTCTTTGGTGAACTCATGCTGCAATAAACTACAGTAGGAATGAGGTATACCAAGGTATCTCCATCTCTAGCCAAGCTGGAAGTCAAATAATGGAATGTTTACTTAATCTCCTGCTGAAAGCGAGAGATTTTCCTGACTATGGCAGGAGAAAAAGAATGGTCTGATTCAAAAACGAAAATTAAGTTTGCTTCACATCACTGTTCTGAAGGTACAAAGAGATTTGGTGGGAGGTGGGAGGAAATCTCTTGAGGCAGGGTAAAGCATACAAATAAAAACTAGTATAATGTGGAATATAATGCATAATAGTTGGCAGCAGAATGCACCATTTATTTTCATGAATCAGAGACTGAGAAGTTAATTCACAAGCAGCAGAGTGATGTACAAATATTATGAGTACGAGCTTAACATGATGCCAAATGTTAAATGACTCTTGTTGAGTCGTAACTCCTGTTGATCTTCCTTAAATTAGTCCTGCAGGATTGTCTCAGTCATTACTGACTTATTACAGTCATCAGGTTATAAACATCTCATTTTCATAAATGAATCTATGTTGATTTTATGCCGTTTTGTGTGAATTCAGTATTATAAATGGAAAATAGACCTTTAAGCAAAGTAAGACTTTTAGATCAGTCCAGACAGCATTCTTATTCCTAGTACTCAAATAGTATTTAGTGACTCTATATCAAAAAATCTGTTTTCTTTTGTTTCGTTTCTTTGGTGGGGTTTTTTTAAAATTTTTTTTAAAATAGTACCATCATTTAAAATAAGCATTTTTAACAGGTTTATCCTAATGTTAAAGTCTACATGTGGTTACTAAAAATTGTGTTAAGATTAGTTTACTGTGATTAGTATAGACTGGTTGACAGAGATAAATAAGAAGATGGAAGCTGCTACAAATTTAATGTGTTTCTTAATGATGTTCTTCTATTTGAACTCCTACATTCAATCAAATTCTAAGAAAAGGTCATACGTATGTCAGTATGACTGGTATCAAAGGTGTATATATATTATTAATATGCTTTCTGCAGATTTTCAGATTGCCAACATACCACTCAGAAAATTAAGTATGAGTCAAAATGGAACATATAATGTCAATCAAACAGCACAGGTACATCTCTCAGCTGTAACCATCCTATCAGGATAAACAACGGAAGTATGCAAGAAAATAATACAGCAAATGATCAAGTTTACTGCCCTGAAGTATACCAGATATCACAGAATGCATCTTTCAAGGGTTAGTATAAACTTGACTCTCTAATGAGGTACAGAAATAATGAGAGATCATTTAAGCTGGTTTCAGGAAAAAGTTCAGTACATGCTTTACCTTTTTTCTCTGCATGTGCAAAACTGAAACATATTTTTTTATTTTCTTTTTTATAAGGAAGACAATTCCAGGAACACTACAGCGTGATATAGTTTGATTTAAAGGGCAGAGAAACAGCTCCTCTCTAAATCCCTAACAGTTAACTCACCATTCACAGGTCATTGCTCTCCAAGTTTAGAAAGCTGATGCCATCATCAGCTTCTTGGTTCTACCTGCAGCAACCCACAATATCAAGGCTACAATTCTGCAGTGTTGCAGAGAGGATAAGACTTCCATGACTTCTTCAAAACAAACGCTCTCGAACTGCGATCATCTTAAGAAATTAAAAACATACCCACGCGCATATATGCACACAGAAACAGTATCAGCTACAGGCGGTCCATATTTTAGGAAAGAAAGGGCATTTACCAGGATGAGGGAAGCTAGAAGCAGAGTGCCAGCGGTTGTCCAGCGGCAGCATTCCATTGTGGGGTAGGTGCTGGACCTGGGGTCGGACACGCGAAAGCTACGAAGAGCTCGGCTGCCTCCTGTCACATCCAGCGCTGGCGCAAACTTTCAGCCCTGCTTCTCCGCCTCCATCAGCCCCACTCACATTTCCTAAACCAGGCGTGGGTGGATGGGTTGCGTGAGCCGCGGGGAAGCGCTCCCTGAGCCGGCGTTTAGCCAATCCCCGTCCTGCTATTCATACGGGCAGCGCAACAAAGCCAAGAGGTCTGGGGAAAGCGTAGCAGCTAAAGACAGAGGGGAAGGAAAAAGAGAGCGGGAGAGGAGGAGTAATAGCAGGAGAGAAGCAGAATGGCAGAGCTGAACGGAGTGCTCTGCCTGCAGCTTCCGGATCTCTGCTTCACTACTTGCCTTGAGCTGTTCAAGTTTATTGCTAGGTCAGTATCTCTTCTGAGCGTGCATTGTTCCAGACAGGAGGGAAACTTGATCTGTGTCAATACATAGCGTATGCCATAAACAGCACCAATCAGAAAATGCTTACATTCTCCAGAGAAAATGCATGATTTACTAAAGTCTTGTATTCCTCACAGAAAAGTGCTCTCTTTTACACCGTTTGCTCAGCAATAAAGGGGTCTGACTCTACTTTAAAATTGTAAAGCAAAAATGTTTTTAACATTTTAACTGTCACGTGTGTGACAGTCTTTCTGTAATTACATTTTTCTTCTTTGGGGAAATTTAAAACCTAACCTATTCTGCATTAGAAGGAGAGTGAGATTAGTGGAGGAAGACTTTTGTACAGAAAGGCAAAGACTCACACACCTCAGGAAAGGTGGGAACTCTGCCTTTTTAATATTCATTTGGCAGATAGGGGTTTCAAATAACTGCTCTCACTCTGTTCAGAGTTCATTTAGTTTGCCTGCCTGTGCTCCTGCATCACCTGAATTCTCTAGCTTTTTTTTTTTTTTTTTTTTTTTTTTTTTTTTTTACTGTCTGTTTATTTTCTGAAGGAGAAATTGCAAACTGGATCCAAGAACTTTCTAAAAGCAGTAGGCATTCTCCCACATGGGGCTGAGCTGGATGCCTTGCAGTGGCAACATTTTGGTGCTGCAGGGCACATCACGTCCAGTGGGCACATAGACAGCCCAGTTAAATTGTGATTCTGGTATGTCAGCAAGCTCTGACAGTGGAGAAAAGTAAGGTACATGTGTGTTAGAGGTGGAGAATAGTATGCTAGCCATGAGTCTTAAAAGTGACTGAAGTCAGAAGCTAGCAAAGAGAAAGGAAACTCTGCCAAAGGCTAGGACTGGGGACAGAAAGGAAAAAGGAGCAAGGGTAGATCACAGACCATTTGAGAGAAATACAGTAGAAATTAAAATCAGCCTGGAGGAAAAGCTGGATGAGCAGATGGAGAGTGATACAGACTTTGTAAAAGGAAAGGAAGTGGGTGGAAAAATGAAAAAGGGTCACAGATGTTGAAAAGTCAGATAGGAGTATAGAAGAGCCTGACTTTGTATAACAGGAACAGAAACAAAAACACTGAAGACATCTGAAGGCCAAAGTAGAAAATATCAACTAGATGGAGATGAGCTTTAGTAAATGAAGCTGAAGAAGAAATTTAAAATAAGAAATTAAAGTAATTAGGAACAGTGGGAGAAGCAGGTGTCAGCCTTCGCTGCCCAGCAGTCATTTGGTTGGGTACCTTTGGACTTGGCAGGCAAGGAAGCAGGGCCAGAGACACTGAGAAGGCTCAGTAGGAAGAGGCTATGATAGAAAATGCACTAGCTGGACTGAATATAGCAGGGATGAGAAAAGGTCTGAAACAGGTTCTAAAATTCATCTAGTACATCTTTTTGTATCTCTACAGCAGCTTCAGTGACTTCTTCATGGAGGAAAGGTGAGGGATGGACCACTTTGCACCATCAGAAGAGAGGAAGTGACATAGAATGACATCAACAGAGAAATTTTTACTTCTCCTATTGCCCTTGAAAAGTCAGGAAACTAAACATATAAATCTACTAAAAATATAGCATATCTTTTACAAATAACACCATTATCCCCGCAAAGTAAAGACCTCATGTCTTTTGCTTCACCGGCAGTGTAACACACACACCAAGAGCTGCAAAAAAAGGATTTTGTCCATACATCTCCTAGCTATTGTTGAATGTTTTCCACCATACTGTTTTCCTTTTCTACAAGACTAATGTCATTGGAGAAGTACTTACAGTAGTATCTGGATTTCCAGTAAGTGAAATTCTGAAGACAAACTTTTAAATGTAAACAGCAAGATTTGTAATATTGAATAGATGAATCATGATTGCTTTATTTTTAAGAAAAAAACCTGTTGCAATTATGATTACATGACACAATGGATGGAACAACTGACAAAGATGTTTTCATAACCATGTGTTTGAGGTTTTTTGTTGTGTAGTTTGCTTTTTTTTCTCTTTATTTCTCTTAGTCTGACTTTCAGCCGGAGATGTTGTACTAACATTACATAAACCCATTTCTGAATGCCTTATTTTGGGTATTTCTTGTTCAACTTTGGAAAATGTGCCTTTTCTAGAAGGAAGTATTCTTCTTATCAGTACAGAAGGCTCAATAGACAATTGTATCATCTAAGATGGAGTAATATTTTTGGAATTATATTCGTATTCAATGTATTCTCTCAGTGTTCTGATCATGGAACTCCATTGCAGCTGATGGGAATGTTGCATGAAGAATGATGGTGGGAGACAGGAGTTTATTATATAACAAAATCATAGAATCATTAGGTTGGATAAAACCTTTAAGATCATCAAGTCCAAGTCTTACTTTAACACTGCCAAGTCCACCAATAATCCATGCCTCTAAGCACCACATCTACACATCTTTTAAACACGTCCAGGGACTCAACCATGGTGACTCAACCACTTCCCCGGATAGCCTGACAACCACCTCAGTTCCCAATATCCAATCTAAACATCTGCTGTTTCAGCTTGAGGTTGTTTCTTCTTCTCCTACCACTTATTTTTTGGGAGAAGTGACTGACCACCCACTCAAAATTTTAGAGAATGATAAGGTCTCCCCTCAGTCTCCTTTTTTCCAGGCTAAAGAATCGCAGCTCCCTCAGCCTCTCTTCACAGGACTTGTGCTCCAGACTCTTCACCAACTCCCTTGGTCTTTTTTGGATGTGCTCCAGAACTTCAACTTCTTTCTTGTAGTGAGTTGAATATCTTACAGTAATGCCACAAAATTGTGTGGTCTGCAATGTTCAGACATGTTGAAAAAGTGACTTAGCTTTAAAGAGCTTTGTTTATTCAAGATATGTGTTTAATCACTGGCACAGCAGCACAGTATTCATAATAGCATTGCAATATATATTAAATTCACCAGGAGTGATACTTTGTTGCACATTTAAAATTTAGACCAGAGTCTAAAATGCAGCTTGAATTTTGTTTTCACAACGAACTCATGCAGACCATGTAATTTTTTCATGAAAGCACATAAATATCATTCTTCCAACAGTCTGGCTTTTTTCCAAGGGAAAAGTCTACTCAAATTCTTGCATATAGCTTTAATGAGCAGTCATGGCCAGTATCTGCCAATTTCCACAGAGCAGTTGTGCATCTACCTAAAGGCTCATTTGAATTATTCCTAACTGAAAAAAAAAAAATAGAAAGGAGTGTAGATTTACTGAAAATTACCTTAAGTCATGAAATACCTGAAAGTGTTATGGAGCAAAACATCTCCATTTCCTGTTGTTTAGGTCCAGGACTTTATTATACTGCATATATTAATTTGTATAGAGTTAATTTATTTGTCTTGCTGAAATTTCATTCTACATATTGAACACTATTTTGGGAGTATGAAGTGAGGTATTTCTTCTTTGGATGCATCTATATAAAAAATAAAGCCTAGACTACAAAGGAAAATATGCTCTAAACAAAGTAACATTGCCTGAAGAGTACAAAAACTCAGGCTCCATTCATGTCCAGATTTTCTCTGTCATATACCCGAAGTGAATACAAGAATTCAGAGCAATAAAGGACCGCTATCTGCAGCAGAAGTAATAACTGAAACTTTAAGGCATATGTTAGCCGATGTGGATGGTACCTGATGCGCCCAGCACTGTTGTTTCCACAGTAAGACAGAAGCTGTTTTTTAGCAAAATCTTAATGCTACACATGAAGTCCTGAGACACTCAAAATCATTTGCAAAAACTAGTACTGGAGATTGGTGAATCTAGGATTGAATTCAGCATCACTTTCTTAGTATACGTATGCAAGTATGTCACCTCCAACCCAAATACAAATATTTTTATATTGCCCTTCACCATCTCAAGGAAGAGTGCACAAATACACTGTGTATTGTATATATACACACTACTCTGTGCTCTGAAAATTACTCCTTCCACTTTCTGAAGTGGTTATTCATTCCAGTTTTCCTTCATCTCTGACAGGTGTTAAATTAAATCTGTTTGCATCTGTTTGAGAGAAACAGAATTGGTTATCAATGCTGTACTCTACCTATTACATAATCATATTAGATTATAAGAAATTGAAGTAGAAGCCAAGGGGGGTGTCTGAAGCAGTATTTTAAGCTTTACAGATTTAACAACACTTAATT
This sequence comes from Chamaea fasciata, assembly GCF_029207755.1. Lineage (NCBI taxonomy): Eukaryota > Metazoa > Chordata > Aves > Passeriformes > Sylviidae > Chamaea > Chamaea fasciata. Next base: position 6,728,287 of record NW_027094089.1, read on the forward strand.
TGAAAAATACACGTGCAGGCAGAGGAAAACTGGTAACATCAATATACTTTACATCAGGAAAGAATGAACTCAGCTTTGGAGCTGATCTTCCTGGTGAGAATATGTTACCATTGTCACTCAGAAGACACCTGTCTCTTCTGGTAGCTGGAACTCTTTTTTGCCATACAGTCAGTAGCAACTAAAATTTTTTTTTTCTACTTTTTCAGTTAGCAGTTGTTCTTAGATTCTTTTTTCTCTTGTAAGCCTAGATTGATTTCTCGGAAGCTGGAAGCTTGTGCAATATGGAAAGTGAGAAGTGGGACGGAACCAGTGCTTTATAAGGAGATACAGACAGGATTTACATTTACGTGTGTGTGTGTCTTTGTGTGCCTTCCAAGGCTGTGAAAGAAACTAGAATGAAAGTTATAAGGACTGTAATATTCCATAGTGTCTAGGTGCAGCTCATTTAGATGTACATGATGTGAGATTATGAAAGCACTTTCCTCAAAGGGTAAGGTGCTGATGCATACAAACCTTTACCTAGATGTCCAGCTTGAGATAAGACTCAGAAGTATGACAGGAAGTACAACATGGCTCTGAGCAGTAGGAAATTCCTTATTTACACCAAGAAAGGAAATGGATTCATAGCTCAGCCTTCAGACTCATCAGGTCTTTGCCCTTTACAAGATTTTACAACCTTTACTGGTTGCCATGAGCACTGGGGTGAAATGATGTCACTTTGGAACAGGTGCACTGTGATCTCCCTGTGTTCAACACTCACATCCAATGTGAGGCAAGGTCTCAAGAAAGGGATGATATATAAACTTGCTTAGCCTATTTTGTTAGGCTGAACAGAAATCAGACCGATGAGATGCTTTGACACAAAACATTTTGAGCTTTCAATATTGAAGTTGAACAGTTGCTTCTTTCATGGGAATTATGAAAAAGGTTGGAGTGAGTTCCTATATGGGGAATGGTACTTTCTTGAAATTTAACTGTACTTCATTGAAGTCATGAGCTATAGAGAACTCCCCCCTTCCTTGCTAGTTTGTTACCATTTACCTTATGAATGATGTTATCTGTTGTATTTCAATAGTAGACCTAGACCTTTGGCAGCAGTAAAATCTAAACCAAAAGTTCGCCCAAATGCCTAAATGGTTATAGATTCCTGCAGGGTTTTTCACAACAATTTAACACTGTGTTCACATTTTTTCATTGTAAGGGTGTGGCAGTTTAGTGGATGAGCCAAATATCTTGAACTGACATGCCTGAGAACCTAAATTACAACAACAAAAAAAGGGAAATTCTGCAACAGGAGATAGATGCAAAATTACTTCTTCCTCCAGTTTTGACAGATGATTCCAGGTGAGAAAGACAACGACTTCTTCCAACATAGTTTCTCTCTTAGGCTTATTTCTTCATACAAGACAGTTTCCTGTATTGTTGTTCTGCTGTACGCTCCTTTTGAAGTCTACTTTCAGAAGCTTTTTCAAGAAGCTGTATTCAGTTCCATTCTTTCCATGTCTTTTGCCTCCCAGACAGTGCTGTATCTCAGCTTGCTCTAAAACTTAACTTGCCCTGCTCTTTGAGCAGCCCACAAAACAGAGAAAATAATCAGTTTCTGTTTTACAAAAGGCACTGTAAGTACAGCAAGATTAAGTGAGAGTAAGTAATTTACCATGATTTTACATGAAGGCATTAACAGAGGACAGAATTGTACATTTCTGAAGTTGCAAACTAGCAGCCTTAGCTATAAGGACCCAGATGGTGCTTAAGTTCCATGAGGAATCACATGAAAGTAAATCTCATTTAAATATGTATGGAAAGGGACATTAGTTGCAGAGCATTTCCATTGCCTTAGAGAACATCCAGATCTTGTGGTGAACTTCAGGCAAGAGACTTGTTCTATGTCTATAATGCTTGAAAACCCATGAACAGTTTATAGTCATTATTGTGTTTCTAAATCATAGGTCTGACTTCACAGGTCAAGTCAATATGTGAGTTTTGTTTTTCATGAAAGTTTCTAGGCATGCTGTTTGCAAAAACTAACCAGAAAACAGATACTGACAGAAGATACAAACAGGTTGCATGTAATTAATGAGAAGTCTCCTTACTGACACAATCAAGCCAGCAATTTTAGAGATATTACACAGCAACACTTGGGGCAGATGATACTGCTTTTGAATATTGAAGAAGCAGAGCTTATATTTTTGTATCTGGAAGTCAGTTGAGTATGTATGAGTTATAAATTTCTTTACTGATAAGACCAAACCCAAATCAACCAAAAAACCTCAAAGGGTTTTCAACATCTTTGGATCTCTAATTTAGAAGGTTTTGTCTTGTGTCATTTTTCCTTCTATGGAAGTAAAGCACAGGTAATTATTTATATGGTTTCTTTTTGTAATTCAAATCAGATTTAATTACATTTCCATTTTCTTCTTATCGGGACTGAGATTCTATCAGTAGGCATAGACCATCATGAGTGAACTCAAAACAAATCATGAGAAACTGCCAAAATATGAGGAAGGGAAGAATATACGAGTTTTAAGAATCTTACAAAGAAATGAGACAAAAGATAGGATTAGGAAGTACATTTTGGACCAGGATTTGGAAAACCCCTAAGGTGGAGGTGAGATTTGGCCAATTTGCGGTACTCAGTTCTGTGTCTGGATTCAGCTTTCCAAGGTTTCCACAAAAAGAGGTGTGGAGAAAGGAGAGGAGTGGGATTCAAGGTCTTTGGGTTTTGGCCCATCTCTTGTGCTAGCAATTAATGAAAATGCCAGGACAGCAAAAGCATACTTTGAAATGTTGAGCCAGCAAGACATTTGAGGATTGGAGAAATCTTTATTTCTTAGTGAGATGGTTTTGAATATCAAAACAGTAGCAAAGACTCCCCATGGATGGAACACCCACTTGGTCACAATGTGTTTTTGTAAGCAAAGAGCACAGACTGCTTACCCCCAAGTTGGCTAAATTAATAAAAAGATTAGCAGTGCAGACAAACAGCAAGGATTATAGCACAAAGACACCTAATAACATATTTAACAGCTGGAATTGTTCTTGTGACAATTACAGAGATGGAGTAGATATGAGGGTCAGTGTTGAGGAAAAAAATCTTCAGGTTAGGGCATAAAACACAATTTAAAATATAGAAAGATGAAGAATTTTATAAATCATGAGAGTAAGTGGTAGGATTTTTAAACAGCAGAGTATTCAAATGGCTACAGCATACACACAGGAGTGGAAAAAAGGTATTCAGTGAAATATTTGAAACATATGTTTTTTGTTTATGTTTCTTGCAAATATTTGAGAAAAGAGATCAACTCCTACCTGTATACAATTGTCACCATGAATGCACTATTATGTTGTAACAAAAATGTCTTTTTAAGCAACCCATAAAATACTGGAAGAGATTATAATGTTAATAACTAGGAGGCTATTGTGTTCCGTATTAATTTTCTCAGCACTGCAGCTCACTATGCAAAGAGCAGCAGTTTCTACTTGATGGATTAAACAGTTGCAAAATGGTAGAAATACAGGAAACAGTGAAACAAGAAAGATAGTATTTTCCCTTCAAGCAAGGCAGAAAATATTCTCAGTATCAGAGAAACAGGTGAAAAAATGAAATAGTTGTTCTTTCTTGAGTTTACGACAGGTAGGATCTGGTAACCTAGTTTGAATTCATTACAGCTGGCAACTCAAAATTCACATCCATATGGGGACTGAATTATCACAGAAAAACTTCTAAAAAAACATTTAAAAATAATTGTGGCGGGTGGATTTATCTGACTAGCTTGTACTGAGCCAGGCAGGTGAGTAGATGGTAGAATCTTAAGGAGCTTAATGCTTCTCTTATTCAAGGAAGAAATCAGGAATAATGGAAAGGAACTCAGTAGGGTCTTTTACAAACCAAAACAGGTGAAAATTGAAGTTAAACCCTAATTCTTATGATATTTAGTCTGCATTTTAATTTGTTTTATCATGTAATGTGTGCTCATGAATCTGAATTTCAAAAATAAAAGCCTTTCATGCTGAAGAATAAGGTGATCATGGCACTAAGCATGCAAATACCAAGGAACTGAAGAAAACTCTCCAGGCTAAGATAATTAAACCTTCTCTCCGAGAAAGATGTGTTTTTTCAGTCAAATCAATTGCTGCAGTAGACACAAATTTCTGAGCAATGGAAAGAGTATTTGCAATAATAAACATCACCAGTTTTAGTCATGGAAGACTAAATCCTTCAGTCATACAAGAACTTTCTGTCAGTTTTCATCAAACTGATCAATATATATTATCAAAATGTATTAAAGGACATGCTGAGAGGACAGCAGATAATGCTGCATGGATGAGCAAACAGGACTTTTGTGGCTGGGATTATTCAAAGTCACAAGTCAAATACTCTAGTTCTGTAGTACTTTGATTTAAAATAACTTTACCAGCATATCAGGGAACAATTGATCTCTAACTGAAGTTCAGACTAGATTATTAAAAACAATTATTTATTTACACAGTCAGTGTGTCAAAGCCTGTTATGCCAATTTTTTTACATGGGAAAAGAAGAGAAGACTGAATTCTGAATATTCTGTAATTCAGAGCTTTAACCACAAAGGCCATTTACAAGATGAATTCTCATGAGAATCTACTCTTTTCAGGAATGTTATTGCATCATGCATGTTTTAATCAAAATAATTATGAGAAATGTAAGACAGTAAAAGGACTTCCTTTATCTGTACAAGAGAAGCCTATAGTCCCATAATCTTTGTATGTCACAAATTCTTTGAGATCTTTTTATAGTGTCTTTTTAGCTACCTCACTTGACAGTCTATGACAGGCTGGCCTTTATTTTCATGATATCTTCTATCTTACCTGAAGTCATAGCTATAACAAAGGTATTTTCATATGTATCTTTTAAAAAAAGCTCTTGGAGCAATCATTATGGTTTGTAACCAGATGCCATTTGTTTTATTTTGTTTATTTTATCCACTGTAATGGGTATTGTATTTCATGCATCCTTATTTTCAAGAGCTATTACTTTGTGATACAATGCATAATCTCTCCTATATTTAACTTTAAAAGACTTTCATGGGGCTATTTTAATGCAGTTCTGGGTTAACCTTCTTTCTCTTATTTCAATCCTAATTTATAAAATTTGCTTTTATATGTCTTTGACATTCAAAGTTGTTCTGATCTCTTAGGTTTGTAATTCTATTTTCCTGCACAGCATCATTGAAGATGGTATGAAATATTTTTGTGCTGTACTGTGTCTTTGTGAAGTGAAAGTATAAGAGGGCCACTGGATGAAAGCGTTTGTTCTGGAAAAAAAAAAAAAAAAAAAAAGAAAAAAGCTTTTGATATAATAAGAAAGAATTGTATCCAAATCATGAAAGCTGATGTAGGAGATTACCTAAGCAACCCTAATTGCTTACTGTGGTTTTAGATCATTATTTATATGTTAAGATTTACATTTCCCTGCTACATATTACTTCCTTCTCCTCACTTCCTTACTGACTTTGACCAGGTATATTGACTTGTTCTTCTGTCAAAGTTTGGAGTAAAAGATAATGCAAAATTAACATGTTTGTATTGTTGGTCTACACTGTATCTTTGCGAACTGAGACAGCAGTTTGGTTTCTTTTATTGTAATGTTTTAACACTTATGAGCACAGATCTTCACTACATGGAGAGAGAAAATGACATTCACTGCAATGTAGAATACTGTTGGCTTGTCAACTTCCTATGATGCCATAAACAATTCAAAAACTAATGCAGGTACGGTGGAAGAGGCTAGAGGTAAAATAAGAGCTTTTATACTGGCAGAGCTATACAATTTATGCTTAATAGAGTTTATTATAATATAGATTTCATCATCTGTATGAAATATATCAAAGGCTCAGCTTTCTAAAATCTGTATGTAGGTGGAAATATATGTGCCAATTAAAAACTTCTTACCTGGTGGGCAAAGGAAAACTGCTTAAAAATGTTGAGCAACAGCAACAGGTATGGTTAGTGATTTATAGTTTTCTAGTATCACATAGCAGGAGAGGCTGTAGCACCACGAGTTTTACATGTCTTAGATACACTTTCTTCAGTGCCACCTCTAGTCATTAGGCTTTAAATTTCTAAGGCCTTTCTGTCCAGCAGAGCCTTATTTCCACTGGCCGACAGGTAGTCTTTGCTTGGAGTCTTTAAAATGCAGGTAGGGAAGCGAGCTGTATGCCATTAATCCTACTGTCCCAGTAATGCTCACAGTAGGGCAGCCTTTCCGAAGAGACATCCACCTCTGTGACAAAATTGCCACAGACAAATAAGGCATGCCTGGTGAGCATTGTGCACATGTCAGGGTCATTGTGCCATGTGTCTAATTAACTGCAAAATTAGCCAGTTTCTTCAGTGTAAGTGAGAGTAAGTGAGGGGCACCCAGAGTTTCCTTTAGCATTTTATAAAACACTAGTTACATTACTGGCTTGAATTTTCTCAGCCTTGTGTTTTTATATCCATCTCCTGAGTTACGAATATAGTAGTAGCTCTACCACTTAAATTGTGAGAGACAGGGCTGACTTCAGGCTTTTTTATGCATTTAATGTTTTAAAAGGAGTTAAAAAATTTTAAAAGGAGTTAAAAAGTAACTCTGTACCACATAATAAAAAAATAGTAGCTCGCTCTGACCTGACAAACAGCCTAGTGATTCCAGTAAGAACAGAGTGGTTGTTGTTAAGGGCAGAGTCAATCTCTGCAGCTGAGTTTCAGTGCTCATAGAAAAAGACGTCCTTTTCCAGCTATATTTTTCTTTTGCTCATTGTATGTTTTCTTTTATTCTTTCTTCTGGGGAACACTAAGTATGAATATTTTACTGTGGCAGCACCATGTAACATGTGGACTGTACTGCCATTGTTCCACAAAACACTGGGCTGCACTGCGCAGCAGAGAGCTTGCCATTTCTCTGGTTTATATACTACTGCACTCCATGTCAAAAAAATCTTACATGTTGTTCAAGGCTATTGGAAACTTAAGTGAAAACTGATTAGGGGAGAAATAATTATGAGTTTAAGTAAACAGTATATATTTGGATTCCTAATAATATTTTGTATAAAGTTTTAATACTTTTATTTCCCATCTCTTAATAATTTCTTTCTGTTTCCATTACAGTGAGCATTTTTCAAGCAGTAGTTCTAAATGAATCTGTGGTGCAGGAACATTGGTTGATTGCATTTCAGGGAACTATTTTTTGATTCTAAGGAAGAACAAGATGTAATAGTATGTCAAGGATAATCAACTGAAAACAGCAGTTTGACTGACCTGTTTTTAATCTCATGAAGACAACACAGGAGGTAGAGCTCTACAGAGAGGATACACCTGCATGTAGCTGGCAACCAGAAAAAAATGCATCTTGGAATAAATTGTGCCAGATTTTCCAGCACTAGACATACAGTTATTGGCTTCTACATCACAAGATTTTTGAAGTGCCTGGTGTAACTAAAAGCTTCTCATGATTTTTGAAAACACATAAATACATGCTCCCTCAATGTCTGTGTGTGTCATCGCTGGCTGTGATTTATCCTGCTCCTTCCTGTATCATGACTGGAGCAATTAATACTCTTTCAGGGAACACAGGAAGACATATTTCCCAAGAAGGCCCTAAGTCATATTCCCCCTAAAGATCCTAATCCAAGGATAAAAGGCACATAAGTAGTCAATAACGTGTATTTTCTGACACAGCAGAGTTGCAAATATATATTCATTGGAGCACTTTTGCAAAAAGTGGATTTGTCAAGGGGTGGTGGTCTGTGTTTGCACAGTCTGTTTTTCACATTGACCTGACCTGTCTACCTGAAAGCCTGTGTAGGAGATAACTGAGGTCTTCTGAAAACCCACTGAGCAGCATTAGGATCAGATTTTATATGCTTTCTATATTCCTGGTAAGCATTTCCAGTTATAAGCTTCTTTGGGAACAATGTCTAATCTTTGAAATACAGCCCCAGAGAGAATGAAAAAGGAGCTGCCTTCATAAACAGGATCATCTAGGCATTTGCATGACAACAGATTTACAACCACAACTAGTAACCTGCAAACCAAATCATCAGTATTTTTAGTACCATCAAGCATATTAAAATCTGTGGACATAACAGTTTAAACCCAGACAGAATATTTAATGTATGCCTGCAAGAAACCACATACGTCATTGACAGTGAGGGGCCCAGAGAATGGGACAGTTGTGGCAAGGAGTCATTCTGGTGATTGCTTGCATAGTTTTTACAGTATTTGTTATACTGTAAAGTAGAAATTACTGTTGAAACTAACTCCCTAAAATGTGCATGGTCTCTGTCATACACATTGCTCACACTTTTAGGCATGATCCCTGGTTTTTAAGGAGTAGATTATTTGTATAAATTTTGAATGATAAAGTCACAACAGTTTGTCTTATACTCACTCATTCCCAAAATGGTCTCAAGACAGGCCACTAGAAGCCAGTCAGGGATTAATCCTGCACCTCTGCAAGCCAGCATATAAATGCAGGTATGTGAAGCGTATGGCAGAGGAAAGCACAAGAATCTGATGGTGAGAGACTGTCTTAGTACTAAGATTAGCAGCTGACAGCTGAGGAAAGGCCAGTAGTTCAGTAACCCTTTTTAGGCTATGGCTAAAAGTTCAGACATGGCATAGCGGCAGTATCAGAAACAACTTGGAGTGGATGTAGGGGAGAAAAACTAACAGACCAGCCAAGAATGAACCCCCAAAATTCCATTGTACAGAAAGAAAAACTCACCCCTCCAAAAAGAAGCACACCCAGGTATGTTGGCAGTTAAGGTCCACCACCCTCCCAAAATGTCCCCTAGGCATCCCAGGAAGGGCCAGGGTAGTCACAAAGTGAAAATTAGATCTTCTGCAGATTAGAGAGCTAAAAGAAAACAAGCAATAGAATGAAGTATCCCCACCACAGGAATGTGAAAATAGCTGTATCCATTTAATTTTACTCAACTGGGATATTTACTCCCAGCTGTTTGAAATGAGTAGCAAGCTGCTGTGCTAGCCTGGGTGGCTTTTTCTATAAGGACAGCATATTTGTTTCCCCAGGTGAAAACAGCAAAGTCGTTCAAGTTACTAAATGGATAGTAAAATTGATATAGCAGGGTTTTTAATGAGCTCTCTTCTCCCATCCTTGTCCTTTCTCAAAGAATTCAAGAATCCAGGGGAGGTAGTAAAGCAGGCTGAAAATGATGCATGTCCCCTTCTCTGAGGGAACACTGAGGGCATACAAGTTTCAATGGCAATTTTCAGTGCTTAGAGTAGCCTGTGTTTCACACAGATGCTGCTTGCTAAGCACCACTAAGCAGCACAAATGTTACATGGTCCTCTGGTATTTATTAACATGCCTCTCATTGTTAGGTCAATATCTGTGTTTCTAATTAAAAGATTGCTTCTGAGAATAACAATGAGAAGTACTCCGTGCCACTTCACTAACCTTTCAACATAAGCTATTCACTTCTGTTCATGAAACTTAGTATTAAGGGAAAAAAATAACTGTGTCAGATTCTCAGTATAGCACTACTAATTGCATGTCTTCAGCTGGGTGGTACTTGAATTCAATTTGCTTTTTAAAACCAAATAAGCAAGGTGCTCACATGAAGTCATACCAATAGAAGTGAAAGAACTTCCTCAAAGTATGTACAGGAGAGATACTGAAAGTTTCATTATTTAGCAAAAAAACGCTAATCAATGCTGTAATGTGAAATAGGCTAGATTTTGCCTTCAAATGAACCTAAATGAAGTTAAAAGGCAAAGGCACACAACACAGAGATTTGGCTTCAACACAGATGGAGAGTGTTATAGAATCATAGACTGGTTTGGATTGGGAGTGGACCTTGAAGATCATCTAGTTCAAACCCCCTTGCCGCAGGAGGTTGGAACTAGACCCAGTTGCTCAGAGTCCTATCCAACCTGGTTGTGCACATCTCTGGGGAAAGTACATCCACAACTGTTCCCCGGGCAACTTGTTCCAGCACCTCACTGTTGGAGTCCAGGGCATTCCTTTGGGTGCCCTGTGAGGCCACAGACCTTGGCAGAGAGGTCTGGGACCCAAGCAAGAGGGTTTGAGGTCTGTACAGGGGGCTCTGGAATCTGTACAGGGGGATTGTAGACCCTGGCACAGAGTCCAGAGAGACACAATCTTTGACTTCAGTCCATGGAAAAAAGCTTCTAACACTGAGAGAAGAATTACAAGTCACAAAGATGTGACAGACAGTAGTGTAGTGTGTCACAGGGCAGAAAATTTTGTAGTTTTAGGATTCTTAGTATGTAAGTGCATGGGGAACAAGATGGAGGGTTTAGGGTGTTGCCCTGAGTTCTTCCTTCTTCTACCCTGGCCTCCATCTTCTGGTGACGGTGGCACAAAGTAGTTAAAGGAGATTGGGTCAGAGTAGAGTTGACCCCTTTAGGACCCCTTTAGTATAGGTATTAGGCATTGGCACATAATTGTAAATAGTATACACGTAGTTATCTGTATAAAAGGCAGCAACCTCCCATTGCGAGGGAAGTCGTCCTGTGTCTGAGCAGCTGTGAACATCTTGGCCGGGCACAGAGAAAATTGAAAGATAAGAAAATAATAAACAACATGAGAAACCAAAGACAAAAAGACCTTGAAAACTCCACTTTTTTCTCACATCTGGCTCAGGGCCTTCAGAGGGCAAAAAGGGCCCACTCGATCCATCACCTGAATCTTGGGAAAAGAAAACCAAATCCAAGACCTCACCACCTCTACAGTAAAGACTTTCTTCCTAATATCTAACATAAACCTACTCTCTTTTAATTTCAACCCATTCCTCCTTGTCCTGTCACTACATGCTTTTGTATATAGTCTTGGCTCATCTTTCCTGTAAATTCTCTTCAGATACTGGACAGTCACAATTAGTTCATTCCAAAACCTTCTCTTTTCCAGTCTGAGCAATTCCAATTCTGTCAGCCCCAATAATGAGAAAATTACTTCCCTCACAGGAGAGGTGCTCTCTTCGTCTGATGAACTTCATGGCCTCCTGTGGACAAGCTCCATCTGTTCCATGTCCTTCCTGTGCTGGGACCCCAGAGCTGGATGCAGCACTGCAGGTGGGTCTCACCAGGACAGAGCAAAGGGGCAGAATCCCTTCCCTGGCCCTGCTGCCCATGGTGCTCTGGATGCAGCCCAGGACACGTTTGGCTTTCTGGATTGTGAGTGCACATGACTGGGTCATGTCCAGCCTCTCACCCTCCAGGACCCCCAGGTCATTCTGGGCCAGGTTGCTCTCCATCTATTCACCCCCCAGCCAATGTTGGTACTGGGGCTTGCCCTGACCCAGGTGCAACACTATGTACTTGGTCTTGGTAAGCCTCCTGAGATTCCCATGGTCACACTTCTTGAGATTGTTCAGATCTCCCTGGAAGGCATCCTATCCTTCAGGTATGGCAACAGCATCACTCAGCTCAGTGTCATCAGCAAATCTGGTGAAGGTTCAAATTCACACTCAATGTCATTAATGAAGATATTAAATAACATTGGTCCAAATACAGACCCTGAGACACCACTTGTCACTGATGCCCATTGGGACTCTAAGACATTATCACTGCCCTCCTGGATGCAATTATCCAACCAGTTCCTAATCTACTGACCTGTTGAATCCATTGTGCTCCAATTTAGAGAGAAGGATATTGTGGGGGACTGTGTCAAAGATTTTACATAAGTCCATAAAAGTCATCTGTAGTTCTTTCCCTTGCCCACTGATGTAATCACTCTGTGACAGAAAGCCCATGGGTTGATCAGGCAGGACCTGCCCTTACTGAAGTCATGCTGGCTGTGTTGGATCACCTCCCTGTCCTCCGTGTGCCTTAGGAGAACTTCTGTTCCATGATTTTCCCAGGCACAGAGGGCAGGCTGACAGGGTGGTAGTTCCCAGGGTCCTCCTTTCTTCCCTTTGTAAAGATGGGTACAATGTTTTACTTTTTCCAGTCTCCTGAGATTTTGCCTGACTGCCATGACTTTTCAAGTATCATGGAGAGCAGCTTGGCAACTGCATCAGTGAATTTTCTCAGAACTCTGGAATGCAGCTCATCAGCTCCCATAGACTTGTGCAAATTCAAGTTCCTCAGGTGGTCAAGAACCTGATATTTACTTAAAATTGGGAGGACTTTGACCCCCCAGTCCCATCCTGCTATCTATCCCCTCAAGAAATGCAAGAAAGGAGCTGCCATTGAAAACAGGCAGAAATTTGTGAGTACCTCAGCCTTCTCCTGATCAGTTATTACTTGTTCATGGTGTTATTTATCAGAGGGAGTACACCTTCTTTTTGAACTTCCTTTTCTGATTGCCATACTTGTAGAGGCCCTTGTGATTCTTTGTGTCCCTTGTCATGTTCAGTTCCAATTTTACTTTGGCCTTCCTCTCCTGCTCCCTACACAATCGTGGTTCATGTCTATACCCTCCCCATGCTATCTGTCCTTTTTACCACGGTCTATGCATTTGTTTCTCTTCCTTTAGTTTGACCAGCAGTTTCCTACTCAGTCATGCTGTTTCTTGCCTTCATGGCCCATCTTCTTGCTCCTGAGGATTGCTAGCTCTTGTGCTTTATGGAAGACTTCCCTAAAATTCTGCCAGCTCTGTTCTGCTCCCTTGTCTCTAAGGGCAGTTTCCCAGGGGATTCCACTGGCATTCTCCCTGAAAAGCTGGAAGTCTGCCTTCCTAAAGTTCAGGGCCCAGTCTGCACTCCTTACCTGGCCTATATTCCTCAAGACTGTGAACTCCATCAGCATGTGATCACTGCAGCCCGGACTACGTCCACTATTGACACCCCTGATTAGCTCACTTATGCTGGTGACAATCATATCTAGTATTGCATTTCCTCTGGTAGGTTTTTCTATCACTTGGTTTAGGAAGTTATCCCCCATGTGTTCCAGGAGTCTTCTGGATTGCCTACAGCTTACTATGCTAGTTTTCCAGCTGATGATGGGGTGGGTGAAGTCCACCAGCAGGACAAGACCTGCAGGCACATCAGTGAAGCGATTTTCCTGCTTAGATGCCCTCCTCTGTGGAAGACAGAAGAGTTTGAAAATGCTTGTAGAATCAGGAAAATCCTTCCTCACAGACATTTTGTCAGTTCTGATGGCTTACATACTGCAATTCACTTGAGAACTGAGGTAGTGCATGTCAAATGCTCTCTGGAGCAGAGCACTTTTAATTCTTTGCTGGCCAAGCATACAGATTGAAAGTTTACAGATTGCAGGCATTAACTGCAAACAAAAATTACACTGGTCAGGTTTTTTTTGAAATTTCTCAAAATGTCATTACAAAGGCATTATTGCAAAACATTTATCTTAATAAAAGCAAACAGGGGACATATATACTGACTGTCTAAACAACTTGACATTGAACAGTACAAGAAAAAAAGTGAAAATATCATCCAGACAAAAAATTTAAAATTAAAGAATGTCCCTGTCTTCAGGGACATTCAAGTCATCAACTGTATTAATTTATGACTGCTACATACAGCACTATAAATCAGAATTCAAATTTTTAAATACAGATTTTAAGGTGAACATCCTTTCTCAATGCCTGCAGGTTTTACTTCTTGTGCTCATTCAAAATAAAAGTCCAAAACTAGACTCTCTATTATTTTTTTCCTTTTGACACTGTTCCACAGATTGTCTCACTGATCTTCTAAAAAAAAAGAAAAAAAGAAAAAAAATTAAAATGTATGTTTTATCATAAGATGGCTCTTATTATGGCTACTTTCCTTCCACCTTTTACTGTGTCTCAGGTCATAGGGATTTCATAATTTTTTACAGATACAGTAGAGTTAAGGGGTTTGAGAAGGTAACAGAGTGGCAGCTGATGGAGAATGTGAAGAGGAGGAAAAAAAAGGGAGACACTGAGGCATGGACTCACTGACCTTTCCTTGCCCCCTGAGTGACCCAGGCTGGTTCCCTGCCTCCTCTTGCTTCTTCCAGAAACCACTCAGCAGATTATCTCTTGTGAGATAGTCAATTTTTTCTAACCCAAGGCTGAGAAAAAAGTCATTCTGCCTTTGCCCATGAGGGATGGGGAGGTGGGAAGATAGGGTTTTGTGTTTGCTGCTGAGAAGTCTGGAGTTAACTCTGGAAATAAGTAATAAAATTTATAAAACACAAGTACAATGCCTGCATTCCTGCATATTTGAAAGACAGGGAAAAACATGTGAAAAGAAAGAGGTTTGACTTTCCAGGCCCTCCATATGTGGAATTTCCATCCACATCCGCTGGAGTTCAGTATATGAAAGGCTCACAAAAGCAAATCCAAAAGGGCATATAAAAGCAGTAGATTTTTATTTTTTTTCAGGTGAAACCTGAAGCATTTAGCTTACTTCATGGAATAGAGAGCTACCCTGAAAGCTTCTGTAAGTGTGATTCAACTTTAATCAAACTAGTGGCCAGAGAACTAGGAAGCCAGAAATATAGTTTAATTTAAATTCACCACCTGTGCTCCACCCCTCGCCTTTCCCCCCCACCCCACCCAATTCAACATCCCTTTTTCCTACCCCTGCCACATAAAATTCCTCCAAAGGGAGAATGTAAACTGTGTTTTTGAAGATGGTACAGATTTCTATTATACCACAATGTGATAATTTATTAAGCAAGGAAAACAAAGTTTGTGCAAAAATTAATATATTAAGTGGTGGAACCTGTAAAACCCATTAAGTTAAATTTAGAAAGTCTAAACTCATGAATTCAAAGCATAGTTGTGTAATATTGCCTAAAATAGTTCCAGCACTCTAGCAGCAATGGACACAAAATTTTTCTACTTATAGGATAATGAAAAAATTCTTCCAGTACACTTGTTTACAATTTTATGACATTAGAACTTGATATTCTACACATTATAAGGAAAAAAGTATTGGCCAACCCCTAAATTCAGTATGCTGCTTCTGATTTATTTTGACAGAGTTTTAAGGCTCAAAGAAATGCGTATTACAGAGCTAGCACAGAAAAACAGTATCTGAATGATGAATTCTCCGAACTAATGTTTCCAGTTGTGCTTGGAGGACTAACAGCAGGCACTATGAGGTTTCACATATTATATGCAATACTAAATCCAAGCAAACAAATTTAAATATAATTCAGCAAAACATAACATAAAGTAACATCCTTTTATAAATGCCATGACAATGCTTGGGCAGGGGGAAATGCATGTACTGATATCTGGAAATTTATCAGTAAGAAAACACAGGAATATATCAACCAAAAATATCTTCATCAGAAATGTTGTATGCAGTCATGTACTAGTAATGGCCAGCTGAAACGTTGGTTCTGGTAGCTTATTCCACTCAGCAGCTGGGACTGCTAAAATTTTGCCTAAGGGAAATTCCTGCCATCCACACCTGAGCATTGAAGACTCTAGGTTTGAAAAAGCCTGACTCCAGACAGTCCCACCACAGGCACTGGCCTCAAATGGGGACATCTCATTTGCCTAAGAGTGACCCACAGGTTTCTGTTAACAGCTGCCCTAGCAGACCAAGGTAATCAAAAAAGATAGGTAAAAAAGGTTTAGAGTTTCCTGAGCGTGTCCTAATTGTCTCACCATGTAATTCTGAACAGCAGTGAGCTCAAATGTGGTGCTGACAGAAAAGAATATTGTCTAATAATTTTGGCAAATTGTTCTCCATTGATTTACTATTTTGTGGATGCCTCTTACTTCATTGTGACACATCATCTCTAATATGAATGTTACGTGCAAGACATGCTGTAACATTTGGGAAATTCATCTATGACTTTGAATAAGTAAAATCCTTCATTTTTTGCCCACATATGGTGCTGTAAAATCATAAATATAAAACAGCACCCACTGTGCTCTTACATACAGCCTTAAAAGATTATGACAGAATAAGTGTCATGAATATTACTAAGTTTCTGTCTGCTTTGAAGTGCCTTTTATCACTTGAGATATAGAAGTGTTTGTCTTTTGAGGAAGATGAAAATGGTTCTCTCTGACATATTATGACCAACTTATATCTATCACATAGAGAAATGTTATATCCATTTCTTCAGGTAATCCATTCACATTCACAGGTCTAAAGTTCTCTAAGGAGTGTCACAAATCCAGATAATTCTTCTATAGCCAATGTTTTATGCCTGCTCCCATCCTTGATCTTATACATTTGAAAGGACAAAGTGTCTTATACACACATATGCTCATTAATTCAGGTTATTTTTTTCAAATTTATATTAGTTCAGTCATTATTTGAGATCATGTTTTTTCTTGAAAATATTGTAATAGATTTGATGTGCTTTCCTCCATACTAGTCGAATCTACTTTAGTGATTGTTGTCTATCCTGACATCAAGCTCCACTGATAAGAATGTCAAAAATGATTGAGATGCAGGATATTTGGAAAACAAATGAGAGCTTGGTATCATGTATCTAATAATTTACCTATTTGAAAAAAAGCAGCAAATATTGTACTGACAAAAGACTGCTTTCAATTTCTTCTTGAAGAAATTAAATTAATGCAATTTCTCTGCATTGAAATGTTAGTGTTCCTTTCATCTTTTTGTGCTCCCTGAATCATAAATACTACCCATATAACTGCAGCAATTATAAAATATTTGTTTTAAAATGTCAGTGCTATGTACCCAAACACTTTTTTAAAAGATGAAGTTCATTCACTGTGTATTTAAACATAACTCAGCTGCATAAGAAAACCAATTTTAAAATAAGCATACCAGACCTGAGAAGCACAGTAGGTTTGTGCTCATGTATTAAAAAGGCATACAGTTTCCACAGCCCCAAATCCTAAGAAGCAACTCACAGAGAAGTATTCTGTGATTCTGAACTTCACTTGTCATCAGTTAAACATGATTCTACTGAAAATTTCTGTACTGTGCCCAATATTTCTGAAACAGCTAGGCTGATGTAGACTTTTTGTTGCCTTATATTTCCCACCAATTCTTGAAGGAAAAGCTAGGAAAAACAATTACGTGCTCAGAGGAGACTCAAGTGTTACATGTAGTGTAAAGGAAGAATTAATAACAGAGGGCAAAAACGATTAGACCTTGTCAACCAGGGGATCCACAGTCTTTAGCAAAATTATAAAATTTTAACTTTCTCTTGCAAGAGAAGAGACTCATATAATCATAGAATCATTTTGACTGGAAAATACATTTATAATTATCAAGATTAAGTCCACCCATTAGACCAGCAGTGCCAAGTCCACCATTAAACTGTGACACCACGTCACATCTACGTGCCATTTAAATGGGAAGCCTGTTTCAATGCCTGACCCCCATCTTAGTGAAAATATTTTTCCCAATATTCAATCTAAACCTCCTCTGGCACAATTTGAGGCTGTTTCCTCTGTCCTGTCATGTTTTACTTGGTAGAAATATTAACCACCACCACACTACAATCTTCTGTCAGATAGCAGTGAGAACAATAGTCTCCCTTGAGACTCCTTTTTCACCAGACTTAAACCTCTGCAGCTCCCTTAGCCACTTTTTAAAAGATGTGTGCTCTGGACCAGCTCTGTTGCCCTTCTCTGGACATGTTCCAACACCTCAATGTCTTTCTTGGATTAAGAGGCCCAAAAGTAAATACAGTATTCATGGTGTGGCCTCACCAGTGCTGAATACAGAGGGACATGATTTCTGGCCAGACCAGTGGCCAGGATGCCATTGGCCTTCTTGGCCACCTGGGCACACACTGGTTCATAGTTGGCCATGTGCTGTTGACCCCCCTTGGTCCTTTACTGCTGAACATCCTTCCTGACAGTCTTCCCTTACAAGATACTATACAAATGCCCTTGAAGTCTTTTAACAATTTTATTAAACTGCTAAAAAAAAGTCTCAAAAAATATGACTGTACAGTCATGCAATAGTTACACAGATAGAACAATACAGTGGTGCACCGGGTGGCTTCAGAGATCCTACGTGTTGTCCTTTCACTTAAGGCTGTGAAGCCTTTTCTTACGGAGTTGGTTTTTGCCTCAGTAAAGCCAAAGCCAAAGTAAGTTGCATGTCTAGGTAATGCTTACTACATCTCTTCTGTAGCTTTTCCCCATGTTCACACCCAGTCTGTGCATTGCATTTTGTCATTGTAGCTGTGTCACAAGTCTTCTGCTTAGACAAACTGATCTCTTGATACATCTGCATATCTGGGAAGAATGTTCTTGTACTTGCGGGAGGCTGTCCTGTAAGCTGTTCATTTTTAGCTGTGTTCCTGAGCATCAAATTCTGGTCACCCTGACAGGCTCATCTTGCCTACAGTCTGTGACCAGTCTTCAGGTTAATTAAAAAACATTTTACTGATTTCCTTACTCCAGCCAGGAGGTAGCATACTCCCATCACCAGGTCATCTTTACTGTGCCTGAAGACCTTCTGGAGATATATTCAGGCTGCTTGTGAAGAGAGTAGTTTTCTCCTGGAAGTCAGGCATGCAAACATAGCACTTGTTGCAGTGAGGGTAACTGCAACAAATCTTTAGGTCCCCCAGCTTCAGGGCAGAGGGTGGTGAGAAAATAATTAGGAGTGGGAATGACAGTTGGCACTGGAAAAAAACTCCCACTTTAATAAGGGATAAAAGAAAATAGGGACAGTGCCTCAAAACCATGCACAGTATCCAGGAGAACTCCATGGTAACCAACTGAAGACCCACAACTGAGGTAAACATGACTATATAAAGGGTAAGTCTGAGGGCAAGGGTCCAATCAGGAACTCAGACTGGGAACATAACAGTATTTGTACAACATAACTGACCAATCGTAAAAACATAACCTTATATGGAACAACTTCATTAACATGCAAACTCCCATGAACCTTTACTACTTGCCACAAATAGAAAGGGGTTTCCTACAGCCTTAGATTTATAGTTACTTCAGCTTGGCCAACTCCCATAAGCACTACAGCATTTTGTTCATTAGCATGTTTTGTCTTTTGACTGTGACTCCTTTTGTAACTGCTTTCTGCTTTTAATAGATGTTATTTTAAGAAAACTCTTCAGTTGTGGATTATTACTGTCATTAGGCCAAAGGAAGTGGAAATATAGGGCTCTTGACATGAACATGGACCCATTAACATGGTTATACATGGGAGACCAAAATCCACATCTTACTGGAAAAATTAATGGCTATTCAGAGAGGCAGGTAAAAGAAGATCAGATAATAGATGAGGACAGAAAGAGAGTGACAGAGTGAGTGTTGGGGAAAGGAAGCAAAACCCTGCATTTTTCTGATGTCTCACCAACACAGCTCATCAAATGACAGATCAGCATGTGAAGAAAGATGAACCAAAATTACCCCAAAAGGGTCAAGACAGTACAAAGTGAAAATCTTTTGTCCTTTGATATCACCTATAGTCTTGTCTTGATATCCTGATTGCCCCTCTACAAAGGACAGGAAAAACATCTCCAGACTTGGGGATTTTCTTTCTAAAGAAAAGGATTGGACTGAAAAGGAAGATAATACAGAGAAGGATATATTTGAGTTCACTTCAGTTGTTCTTTAATTTTTTTTTTTCTTTGATATTATCTTGCTTCTCCAGAATCAAAGCAGAAATGGGGATTCCTGTTAAAATTAAACAGAAAGCAATTTATCTCTATGAAGGAATGAAAACACTATGAAAATCAGACATGTAGGCAGACTTTTTTCTACAACACAAAATGCCTGTGGGCATTCATGATGTAAGTGAAACACTCTGGAGAAATTGGTAAAAGTGGATTCCAGGAAGAACTGGGAACCTGATACAGCCAGCCACCATGAAATAAGTGATATAGAGTTTTGTTTTAAGGATCTTAGAGGTATGAGATGCTAAAGTTTTGCACAGATGCTGGTTGGTTTATTAACCCTTATACCATGGAAGCAGTAGCGTAACTAGTAACCAATAGCTGGTATTTATCCTGTAGCCCAGCTTTCTTCCTATTAAATAGTTCCTGTCTTTTCTCAAAGGAAAAAAGTAATTAACATTACTTTACTAATAATTTTTTAAAAAAGACACTCATTTCAAACTGGAGCTTATATGTACATTTATTTATAAAAATTCTATATTATTACTATTCATTTCCTATAGTGGTTTATTATAATTAAGGAATAGTCTTACTCACTGAAACATGAGAATGCATTGAGTAATGAGATTAGAGGCTATATTTGAGCGGACTAATCAATAATTATCGGTAAAATATTGAGTTACAGGGCATTTCTTTTCAGTAGAGAAGGGCAAAAGTTTACAGAATATTTATATATCTGCCAGTCATGTTTTTCCCTTTTTGAAGCATGATACCCAGAAATGTGTCCCACTAGCCATGGGTACAAGTTACACGTATCATAGTTGAAGTTCACTTCACCCTGATTAGTTTTGGGGTTTTTTTTTCCCTTTATAATATCAGAAAATTATTGTGTTGTTAGTTATTCACTAACAACTGTTAAAAAGTTGCTTTTAAATGTGACTAATTTAAAATAATTTTTAAATCAAAAATCAAAACAGACTCTTGTATTGAATAAAAAAACTACCTGGATGGAGTTTTGAGTAGTTTTGTCTTGGTTTGGCTATAATAACAAAACACCACTTACAGTATCTTAGAAATGAAAGTGGCAGTTACATATTATAAGTTGGTGTTTATTAGTCACATTTTATTCTTTTCTAAAACAGTACAGACCTGACAAGGGTATTTTTTCTGAACATACATCTAATCATGCAAAATATCAAGTCATCAATCCATTTGCAATACAACAGTGCACACATATGCATGTGCATTTTTTTGCCTACCTTCACCTTCATAATATGATTGTCAATTTTTTTTTTAAAGTCTACCTAGACAAAGAGTACTTTTGTAGCAGATTTGTTCCTGTAGGAATGTATGAAAAATTATCTGGGCCAAAACAGAGGTCTTCTTCACTATCTTGCCTCCAAAAAGAGCAAATAGCTGCTGTCTAGATGAGAAGATAAATACTGGAACAAATTTAAATGTACATGTATGTGTTCCTTACCCAAGCATGCTGCAAATATAATTAGTACTCATAATCAATACAGATTATGAATATTTCAATTTTTCATTATAATATAACTTTCCTTGTTTTCCTCATCAACACAAAATTAAAACAATAAAAATGTGTTCAAGTAGTCTTTTTTACAGACCATATCTGAGCTAAAAATCTGACAGACGGCTTTGTCAATAACTCAAATTTGGGACTTTTTGAAGAGACAGCAGAAAATAGAGCATTTTCCTGTTTGAACACATCTAGTGTGAACAAAGCCATCTGATCTATTTTGGTTGCAGATCAGAGATTCCTGATAATTGCATCTGATATTCTGCTCTCCGCTTCTTTATATTTTTAATTTATTCCTTCATGTTACAACGAGAAGGCTTCCTAAAGTGCCTGTGAAAATGCCAATAATGATTTACAAATACAAAATTTGAAACAAAACCTAAAATAATTCAATGATATAATACAATAATATGGTTTATATGAGACATTAGATGTTTGACAGTGTTTCATTTTAATATAGTTCCTACGGATATGATTTATGAAAGAATCAGATCTTGTTTCTCAGCGTAAAGCAAAGAGTTGAAAGCGTCCAGTCCCTGTATATCATTATACATAAGAGGAAGCAGTATTAAGTGACTGCTTCAAACCTATAAGGACTGAGTTTTTTCTAAGTTTTAGGGGGAAATGAATAGATTGTGTTTTAAGTGGCCTGAGTCTCTAAGAACATAACTGTAAAAGAAAACTTCAAGACTGAACTATCAAATAATGTAAATCAGTCTACACATATACAAAAAAATTGAATCAGATGAACAGTGGATCTTGTTCCTTATCCTTAATTACTGTCTGCTCCAAAAAACAAAGCTACATGTGAAGCAGGCTTGTTAGGAGACAAAGCATAACATTCTCATTAATCAAGAGAGGTTTGTGTTAGTTAATTGGAAAAGGTTCTTCACCTAGAGGTTGGGCACTGTAGCAGGCTCCCCAGGGAAGTGGTCATAGCATGAGGCTGTCTGAATTCAAGAAGAACTTGTACAGTGTTCTCAGGCTCTTGCTGTGACTCTTGGGGCACCCTGTGCAGAGCCAGGAGTTGGACTTGATTTTTGTGTGTTCCTTCCAATTCAGTTTATTCTGATTCTGTCATTCTATGACTCTTAACTGGTCTTTGTTTATACTGAAATGAACGCATCATTACAGAGTGCAAGCAAGAAGTTCAGCACTTCACCAAGTTATACTGAACTATCATTAAATCTACCTTACCCCAACAGATAAATCTTTCTTTCAAAACTGGTGTCCACCAGCTCTGAGTGGGGTACACTGTTAAATGCCAAAGTAACTTGAGACTTTTGGGCAGTTTAGGGTATGCAGCAGTTCAATTTATAGTAGCAGCTACCTCATGCTCCCTTTTCTGAACTCCTTTTCTGCTTTTTAATGGCAATGTGCTTCAATATTGTTGGTGACCAACGAATCCTACCTACCAATGAAACACATGAGGATTAGTCTCTTGAGATGTCCATATGAAAGCTGAATTATATGCTGAGAATAAACACCGAGAGCCACCTTCAAAATTCAGAGGGCAAGCAGCAGCTACAGAGATTCTCCTGTTTTCAAGTACAAATTGCATTTTCCAAGCATGAAACAGAGTGGTTAGAAAATGAGTAGCAACAAGTTTCAAAACTAGATAGAAGGCAGGAGGGTTTCTGCTAGGCTTTTTTTCAATTAAAAGTTCATTAGCAAACATACTACTCAATAGTGAGATTTGCTACTCTTTAAGTATCATTGTTATTCCTAAAGTATCATTGCTTGTCTCTTGAAATCTGTGTATTGCAGAGTGTTTTTCCTAATTTTTAAGAATAATTTAGTATTACTGAATAGTAACACATGCAGGACACAGAACAAAAACACCCCCAAACCAACTGTGGCCCAAGTATTAAGATATTCTCTGCCATATAACTTTTGACTGAAGAGAGAATGGATCAAGTCTTGTCCTCTTAATCCCAAACAAAACAATCTTGAACAATCATCCACTAAAATCTCAGAAACCGAGGACAGCAATAGTCTTGTGGGTCTTGATATGTTCTTTGACTTTTCTTGAAATATGAAAAAGGTTTTTCCCGAGAGGATCCACAGAAACATAGGCCAAGTTTAATATTACATAAAATATAACACTCTGATTGTACAATATGAGAAAGAAATTAAGACTCTATTCTGGAAAATAGGGTAGCATTTCTTATTTTTCAAATTATATATTACATCAAACCATATAATATTTCCATCAAATAATCTTCAGTTTTTGTTTTTACAAATAGTAATAAATTTTCCCATCTTCTTTTGAGGAAAGCTAAAATATTTGTCTATCAATTCAAGACTGCTGAGCAAGAGAAGCAGAGGAGGTTGATCTCCCATATAGAACACAAAAAATCTATGAAAAGAAATGTCATGACGCACGATGAAATGGCAAGCATGTAAAAAACTAAAGGTGTAGTTATTTAGGATCAAAAGAAGAAAGGGTAGAGGCAATGAAGCTGACACCATCTGTCAGGAGGGTGCTTCCACCTGATGTCTTCTAGCAGATGACTGTTCTGTGCATCTTTTTTCGTTAAATATCTTCTGTTCTGTTGCCAAAAATTACATGAGATTGACAAATCAAGTGATTTTTCTAGACCCTGCTTCCAAATGTGTGCTAATGCTTTGAACATCTAAAATCAGAAAAAAAAATTTTAGTCAGAATGCACAGTACCTGACCTTAAGGAAAGCATTCAACCATAATGTATATACTGTAAGAACTGGAAAGATTATTTCTGTTGAATCAGATAATCTCTAGCAGATATTTCCTTGCTTACAAGTTATTCCTGTCTTCCTTTTTTTATTTATACTCATTTAAAATGCACATATGTTGCTCACTTGTAGGAAAATGAATAATCAGGAAATAAATGAAACGTTTGTTGTTACCTATTTCAACAACAGTGCAGAAGTAGTTATTTACATGCCTTTGAGTGTTTGATTTCAAGTGTGATTGCATTTAATTGAAATATGTGAACAAAGTCCCTTTATGACTGGGGTCCTTTAAGAGCTTTCCAAACTACAGACAGGGTGGTGAGTGGGTATGTTCTGCATGCGTATGTGAGTTTAGATATTTTAATAACACCTTTACAGGCAGATCTATGCACACTATGCAGTTTTTCACAAGCTACAGCTGAAGAAGTATTTTCTGCTTTTTGGCAAATGTCCTTTTCAATCTACATCAAAATATCTATCTTAATAGGCATAAACTGTGATTGCTCTTTTTAAATGAGAGATGCTTACTTTCTCTGTATGTTCTGTTCCTTTCTTACAGTAAACTGAACAATCCTATCATATGCTAAGCACCAAAACATTCTGAACCTCCAGCAGGCCTATGAGACACCCCCTGAAATGACAAAAACTCCCAAATGGGACAGCACTGGGATTTATTTTATACTGGCAAAGGTGTGCCCACAGGGTACTCATAAATACACTAATATTATGTAAAGCTTGCATCAATAAATACAGTATAATATATAGTTTGCATGTGTGAGGAATTACATTGGTCCGTAATTCCCCTGAGGAAGGGAGGGGAAGATGGTATTTTACACATGTAGGCTATTGCTGTACCACTTCCATTGGTGCGAGATGCTAATAATTTCTGTGCTTATGGAATGACTAAAAGGTAGGAACTGAAAATTTTAGAACAATAAAAAATTGCATTTTTTAAAAAATGTTAAACGCAAGTACTACAGTTTTACTTACTTTACACCCAAAAGGTATGCTACCACTGCAAAACCAATTTCTTCAGTTATTCCAAGTGTGTATTTATGATTCCTCTCACCTTTGTTACATCATGTAACCCTATTATGACCATATGTTCTCTGATCTATTTAGAAACATGGCTTATTTTAGCAAATTCAATCCAAATTTGTTTGTGTTTCTACTCCAAGCCTAGAGCAAACTTCACAGATTTGTTGTTAGGGAGATGATTCTCCTCTTAAAAATGATTTACCCAACAGAGACTACACAAAGAGATGCATGATACTGAAGTCAGAAAGAATTTAGTCTTCACAGCATTAGCCATTTGGCTTTGTGATATCTTGGTCCCAACTTCTCACAGCCTTAATGTTTTCTCTTTGGTATAGCAAGGTGGAAAAGGTCAGATCCTTGGTTAGGGTAAATCAATAGTACGCTCCACTAACTTATCAAAAAGTTAGTTAATACTGCTGAAGATCTCTCTTACTATCATTTGATTGACATAGAAAATTAGATAGATGTTTTGCTTAGAATTAGTGTATAAAAACAAAAATACCATAGAAGCGCTCTTGGGTAAAACAAAGGATAGCATTCAGTACTTTGTTTTTTGTGTGTCTCTGAAGGCAAACCAGAATTTAGTTGGCTCTGACTAGACTGATATACAATTTTCCCTGTCTTTCAGCCTCCTTTGAGCAAAGCAGACTTGGAAAGATCCAAACAGACTTAGATGGTAAGATCTACAACAGATTTATATTAATCCTATGTAATTTCATACAAACTTAATGTGAACTGTATTTTGAAACCAGCTTCACAGACAGTACTTCTTATTTTCCATGATGTAATTTGTTTTGAATGAACTAATACTAAACCTGGAAAAAGCTCAGAAAAAGTATAAAGGAGAAATCTGACTGACAAAACCACTCAGTGAATTGCTTGAGTTGTTTACAAAATCTGAAACTCAAACCTACTTGAATATATAGACCTAAACTCAGGGTTCAGTCTGATCTTTGTACCTTAGACTAGCATATAGATGAACCATGGACAGTATATCCAGAATTACAACTCTTCAGTTTTCTTTATGTTTTTCTTCTAATATGATTTATATATAATAAGTATAATGTGAAACTTTCTTTTGGCAAAGAAGCTGATTAAGTGTTCAATTTAATCACATGATGCAAAAAATGCTTTCTTTAAACAAGGCCCCTGTTCCTTTTCTGACCAAATGGAATTCTGTCAGCTCTTCTGTTTGTACACGTGCAACCTGTACTGAATCAAAGGGAATAATGTAACTAAAATACACTGAGGTAAACTTTTTGCTCACTAATACTATAAGAGCCAAACATCTTATCTGCTGCCTTCTTCCAGCTTTATCTTCTGTTATTTCCCACACACCACTGCCACAGTAACCACATTGTTTTAAATTAGATTTCTTTAAAACTGTTAGTCTGCTTCTACAGATCAGATTTAATATGTGATGCGTATACTCATCCTCAAATGATGCACTGTGACAGCTAGTGTCAGAGCATGTAGATCCATTTGAACACTGAAATTTATGTTGCAGAATTGCAAAAAATGTGCAATCATAAAAATACAGAAGAAAGATCTAACTCTAGGTACAGTATCCATCTGTTGGTATTGAAACTGAAAATATTAGATTTATTGCAAATTCACAGTTGTCTGTCAGAGTGTGGCAACAGAGCTGGCTGGTTAGTGGTGGTATGAAGTCCTAAAAGCAGTAATCTAATCAGCCTCAGGATCTGGTAAAGTTCTCTGTAACACGTGAACTAAAGACTAGTTGGAGAACTCTCGTCCTGTGCAGCTGAAGGTGTCTGTGTCCAAGTGTGCTAACATGGCACATCAAACTGTGTACTGTGAAACCTGTACCATGAGGCCAGCTCTTGTCATATTGGGGGCAACTGTGTTTTCTTTTTCACTAGATTTTGACATCAGTTGAATAAAATTAGGTTACTGAACCAGTAATCCTACAAGGAGAGGCCTAACCACAGAAATCAAAGTAACATGTGGGAAATGCAGAGCTGGTAACACAGGAAAATACAGAAATTCTCTGGTAGGAGCTCCTTTTTTTACTTTGAGATGGGAACTTGTATAGCTGTCTGGCTGTTGACAGCAAACCAACTTACCAGCGCAAAAAGTTTCCATGTTTAAATCACATGTCCCTTGATATCAAGCTGCTAAAAAAAAGAGGCTCTGATGATCCAGTGAGTGAAAAGGGTTGTGACATCATCCCAGTCAGTAATTACTTAGCCAAAACTTTGTAAAGAGTCTATGCCTTGATGTCAAACAAACCAGACAGAGTCATTGGCTCAGCAATGTTTAAACTTGGGCACTGGACAAACAGGAGGGGACTTCTGAGCCAATGTAAAAAGAGTTTATGCCTTAGCTTTATCATGACAAGGTAGCTGTATTTACAGAATAAAAATACAAAAAGCATGTACTTTGCATCAGTCCAGCAATTGAGAACTGCTAAGTGAACGAGCTTAGGCCACTATTTATCCTCCCAGGAATGCTTAGCAGTACCAAGGTGAAGAAAACAAACAGGCCAAAACTCCATTCCACATTCTAACACTGGGAACAGCATAGCATTTAAAAAAATGCCACTATATTTTTACTGACCACTGAAAAAGGCTTCATGACTGTTCAAGGTAAAAGAAAAATCTCATGTTGGAACAGAAGAGGTAGCAGGTGCTCAATTTCAGGTTTACCCAAATTTCAGAACCTTTTACTAGTAAAAAGAATACAACTATTGAAACTTGATTCAGGCTCCAAATTCTCCATTTCTTGTCCTTTTTGGGAAGTCTTCCTTCTCATATTCCCATTTAACTTCAGTTCCTTCTTCTCTCCAGGGTAAGACAACAGAACCTCTCATTAACTTGAATTGGTTGGGGAGATGATTTTTTCAGTTTCCTATATTAATTCACAATAGCATAGTAAATTGCTGAATGCACAAAGAAATCAGAAATGTTTCTGTTCCATTACCACTATCTGCACTTATCACACAGTAAGCATGCACATGCCCCTCCATGGGTTATTTTGCCTCTTTTTCATCCTATACTATAGAAAATACTACAAATCCTGCCCTAATACACAATACAATACAGTGCACTGCAGAATTTCATGCAAAGTAATATTTACTGACCTCCTCTTCTTGGATTGATTTAAAAAACTTGAAATCCTGCAAGACTCAGTTGTTTTCTTACTTCCATGTAATCTGCACATTCACTCAATCAACTTTTTACACAGAATTTTTACTGGTTTTGAAATCCAAGAAACTAGATAGAGTGGTTAACTTCTGAGTGGCAGAAGGGAAGAACAGTTTGACCATGAAGTCAAAAAGTTATGTAATTAGTATGCAGGTGCTGTTTTCCCTTAACCTCTACCATCTCAACTTTAAAACAGGGCATAATGTATTCTAATTTTGAGAATGTGGACTTGTAACTAAAGACTTTTTAATATAGTATTATGTATTATATTTCAACAACACCAACTTAATGTAAACAAATCAAGGGGGAAAAGAATCATTAGTGCCATTGAGAAAATAACTTAAGTGAGCTGATGGGCTTCATTTTCATGGTTTATCTGATCCAGTGTCTGTTTTTTAAACATTTATTAATTAAGTAGGAGTAATTAGTATATTTTATATTACATATTTTGATGCTTTCAAGTTATTTCTTTGCTTCCAAATTGTAGTAGAAGGAACTAATATTTAGTAGCAACCAATCCTAGAGGAATTAGGCCCATGTCTAAGAAAACATGTAGTGTCTTAAAAAGAAAATGCAATTTTAAGACCCAAACACAGTAGGGTTAGCTCTCCTGACTTAACCTATACTATCACCCCATCAAGACTCCTGGGAACAACTGCAGTTCAACACGTTCCTAGGAGACATGCAGGAGACCCCTTTAGAAGATTTACTGCCATGTTTGGGGTTTTTTCATACACAATGAAAGACTGACATAATCGAGAAACATTTACTTTTTCTAAAGGAGTCTGGAGGACAGGAACTTGGTGAATGCTTTTTTTAGTCAAAGTACCACACTAATTACACACTCTAACATTTAGTCATACCAGGGTTCTGTGCCCCAGCACAGCTAAGAAAAATGATATCTAAGAAAAGCTCTATGATATAAATTCCTGTATGTCCTGTTAAAACTTAGAAGAGACTGAAATAACACCAAGGAGGTGGCAGAAGTACTGAAATTATGACTTTTTTTCTTTCTCAAGCAAAGACACATACAAAATATCCAAATATTTAAGATAGGAGTAGTGATCTTCAGGCTGATACTGCACTTCTTCATCTGGGTTCATTCTGTTTGCACTGCAGTCAGGTTCTTGTAAATCCTCTATGTCCATATGAAGTTAGGCTTCATAACAGTATCAGTTCTCCCCTGGACTAGCAAGCAGGCAGATTGCTTCTTTAAGAATTGGACACTATATTAGTGCTCTGTTATTTTATGCAAGTACATGATTGGCAACTCATCTGAGCATACGAATGCCTTTTTTTCAGCATAGGGTTTTACATGCTTGTGGGAGAGAGAGAGAGGGAGATGTGGGACACCTAACAGAAAATGTTGAGGTCAAAAGTATGCAAAGTAACAGACATTCCCAAATCATTAAGGCAAAACCCCTGCCACTGGTTTCCTAGGGTTTCTCTCTCATGCTAGTTAGCCGCTCTGATTGTAGCAAGCATTTGAAAAAGCAAAATGTCAGCCAAGTTCTGCTTAGTGGTAAAGTCAAAACAAAAATAAAAAGTGGCATTCTTAGAAGCTAGGAACTGGTGTTTCTTCTTGTTTGTTTTAAATGTAAATAATAGTTTTCTGTTTACTCTAAGAATTGCAGCCAGTGATTAAAGAAATTATACTTCTTTAAAAGGACTGACAGTCCTAGATCAATTCTCATTACAATAATTTCTTAGCAATTCATTTTAGTTTCTGAGGTACCCTGAGGTTCTTCAGTAAAGAAGCTATTACATGCAGAGAATAGTATTATGTTTCTCTTATTATAAGGAAGATGGACCAAAGTATATAAGGGCTTTCCTGGCTTTTAAAAGATCAGGCAAAACTGCTCCTGCCACCCCAAGAGACTCATCTTCTTGATATGGCTTGTGTAACACCATTAAATTTGCTAAGACAACTAGGAGTCTGATTTTAGGGTTACATATCTGAATGACTTCATACTGTTAAAACTTTAGCAGAGTAAACATCATGTTCTTTATGTAATACAAAGTCAAACTCTTCAAATGAGCCTAGATACCTCTAAGAATTGCACCTGCTATTTCTGCAATCTTTATAACCTGTTATAGGATGCATGAAATACATTATGAGAAATGTGGGTGGCAAAAAACCCCTTGTGTCTATGTTGAAAATGATATTGGACCTTAAAAAGCACATGGTATAATCATAATAATTACAAACACATAGAATAGATGCAAAAATGCACTATGCTTTACAGATATAGGTCAGCATGAAAGTTACTAAATATGCCACTTCAAAACACTAATCGAAATTGCAATCCAAACAAACATGAAAACAATTTTTATGGTATTAATTAAAAAATAAGTTTAAATAATGCCATTCAATCAATGAAATTATGTCTTTACCTGACATAACATGACACTGTTCTTGCTTAATATGAACCACAGAACACTTTGTGCTGTGGGACACTATAATGTCGTTTCTTATGAGTTTTTGTTTAAATACTCCTTTCCAAACACTGCTACCAAGGCATTGTCACACTCTGATGTTTTAAGAGATACTGTGTTATGCATGCAACAAAAAGGTAAGTTAAAAAAAAAACCCAACAAACCAAAAACAAACAAACAAACAAAAAAACCCACACACACACAAAAAAAAGTCTTTTTATGTGCTCTGAAATAAATGAAGGATCATTTGCCCTGGGAATTCATTTTTCATCCATTCAAATCAGTGAAACAGTTGGCATTCATTACAGTACAGCAAAGGCTCCAGGCTCCACATGTGCTCTAGATTCTCTCTTAATTTGATACATATTCTGATTATTTTTTTTTTCTGTGTGAGTGGAATCAAAGAGTAAGATTTGCAATTATAAATGAGTTTTCTCCTCCTGCAGAAAAAAACCCAACAAAATTCAGACCTAGCTGTCTAATTTGTTTGTGTTGACTTTTTGAAATAAATCATAAGTAGATGTATGTATGTTGAAGAACAGTGGAGGTGTGTGTGTTCATAGGTAAGAGAAAATAGAATAGTTCAGAATTATCTTGGGTGTGAATTTTAGGTGCAGACCTCATTCCAAACCCACCCCCCATTGTAATTTACATTTACAAATACTAGTCTTGAAAAGAGTTGGGAGCAGGGTGGGGGGAAAGGGTAAAGAAGTCTACATGTGCTCTATGCTCTTTGTAGCAACAGGTTTGGCAAACAGAATGTTAATACCTCACAGATCAATTTTTTTATTCATCCTTTATGCTCCCACATGCCTCTGAGCACTGTCCCTTTTTTATGCCCACAATAACCCAGAAAATGTTCCCATGGCCGATCCTGTGGCTTTTAACAGCACTGATCAGCTCTTGAATTCTGGCAGCAGACAGAGTTGTTAAATTCTGGACTTTTCAATAATGTCCATTTGCTCCCATAGTGAAGAATTAACACCTGCCAACCGTGAAAAATGGAAGCTCACTTTCAGCAGTCACCCACATAAGGATTTAAATAAAAGAGAAAGGTGGAGAAAGGAAGTGCACATGCTAGCAAAAATAACAAGCTAGCAATATAGCATATAACTAATAGGTATGGGAGAGAGCTCACAGTGACATCACCTTTCTAATTTTTAAAGGCATTCTACAGTTGGCAAGAAGCTGAGAGAGTCTCAGCTCCAAAGAGAAAACTATGAATTGAAATCAGGCAGAAATCCTATATGTTTATTGGTTTGAAAAGCAAACGTTTCACAGGATGGAAGAATGCATGGATGACATTTGAGCACTTCTGCCTGTTAGAGTGAGGCAAAAACTTTGCTCTGTTTCAATCACTACCAAATTTATAGAAGTGGATAGAAAAATCACTACAGTTCTCTCCCCCTGTTGTGACTCCACCCATTCTATTCTATCTCTGTTGCAAACTCCCATTAAACCATCTCCACAAGTCTTCTCTGGGGCAGTTAACCTAACAAGCTGGAATTACTCAGACCACAATCACATGTAGATGACAAATCCTCAGGCTGCATATACAGTGTGATTTTAGCCCAATGTATTTCACAAAAGACCAGTGGAAAGCAATAATAAATAATCAATTCATAAACATTATTGATGTCTTGACAGCAAAGCAGTAATGTCAGAGTAGAGAGATAGAGATTGAGTAATTACCTCAGAAGGATGTTCTGATATGATCCCAAATAGAGATACTTAAAACGAAAAATGCTCTCTACAAAGTGCCCCATTTGGGTTTTTCTTTATATGTTTGTCATAGAGGATCTTCAGGAAATGGTCGGCTTTAAAATACATGGAAAATACTAAATGTAGGTAAAATCAACAGTTATTACAAAAATTGCACATATTCAATTTTGTCTTCACTGCTCTATCCCATAAGATACTATTTTCTACAGTTCAGTCACCACTCCAGTAAAAATCTAATCAGGCAACTTCCATTAATCACAAAGGATGACACAGCAGAACTTGTCAATGGATTAAAAGCTACTTAAAATAGGAAATTTTTATACATCTTTCAGCGGTGTGCAGAAGATAGTCTTTTCACCACGGACACACAGATCTTGGGTACGAAATAATTTTTAATTCTTACTGGTACATACTGGTACCCTGGTATCACATACTTCTTATAACTGATTTGATGTTTCATTCTTGGTTTCAGTTACTTTTCCTTCCTTTATGCAGCAAAGGACAAAACAGGAATCAGTTACTTTTCCTTCCTTTATGCAGCAAAGGACAAAACAGGAAGAGACCTAGAACTTATTTCTCAATCAAATCTACCCAGAAAAGCAGAAGTTGAATAATAAATACTATAAGAGTTGTAATTTCTGCTGTACAACCCCTGGTAGAACACAACTGTAATTAGTGTGATTCCATGCATAGGAGGTTATACATGTTTTGACTGAAATAAGCCTTCATTATATTTCTGGCTCGGGAAATTGGTTGAACAGTAAGTTCTCATATGACATTTTCCCTACAATTTTTCCAGCCTAAACTAAGACGAAAACGATAATGCTTTAGATGCTTGGAATTTCCTGTACAAAAATAAAAATGCAAAGGTAGAGGTAAAATGTATTTTCCATGTATAACTTCAGGCATAGGAGGTCTAAAAATCTTTACATGTGAAGCCATCAGCAACTACTCAGCAAACAGGGAAAATGTACAGTGCAGCTTAAGCTGATAGGAGTCTATGAGGAGAAAACAAGACATAGGTATCCCAGTCCTTCAGCATCAGTGACAGTGAAATGCTTAGTGAGGAGAGAGAACCACTCGTCTGCTCTCCAGAACTTTCTCTGCTCTTTTGGTTGCCTCTCCCCTCACATCCCCACCTGCAATCTCCAGTATCTGTTTCCTTGATCCCTTAGGCACAGCACAACTATGGTATACAGCTTTCAAATAAAGAAAAAGTGTGGTACTTGCTACAGCTGCCTCAGTTCTAAGAATCCACAGCTGAAAACAGTATAAATGAGACCAAGGTACTGTCGCCCTGATTCTTTAGCCTTCTGATGACTGTTTACATATTTCTAGTGGAGTCTCTCACGAATGTAACATAAACAAGTAGATTGTTTTCATTCCAATCAGTGATGGACTGGTGAACTGACCACTAGGCTCAGAAAGGTGTTCCTCTCATCTACCAATCCTTGACCAAACTCCAAATCCGATTTAAATCACAAATGATAATAAACTTCCTCATTTTCTGCTCACCTCTGAACCTGAGTGAGTATGGTTCTTTCGTGTCCCTAACGGCGACATCTGGTGACCTCCGACTGTGGGGACTGCAGTGTGTGGAGTCAGCTTTAAGGTAATAGGGCTGGTTGGTAACTGGCTTTTTGCAAAAATAGTATTCTTTATCTCTAGGTTTGAGGCTTGGATCTTGCACCATTTGCAAGCCTTCCTGGAGCGGCAGATGCTTTCTGTTTCTAGTGATGATTTTGAGTGTTTGTACTTTTATGCGAAATGCAATGGGTTTTTCCCAGAAGACTGGAGAGCGCTTTCACGGGAAGAGTGCGGCTGATTCGGCATCCACATCATCCAGACTTTGTCTGCACACTGGGCTTTGTTTGCACGTGACGATGCAGACTTGGTGGAGTTACTGGAGCTCTGGAAGCAATGTGTTGATGTTATAAGTAGTTTATTGGGGTGGGAAGCTCCCCAGGGAGCCTGGGTCTCCCCTGGAAAGGTTTCCAGCTCGGAGGCTATAAGACACGGTCCGAAGATCCCTCATCTGCCTCACGACCATCGTCAAGGACAGAGACTGAAACCCCTAAAAGGGACTTTAAAATCTCAATACAGGAGTTCTGGCCTGGCTGAGGTGGGATGTTGGCCAAGTGCTTCCTGCAGGTGTGTTCGATGGAAAAACCCAGCACGCATATCGGAACATCAGAACCTGAGCAGAAACAATGGACAAGTCACGGTGAAGTGACTGTGCCTACTGACACTGCACCTGCTGACTTGTACTGGTTGACGCTGTACCTGCTGACGACCGACTTGTTCTGGGTTCTCTAAATGAACACACTGCAATGATTTCCCCCACCTGTTTGGCCAACCTGTTGCCTGTCGCTTTGGAGAAGACTATAAAAACCCTGGAGACCCCTGCTCACTTTTGTGATCACCCCACTGGAGAAACTCGCGTCTATAGGCATCTTCAAAAGCCTCGAGGACTCGACCCTCCATGTTGGTAGCTATAATCCCCTTCCCCTCTTTTCTGTTTTTCTAACTATTCTCTTTTTCTCTCCCTACTATCGCATTTGTTGGCACTAAATAAAGGTGCATTTGTGATTGAGTAAACTGAGTTTGTCCCCCGCTGTGTCTTTCGTGCTCTGAGATCCCTAAAACGAATCATCACGAACCCCGCTTGTGTGAGCGGATCGTGACAGAGGCCGAGGCTTGGGGGGAAGAAGAAGCGTCCCTCTCCGAGGCTGAGACAGGCTCCAAATCGGATCGGGGGGAGGACGCAGCTCCTGGCCAGCCGGGCCGGGTCCGGCGGGATTCCAGGGAGCCAGCCATAGTGGCCCCACCGATCCCGCCCATCCCTGCGCCCAGGAGGCTGAAGAGCAGGGGGGTTCCCCCCCCCCCGGACCTCTCCCAATGCTGGCAGAGGGTGCGGAGCTGGGTCCGCCCATCCCTGCGTCCAGGAGGCTGAAGAGCGGGGGGGGTTCCTGCCCCCCCCCGGTGCTCTTCTGGTGCTGGGGGAGGGGGAGGGACTGAGTCCGCCCATCCCAGGTCCAAGGAGAAAGACAAGTGAAGGTGTAGCGGAGTCCCCGCCACGGGTGGCCGTGCCTGGCTCTGTGCCAGCCTCTGTGCCTGTCCAGGTCGCGGTGGACCCGAGGGATGGGAAGTCCATCCCGCCCCCCACGGGGCGGGGGGTGCCCCCGCTGGATCTCCGCGGCGCGGGCGGGGCGTTGCTGGCCGTGGGGCCGGACCCCTCCTCCAATGCGCCGGTGCCGCCTGGCACTGCGGGTGACACGGTTTGCGGGGGGGGGGGCCCGGGCCGAGCAGCTCCATGCCGCCTCCTGCCCCCCCCGTGGCCTTTCCCCCTCCAGTGCCGCCCGCTCCCCCACAGCCGGGCCAGTCTCGAGTGATGGGGCAGGACGTGGCCATGGCTCAGTGGGCGGCACCTCTCCCGGTGCTGCTTCCCTCACCCCCTTCAGAGGCACCCGCACGGTGGGTGCCACCCACCACCCCAGAGCCAAACAAGTCTCGGGCTGCAGGGCGGGGCGGGGTCACGGCCCCACAAACCGCGCCCCTCCCGGGGTCCTGTTATCCCCCTGCCCTGGACTGGGGGGTCATGTGATGGGCTCTATCCATCTCACGCTGGGTCTGCATGTCCCGGCTGGACCCGTGGCTGTACCGAGGTCCCTTGTCCGGGCCATGATGGCCAGCGCTCCTGCCCTGCCGACAGGCACGGGCTCTGCGGGGCCTGTGAGCCCGGCCCCACCACTTCCCATGGAACCCGGGACAGTGGCGGGGGCCGGTCCCGCGAGATGCGCTTTTAGCGCAGGCGGGGGCATGGCCACCAGGAGGTTAGCGCCTCCTTGGAGTGACCATGATTGCTCAATTTGTGTTTTTTGAGTTTTCTGTTCACAGGACAGAGAGCCAGTGGTGAGAAGACAGCTGTTCTGAAGCTACCGGGCTGGCTCAAGTTCACCGGACTGTTCTTGTGGCTAGAGACTATCATAAAACGATTTGTACCCTGTCTGTCCCTGAAATGGACATCACGTTTCTTTCCTCTGCCCCTTGACGTCTGGAATGAACTGTCTCTCAAGACACATTCGTCACCCTTCAGAACTTGGTTCAGGAACTGTTGGACCAGTATCATCTGGAACTTTTTT
Organism: Chamaea fasciata; assembly: GCF_029207755.1. Taxonomy (NCBI): domain Eukaryota; kingdom Metazoa; phylum Chordata; class Aves; order Passeriformes; family Sylviidae; genus Chamaea; species Chamaea fasciata. The sequence goes on from NW_027094089.1 coordinate 6,764,514, forward strand.
ACCAGTCTTGGGACACTCCTGCTCTCTGCATCGAAAAGAAGTCTGAGAAATGGAGGTTGTTACAAGACCTCTGAAAAGTTAATGCTGTGGTGGACAGCACGGACATGTTGCAGGCTGATATGCCATTGCCCACCATGTTTCCCTTAGATTGGCTGATCCTCATTGTGACTCTGAATGATTGCTTTCTTGTGATTCCTTTGTAGCCTACAGGTACCACTGGCCAATGGAGATGAACGGTCCTATCCCTGGCACAATTTGGACTGGGTCTTCCTGCCCCATCAGCCGCAATAGACGGCAAGAACATAATTTGAGCTAATTGCTTGTTTTCAGCCGCAAAAGATGGCACATGCATCATCTGAGCTAATGCCTCAGTTTCAGCCGAAAAAGACGGCACATACATTGTTTGAGCTGATTGCTCCATTTCAGCTGCAAAAAGACAGCGATCACTTTGTTTGAGCTCATTGCTTGATTGATAATTAAGTGCAGGCAATTGATCCTGAAAGTGCGGATTTTGGGAAGGACAAGATAGGCCACTGTTACTTGCAAGGATGGATCTGAGTAGCAAGTTTTGGACGGTCATGAGGATGGGTCAGCCCAGTGGGTGAATTCAGGACTGCTGTCATGGCATTTCCAAAATTTCCCAGGAGCCTTTCAATTTAGTCACGGCTTTTGTTTCTGTGGCCGACATAGCACAGCAGTTGGATCACTCAATTTTGAAGGAAATCAGCAATTTTGCTTTGTTTCATTTTCTGAAGACCCTGCGTTGCTGTGTTTTGTGCCAATGAGGAAAAAAAAAGTTAAAACAAAAACGGGGAATGCAGGTTTCACCCTGCACACAGTTGATTGGCGAAGCTTTGTATGCCATCAAGCACCTTATGGTGCCGCGGAATTCTAATAACCCTGTCATGTTGAAAGATGGAGGCCATGACCAAATGAAAGTGCATGAACCATGGAATAACTCAGATGCAGAAGATGCGAGTGTTCACTCCAATGGTCCTTCAACAAGACTGAACATTGTTCATTTTTCTTTTTCCTATTTCTTTTTTCCTAACGCAAAAAGAGTAAGATGTCACCCTGATTCTTTAGCCTTCTGATGACTGTTTACATATTTCTAGTGGAGTCTCTCACGAATGTAACATGAACAAGTAGATTGTTTTCATTCCTGTCTGTGATGGACTGGTGAACTGACCACTAGACTCAGAAAGGTGTTCCTCTCGTCTACCAATCCTTGACCAAATTCCTAATCCTATTTAAATCACAAATGATAATAAACTTCCTCGTTCTCTGCTCACCTCTGAACCTGAGTGAGTATGGTTCTTTCGTGTCCCTAATTGCGACAAGGTACAGCTGGGAGAAATCTTGAACAAATCTATAGCTTGACATATTTCTTACCTTAAAAATCTCTTTTTCTGCTGTGGTCAAAAATTATGAATTATGAAATTCTTTCCTCTCTTGTAAAAAGCACAGCTCTTTTCAAACTTAGGATAAAACTGAGACTATCCGTTAGCCTTTCAGGAGAAAGTTACTTCTGATATAGAATGGTGTGTATTATCTACCTATAGAATGTGCATTTTAAGGGCAATATACTTAACTTTTAATGAAGGAAAAAGACATTTGTGCTCTAACAGAGACTTAACTGATTAGTGATATTTTAGTAGACTTTGGGCAGTTTTCAAAGCTCAATCTGTTCAGACTGAATTTCCTATTGAGTAACCACAACTTTAAGAGAGAATCTTCACTGAGACAAATCTGACACAAAATGTAAGTGAAGTTTTAAAGACATGGATTTTTTTTGTTAAAACCCCTTGGCCTTGATCTGCAATGTTTCTCTGTTCATTTTCAAATTCTATGCCTTCAAACCAAAACAGCTCCTGCTTTAGAAAACAACTTGTTAAAGTTTTCATTTAAGTTCTGAAGTCAACATTAAATTAGGCTCCAAAATTTAAATGGGGAAAAATGATGTACTAGAAGTTTCTTTTCTTTCTCCCTAAAATGCATTAAAGAGGGAAATCAAAGCGGTTTCACACCATGGCTTAAGCTAGCTATACCTTAATCCAGTTAATGGATAAAAGAAATTACAGTACTCATCCCCAAAATGGAAACACCTCCTAAAATATGCCCAAGCCAACAACAAACCATACTACATAAACAAAGAGCTTATTTTTATACATTAATATGTTTTTATTAAGGTAGGGCCTAAGTTTATCAGTCAAATCAAAACTCACTTGAATAACAGAAGAATTAAAATTCCTTTTAGTATAAAAATAACGTACTAAAGCAGAAACTCTACCTTTATTTTCCTGAGCTGGATATACCATAAAAGTTCAAGCTCAGATTGCAAAGCAATCACAAACCACAACTTCATGAAATATGCAAGAAGCAGAGGATAAGTGCTGCTATGGATGGTTGCAATTCCCAAACAGGAAATAATGATGTTCAATGTGCTGATTACAATACAGTTTTAGAAGATAACATATTATGTGTACTCATGAAGTCTTCCCTTTTACCAGCTTTTCACATAAAGTAAAGCCAGATAAAGGGTATCTAAAAGCTCTTTGTTTGATCAGGATAGATAACTTCTGGTTAAAACATAAAGAATAATCTACAAGTTTTTCATTTGTTTTCATGAATTTTTTCACAAGGAATGTACCACATAGATTAGTAGAGATCATTCTGGGAGACAGACTGCAGGGTACACATGGCTAAAAAAGTTTTCATCTCTCCTCACATGATCCAGAATCAGGAGGCATAAAACTGTGAAATTCATCCTTACTTTCCTTACACTGGGCTAAGAGTTCCATATTTCAGTAGTTCAGAAGACACCTTCCGTTTAACAGAACAGCACCAACTCAAATCATAATGGCTGCATAAATAACCAGTTAAAAGACTGTAAGGGGCCATGGCACTGGCTACAGTATTTCAACATCAGATCTCACATCTTTCCTTACTAGCCAATGATTTAAGCCTGAGCCATGAAGATAAATACAACATGGACATCAAAGTGAAAAACCAAACAGAATCTAAGGATCTGACTCAGTATTTAAAAGTCTCATTGGGCATTGGAACCTAGTTGAGGCTTTTGAGAGTCTAGGCTCTGTGTCTAATCTTTGGTAGAAAGCAAGAGAGAACAGAAAAGCTATGCATAGCATAGTAGTAACTGCACACTCAAAATTAAAAGAAAAGAAAAAAATCCGAGAAAAAGATCTGAAAAGGCAATTTCTTTTAATAGGATACTGGTGTGTTGTGCTGTATTCAAAAAACTGAACACTTGGTCAAAGTGTGTCTTTACAACTCAGCAAAAGGAACAACAAGCAGCAAATAAACTATGTTCTTTATGTATTAAAAGGGGAGACTTCATCTCATTGCAAACCACATTGCTCAGAGATTTTACCAGATGCCTTGTCAGGCAGATGTGCGGTGCCTGGCTAAACTTGGCTTTTGCAAGTAATGGGCAATTAGTTGCTACATTTAGATTAAAAGCACGTCGTCTATCTATAGAAAAGAATATCAAATCTGCATAAGAAAAGGCTGTAAAATTATTGAATGGGAAGACATAAAGCATTTTCTAGATAGCATATCAAATGCACATTTTTAAACTTTAATTAATCTTTTATTAAAAAATTAGCACAGTGATTTAAAATAAAATCTAAATAGGGCCCACAAAATAAGAGATAATTGTTTGCAATGATGCTCATTATTAGTTGAAAACAATTGACAGAGGCTTAGTTTCAATACTTCATGGCAATGGAGCTGCAGAGGATACTGCCAAACCCCTCCACTGACCTGGTATTTCCAACTGACCAATTATAATTTTGTAGCTTCTCTGCAAGCCAGTGGAGTGCTAGGAGGTTGGAGCCTTACCCAACAGATTCCTTTAGCCCTTTGCCACAGCTTCCATTGTTTCTTCTAGCTGTTCTTGAGGTCGCACTGATCATTTGATCTTGTTGCACCACAAGCTGATGTACAGTGCCTCTTGCCTTTAGTTGGCTTGATATCTGAAGCCTCTGAAACCTGTTTTCTCCTAGATCAAGCATGTTGTAGGCTGTTCTAATCCAACAAATATTTTCTCATAATCCCTCCATAGAGATTGTTACAGTGGCTCAACTTTTACATCTGATATTACAACAAGTTTTAGGGACCTTGAGTGTAGCAATGAAATGAGTGTGCTTGTCTTTCTCAAACTACAAATTGGCAAAGCAGATGGGACTACAGTGTAGATGTTCTACGTATTCACATGAAAAATTTCTCACCTACCAACACTTGTAAGCCTATCACAAGCCATCACAAGGTCTCACTACCTGTCAGAGTTGAAGTTAGCAGTACAGCAAGATCAAAGCTGCTATTTAAGTCTTGTGCTGTGCTACATCTAGGAGCCACTGATTATTCTCAGGCCTTTATTCATCCCCTTGCCATGTCTGGGCTGTTGATAGATCCTGTCATCAGTATCTAGCTGCCTACTGTGGTCCAGACCTGAAGAACTGTGCCTGTCATTGCAAGCAAGGTCTGTGTTGGAGTTGCCATCAGCTCCCAGCTCAGATTGCCTCACGAGAGCACTGCTTGCTGCTTTCTGACCGTGTCAATGCATATTTATGTCTCACGCAGCAAGCACACTTGTGTAGTTAATTACACAGTATGGGAAAAAAGCATTAATTAGAGCCTCGCAACAAATTTACAACTAAGTGTTGTTTGGGAAATCTAGTAAGTAATTGTAAGTTAATGTAATGTACAGTCTTCAGCATATTTCTATGGCAGATACTTTACAGCCTTTTTCCTCTTCCTCTGTAATTTTTCTGCTACAGCACTAAACATTAAAAATTTCTTTGGTCTAATTGTAAAAGTCTATTTTTTGTGATTTATCATCATGTGTTTCTGATGGTCTTATATTTATCTGCTTTCAGATTTTCTAAATTTGCAGGACATAGCAGTGCACTTTCTAAATACTAAGCAGACCTAATGTTTTCAAGGGAAAGGAATGCATGGGACCTAATTGCCCTTTACTCCCCTGAAACGTGCAATAGAAGTGCCAAAGATTTGAAGGGCAATATGCATATTAAACACAAGCTCTTAGAACTACATCTGAGCATTACAGCCAGACATCAAAGTCAAGAAAATATGCCTGCTGTAAGGACCCTACTCTGATTCTTGAATATCAACACATGCCAAAATTCACCATGAGGGTTGGTATTTGCTCAGTGAGGATTTGACAGCAGTGCCTGTATTCACAATATGACCTTGAGTAAGGATTTATGCACCCATTAGGTGTGGGAAGTAATACAGTCTCTTCTGTACCTCAGTATAAAAGGCCTCCTAGTATGAGCTGACAATTGTACCAAATTACATATAATTGTCCCTGATGAATTTGCAGTGAAGGCTAGATTTTCCAGAAACTCAGCTGAGACCACACGTTTGTGTTGGCTTGTGTTCAGTACTTTTCTCACAAAACTACAAATACTTTGGGGCATTTTTTTCCCCCAACTTTTGAAATATTTGAATCCCAAACCAGTACCTTCCACCCAAAAAATGTAATCAGTTTTATGCTTCTTGCTTTGTCCCTCCCATTTGGGACATTCAGTAGGAGAAGTCTTTGTGATATGCTGTGAAATCACGCTATCACCTATGTTGTGGAGGCCGTTGAGCCTCTAAGGGAAACTTCTGGGGCAATGCCTTGGAAGAATCTACCATAGGCTTCAAGAATGCCACATCACTTAGGGTGAGGACAAAGGTTCCCCCCAAGGTGTTCTGCAGCACCATGTTAATCTACCTCAGTTTTGCTTTTCCAATTGGCCCATGGGCCTTACCCACCTCTGTTGTACATATATGCCCCCAGTTTGAGAAGGTTTCTCCTTTCCCTGTTTCCCCATTGGTTGTGGTATCGCTGAATGTCTGCCCTTATGTCCCCTATAGGTCATTACCCTTTGCCCTGCCCTCATACCACCCCTGTGCCCTCAGACCATTGGCTCCTGCCCCCCACTTTTAACCCAGGACATTCCTTTGATCTGGATCCTTCTGTCCCTGGAGCCTTTGGCGTGAGTCTGCAAAATAAGCTTCACTGGAATTCTATACAGGAGACCTTTCCCATCTTTCTTCACTGCGTTATCTGTGGTGTGTCTGAGTGTGGACCTGAGTGACTGCCTGTGTGTCCACCCGAGCGGTTTCTTGAGAAGAGATGTTTTTCAGGGAGAGGTAGCAGTAACCACCATCCATCTCCACGCTGCTAACGCTATCTAGCTAACATTAATTGTTACAGGCCTCTAAAATTGTTTGGAAGAAGAAGGAAAACCAAAATAACCTATTACTTAATAATAACTACAACTCCGTGTTTCTTTTTTCCCATTATCTTCATGAAAACAGTATCAGTTACTTTGGTAATTGATAAATTTTTAAATAGGAAAGAATCCTGACAAAAAAATTCAGCCTTATTTTAAATTCTCATTTTATTTTTGCTTCACTTATGATGACAACTATATCACAGAAAATAGAACTACAGGATTATTCAAATATGTTACTGGCAGAAAAGCAAAAAGATCCTAAACAGCAAAGCTTCAGGTAAAAAGGTCATTCAAATGTAAAATGTTATTTTCCATTACCCATTTGGCCTTCTGATCGTAGATTTCTCTTTGTCTCCTTTGTTTTCTGGGGTAGTTTGGCCAAGTCTGCATCGTTAGCTGCTATTTTTGACTCTATGTCATACCACTGTCACGTTTGCATTCTGGAAAAAGCAGCAGTGTTGGTAAGTTTCTGGGAAGCTGTTTGATACAACAATCAGATTGTCGAGGGGTGCCTAGCTCTTACTGAGACCATGCAAAAGAAATGACCAAGTATCACAAATTCAGTGAGGCTTTGAAAAAGACAGAAAAGAATATAAGGTTGAGTGAGAAAATCAGATCTTTAATGAGTCAGATCTTTAATGGAAATATCAATCTATGTAAAAAAAGACTAATACATCCTCTACTCCGAGGGACTGGTCAGTGACGACAAGGTCGGAGGAGGTCTCTCACTGGTGCAGACATGTAAAATATATAGATTAATGCAGAATTTCCCCAGACCTCTTGAGTCTTACTCTAGCTACTGGAAGAATATCCACTGCTTTGCTGTGGACTTATGTTTCAGTGCCAGTGTCCGATACCCGTGGTCTGATGGCAAAGCCAAGTAAAAGGGCTCCCTTTCTGCCTGGGCACCAGCTGTTTCCTTCTCTCTCCATTTGCCCCAGAAAACAGCACAGATGTTTTCTGCAAACATGACATTTCAGATTACAGAAGCATGGAAACTCAGGTCTGTTAGGAGTGAGAGACATGTCCAAGTGTCGTGGGTTTTGTACAGAACATGTTATTCTATTCCATCTGGGTGGAGCAGAATTGCTTATCTTTCCCAAATAGGTCAGTGTTGCTTATCAGATGGTGGAGTGCTACTTATCTCTCTTCATTGTTTCACTACTCCCATGGGGATATCTTCTGCTAATGGACCATTAAGAGCTCACCAATGACATGACACATTACATCGTACTATTGTAAGATGCTCCACACAGGGAGGAGGAGCCAAACCATCTTAACCTAAATAAAGAGCCACACTGCCACTAGGTATCCAGTTTTCCACCAGATCCCTGGAGGAAGACCGGACCCATCTCACCATTACTGAACCCTTTTTCTTCAACGAGACCATCTCTACTCCAACAGAACCACATCTGCCACTCCAGGAGGGCTTACTTTGGACTGCTTCCAACACCCTGACCAACAGGGTGTCAAGTTGTATTTCTGACTCTGTCAGGGTTTTCTAGGATTTCTTGTTTGTTTGCTTGCTTGCTTATTCTTCTGTACTACAACATTTGTATTTTTATATCACTAGTAAAGAATTGCTATTCCTATTCCCAAAATCTTTGCCTGACAGCCTTTTAATTGCAAATTTATAATTTGGAAAAGGGGAGAGGGGCTTACATTTCAAGGGAGACTCCAACCCTCTCTGGCAGATACCTGTATATCTAAACCAAGACACCAAGGCTCTGTGAAATGCAGGCAAACACTTTGTACTGCCCTCAGTACCTGTACCTCAGCCCTAGGAGAAAAATAACAGTGCTTTTTAAATCTTACTGAGAGAGTGCATGGTCAGCATTCTACCCACTTGCACATGTTCCATGCCTTTCTTCACTTGGCAAGGGCACAAAGCCCACACTCAGATTGTCTCAGCATAATGTCTAAACCAAACTTTAAAACTGAACCCTTAAACTGCATAAACTCTGGGACACATACTACTCTTTGTCCATGTTAGTGGTAGGAATAGCAATGATACTAAATCAGAAGTAATTCTGTGAACCTTTCCTCCTAACACATTTTTTTTCCTAAATTCTGAAGATGAAAACTGGAACTTCAAACATTATCCATCTTCATAATTTAGTTCTTATTTTTAAAGAAAATAAGAAGATGGCTGATAACTTCTCAGTGCAGGAAAGACTAAATCTGAATGCAAAGTTTACTTTGCAGAGAAGAGTACACAGATGTCTGATCTTGACAAGCACTCACACTGAGCCACATAGACAATTGATGATGACAGTAGCTGATCACCTGAAAACAGCTGATAAATCAACCAAGACCTAGCTGGTTAAAACCCAGAAACTTCAAAACAAAACCAAAATGAGGCAAAGAAAGATGATTATTTTTAAAATACAATCCAGAAAATTTTGACAAACTGAAGGTGCCTATGTTCTTGTCAATTAAAGGAATTAAAGGAGACGAAAAGCAAAACAAAAGAGAAAAGCTTATTTCAGAAACCATACAGGTAAATCCAGTTCAACCTGTTAATACCTTGAATAATATATGTTACGTTTTCAGTATTTACTACGGAATTTATAGAGATAATTATGCATTTATATGAACTTCTGTGTTGGCTTCCTGGGCTTTCCCCTGAAGTGTATTCAACTGCAAATACAATTGAAAATTACAAGTATGGTCAACTGAAAATTGCAAAGACAGAAGAGGTCTTTTATATAGGAAAGTACAGAATTGTCCTGATGACAGGAAAAGGCTGGGAAATTTGCTTACCTCCTGTCCATCTTCCCTCCCCTTGCTATCCCTTAAAGAAGATACTGACAAACCTTGTTCTTAAGTCACTTCAGGTACTGGTTCCAGACAGAGTGTTATTGAGCACCTATTTATGCATCTGTCTTGAAGTCCAAGGAATATATGAGAAAAACATAAATAGTGTTATATCAATGACTATGTTTTCTGCAGCAAAACTGCTTGTAGTCAGAAGTAATTTATGAATTGTATACAGAATCACAGAATATGCTGAGTTGGAAGGCACCAACAATGATCATCAAGTCCAACTTCAGGTCCTTTACAGAACCATCCGCAATGGTCACATGTACCTGCGAGTATTGTTCAAATGCTCCTTGAACTCTGTCAGACTGCTGCTGTGACTGCTTATCTGGGAAGCCTGTAAGTATGTTACAATTAAGAATTCCAGTGCTAATCTAGGACCTTCATTTCAGTTTTTTTAACGCCTTTTCATTTTGTCCCTCCATCCTCCCAAGCATACCTATTAAGTGTAGCTAAGAATGAAGAAAGTTTGGCAACTATAAAACAACAGAATGAGTCAGCAGAAACAGAGATTCAGTCAGAAAGTTCGAGTTTCTTGGAGTGGGGTATTTTGATGCCATTTGATTTGGTTTGTTTTTTTCCATAGAACAGTGTTAATCAAGTACCTTTTTTCTGTTTGTTTAGGTTGCCTGCTTTGTGTACATGCTGTAATCGTTTTACTGGTCAAAGCCTAAATAATTACTCATCTTGGAAAGCTCTTTATGATCTGCAGAAGGAAAATACTTTATAATGTTGCCTAAGCTTTCTGCTAAATTGGGAGAGCAAAAATCAATCCACTCATGCAAAGCTATCAAAGCTCTCAGTGGATAAAGTCTATCCATTTGCAATGCAGTGAAGTAAGAATTTTCCCAGCAACTTCCACCAGGCCAGAGTTTTTCTCCTGAGTCTGCTGCTCAGCAAGAATGTAGGAAACGTTCCTCTATATTCTATAAATTTCCTCAATTTTACAATTCTTGTTAAAACCAAGATGAAAATGTCTGCAAATAACATCATGTGACAGAAGATAATGCCAGTGGAACCCTGTAGGAGTTTCCCGGGAAGTCCACCCACACCTGAATCAAAGTATTTTCTATTAACAGCTGTCCTCAGAACACTAAGAACCATACACCGTTCTCTTTACGGCAGGACTGTGAAGTCCAGCAATGATTTACACATGTTTAGGAGGCTCTCAGCAAGCCTTGACCCTTTTTCCAAAGCATTATGAAATGCATCATTTCTCTATAGAAGAAAGGAGGGGAGGGGGGAACAAAAGCTGATTCAAGCAATTACTCCACTGAACACAGATAAAGACTTCGCTTGCTACAGTCACACAATACAGTGATAATGCACATAATAACTTACTGATTTTCACAAAGTAAGTCATTCTGCCACCAGCAGCTCTGGGTTTTACCTTCAAGATGATTATATTAGGTAGCTAAGCATAATGTGAATGTAGATGGCATAAGCTTCTCTCCACCAAACTTGTTTGCCCCTTTTAAGAGAAGGGTTGAAGTGGAGAAAGCCTTTTACCTGGGACCTGCCAGTCTTCAGAAACAGAACAGTACTGTTCAGTAATAGGGTTAGGAATTAAATTTTTAATACAGTTAAGCAATTTTCCCTTTCTATAAGGAAAATTAACTGACAGTCTGGAGCTCACATGCTCATCATCAGCAGAGAGGAACCCACGTTCAGTTATATGGATGGGTAATATGACTGCTAAATAAAACTGCATAGAGTAGATTTGGCAAACAAAACAAAGCAAAGCAAAACAAAACAGAACAAAACAAAAATCAAAGTGGAAACAGAATTCCTGAAATGTCTGTTGTCAAAGAAACACATGGAAACACATACGGAACACTCCCCAAAGACATAAAAGGAAGGTGGATATAAAATACTCAAAACATTCTGTGAAAACAAAATAGCATGGTACTATTTCAAGCACACATTCTTCTAAAAGTATGCTTTCAATAAAAATGAAAATAATTTTCTTATTTTAACTGCAATTCACAGTCAGAAGTCCGAAGTATTTTTTTTCTAGATTTTAAAGCATATTTTTCTTTTTTCCCCTCAAACTAAAGCACTTAACAGACTACAGTGTATCAAATGGTCAAAATATCTTTATTTAGAATGTCAGAAAGCACTGATTTGTCAAGTATCTTATTAATGTTCAGTCATAATGACTAAATAAGAGACAAAAATGAAAAAAAAAGAGAACATTTGGTTTGCCTTTTTTTCCAGGCTTTTAAGCACAGGTAGCAGCATAAGAAATTTTCAAATGATGATTAATTTACTAGTCAGTCCTATGGGAGTTTTGATAGAACTTACAAAATACCTGAATGATTAACTCTTGTCAACTCTTCCATGTTGGCAAGAACTGTAGAGGACTTCTGAAGTATGCCATTAACCTCAGGACAGACTAATGATGGCCACTTGCCTTCTGCGTAAGATTCATATTGCACAAGACAATGGTAAAAAATTGAGTTTTATTTTAAAGAATGGGCATTCTGGAGTACTCCTGTATTCTTTGCTTCTTTCTTCCCACATAAATCAACAATATTTGTAAATATTTCTATCTTTTTGTTCCATTTTTAAAATCTGATTTAGTAAGTTTTCTAAAGCATTTTATCATAGAACTGTGTAAAAGAAAATATATAAAAAAGAGACTTCTTTACTTAAGAAAAATATCCAGATCTTGGAAGATTTCTTCAAGTTCTCTAGTGACAGACAAACAAGTAAGATTTTATGGAAAAGAATACAAAGGCAACAACATTTCTAGAGTAATGGATTAATCTTCCTCTGCATAATTTCATTAATGTTCACCCATATTTGGAAGCAGGTGGGCACAGGAGTTTCTCAATTTCATGAAGAGGCACAGGCTAATACTGCTTACCATCATGCTCTGTGTTTTCTAACTTCTAGCTGTGGGACCAGCACAAATGCTGATTAACAGCACTTCAAAATTGCACAGCGACTGGCTACACCTGAACTCTGCAGTGTAGTCCTCAATTTTGAGGAAGATTGTGCATGGTTTCTGTACGTGTGTTCCACTCTTGCTGTAACTGAAGTATTGGAAAGGACTCTTTTAGCATAGTTCTTTACGTAAGTTCTAACCTAATGTCAGCATCATTGCATCAAGTTCAAGGTCTAAAGCCTTGTATGGCTAGTGGCACCACTCTTGCTTGAGATGTGCTTGTGCTGTGGCAGTCTGGCCTTTTGGATAGAAATATACTATCATATTATATTGTTTTGTATTAATTATATTATCTCATATCAATGTATCTCACTGTATTATTAACTACATAAAATTATATTATTATATGGGATTATATATATGCAATAGAAATATAATTATTGTACGGGATTATATTGAGTCACAGAATTTATATATAATATATATTTTGAAAATGAGAATTCAATCTTCCTTGCTGAACAATGACCCTGATGAACATTAGTCTTGTCAACACCTGAAGCATTTTCTCATTGGTGGTTTAGTAGATGTTAGTATCTTCCCAAAGAACAAAACAACAAAACAACAAAACAACATAGAAAGCAGAAATACCTTGAGCCAAGTTGTCATACAAAATCCATGACATCCTATTATTCCACATAAAATCTAGGCTCCTGTCTGTCCACAGCCTGGATGGTATTTTCCTTCTCTGGTACATCTACAGTCCAGGCTTTCATCGCTAGCTCTTTTTCGCCTCTCTTTTGTAATGATAAGGGAGAAAATCTTAGGGGAAAATGAAGAGCTGAAATTCAAATATATGCCCTGAAAATGGCAAAAATATTATCTGGGAGTAATCAGTCAGCATTATATATTTCCCTGGTTTACCAAGGAAGGTTGACTTGAAGCCAAACTGGCTGCTGTTGAGCTACAACCCTTAATTATTGTTCACTTCATTTATCACTGCTTAGGCAAGGATGTATGAAAAGATGTATAATTTCAAGTAGTGTAATCGGGAGTGGGGGACAGAGCAAATTAAGAATAGTAAGAGAAGAAAGGTTCTTAAATATAACAGGAGAGAATTGGAGTGGAATAAGATTCAGAAAGATTCATTCATGATGGATATTAAGCTGACCCTAAGCCCTCTAGAGCAGTTTGTAGTTCCAACATGTTGCTTGCTGAAAGACTATTTGAGGAATTTCAAACTACAGTCTTTGTTTTGTATCCTTTAATTTAAATATTAGTCTTGTCCCTGTGCTTACTTCTTATTTCTATTTACACCCCTTCATGATTTACTCTCCAATAAAATAAAATAGTCCTGCTTGTACACTTGTCTTCATCAACACTGAGATCATTTTTTAATTAGGGGAAAAAATCAGGAGGTTATTCATGGCTATTACTTACTTCTTCATAAAATAAATTTATAATTTCAGTACCAGAATAACCCTTCTAGTGTTAAGATGAACTACTGGAAACAATGAAGGTTACTAACTGTTACCAATAGTTAAAGCTTTATAAAAGAGAGGCCTCGTAAAATCATGCCTTAGGCCTGTTACTGAGGCTAGAAGTAGAAAAGGACTATGGGAAAGAGACTCAGCTGTACTATAGGGAGAAAGACATGTTATATAACTATTTCATGTTATATACACTTTATAACGTGTTCACATCGTGTTGTATGGTGGTTGGTTGAATTACATTTGTTATGCTTTAAACTAGGTAGCTGATATCCAGCTAACTGCTTAAACAGGCTGGGTTTTTGCAATAAAGTGGCTAGTTTTCCAGGAGTTAGAGGTAACAGTGGCTTTGCGTTCACTGGGCAGTTGCAGATCTTCTGGGCACAATCACTTTCCCACCCTCAAATGTGCTCTTTGGCATACCAAAGAGAAGCTACACATTGCTGGTATACTTGATAGAGGTGCTGGCTGTACTATTACAGCTTTCTCAGCGTGGCCAAGTCATTGGCCCCTTACTCAAGCTGCTAAAGGTCTATCCAGGAGGCCTCTCTATTCTAAAGCAGAGTGTGAGTTTTGTCAAAATAGGGCGCCCTGAAGGACACACTGCCACTGTGAAACCTTATGTACTATCACTGCCTGTTACTTTGTGGGGACGAAACTGCCTTAGCCAGTGGGGTCTCATGTTGGGAAAAAATCTATCATGGGGGCTACTGCTGAGCAGCATGTCCCAGCCCTCAGACTACAGATTGTCCTGTGTGGGCAGACCAGTGGCCCTTATCTTGGGAAAAGATGAAACAATTTCACCAGCTTGTACGAGAACAGCTGCAGTCTGACCATATCGTTCCCACAGCTAGCCCATAGAATTTTCCTGGTTTTGTTATTCAGAAAAAGACTGGAACATGGTGATTGCTGCACGATCTTAAAAAAGTCAATACTTTTATTGTGTTTATCGGAATTCTGGACCCTCACAGTTATTGATTTAAAAGACTGCTTTTTTTCCCGCACCCCTTTGTGAACAAATGCTCCCCTGATTTATATTTTCTGTGCCTTCCATCATCTTGAGTGTCCGTGCTCAATGATTTGCAAAAGCTCTTGGGTACAATTAATTGGGTATGCCCTTTATTGTGTGTTACAACTGAACAACTCTACCCCCTTTTCCAGTTATTGAAAGGGAACCCTGAACTTAATTCTCCTTGCACCCTGACACCCAGAGCAACAGGAGCCTTAGAACAGATCACACAGATGTTAAGTGCTCCACAGGCTCTAGAAAAGTTGATGCTGTCCCTGTCATTTTTTATCTTAATTTTATTGAAAACCCTTACTGTTCCTCAGTTCCAGCTTCTAATGTCTGGAGGGTATTTACAGACGGCTCTGGAAAGACTGTAGGTCTGTGATAGTGTGGCAAAGTAACAGGCAGTGGCTACAAGATATAAAACTAGTTCATGGTTCTTCTCAACTGGTAGAATTAGCAGCTGTGGTTAGGGCTTTTGAAAAATTTCAAGATGAACTTCACATTATTACTGACTTTGCTTATCTTACAGGTATAGTGACAAAAATAGAACCTTATATCAAAGAAATAACTAACCCATTGCTCTTTTCTTTATTACTGTGTTTGCATTTTGCAGTGCAGTTGAGTATGAAAAGGTATTATATCATACATGTACGTTCCCATTCTAGTCTTCCTGGCTCCATCTCTGAAGGTAATGCCTGTGCAGACCAGTTATCTGGGGCTGTTGTTGTGCCAGTTGTTTTTTCTGAGGCACATCTGTCACATGGGTTCTTTCACCAGAGTGCAGCAGTTATTGAAAACAATTTGAGCTTAGACACGAGCAAGCACAGCAAATTGTGCAGATCTGTGCCAACTTTCTAAAGGTAGCACCCTTGCCAGCCCTCGAAGTTAATCCCTGGGGACTTGAAAACCTAAAAATCTGGCAGACTGCTGTTATGCATACCCCTGAGTTTGGTAAGTTGAAATATGTTCATATTATGACTGATACCTTTTCATGTAATTTTGCCTCCGCACATACAGGTGAATGCACAAAAGATGACCAGCGTCATTTTTTGTCCACTTCTGCAGCCCTTGGACTACGTGTATCCATAAAGACTGAAGTTGGGCTGGACTATACATCCAAACAGATGGCAATTTTTTTTCATTTGTGGGGGTGCAACACGTCACAGGTATTCCACATTCCCCTACAGGTCAAGCCATTGTTGAACAGGCCCATAGCACTCTTAGGTTCATGTTGTTAAACCAAAAAAGAGGGAGTGCAGGGATGGGATATAACCCCCATGAAAGACTGCAGAAAACCCGACATGTTCTTAATTTTCTAAATCATATTCAGAACAACCAAACCCCCATCCAATGATATTTTGGTGAATCACAGGCTCACTTACATAAAGCTTGTTAGGAATCTTGAAAGTGGAAAATGGGAAGGCCCCTTTCCATTGATAACCTGTAGGTGATGATTTGTTTGTGTTTCTACAGATTTCAGTTCAAGATGGTTACCTGAAGAGTGGTCCTACCAGCCTTGGATACTCCAGCTTTATAGTCAGTTTGTGGGGTTGATAAACTCTTCTGAAGTCATGTTCCCAACTGATATTAATAAAGTTTTTAAGCAATTTTGTAGGTATTTTAGGGAGACCCTCAGTTAAGGCTTGATGCTTTGGCCAAGCCTGAGCCCTGGCTGACTGAGGATTATACCATCAGACCCAGGTATTTCTGCACTAAAAGTGTAATCAAGTCACTTTAACTTGCCAATCTAAGCTTACAAAAGCTTAGACCCCCCTTTCAAGGTAAACTTAGAAGTCTTTCCTGGGAAAGGCTCTCCAAGTCTTCACTGTGAAATGGGACTCCCCAGAAATTGCAGACTCTGGGTAAGAGTAAAGGTTTTAGACAATTTTAAATTGTTTCTCAAGGTTTTATCTGTTTAATCACTGTCTCCATTAATGGGAAGTGGTTTGTTTCATGATTCTTGTTTGGATAAAAAAAAAAAAAAAAAAAAAGAGGGAGTTGTGGGAAGAGATAGGAAAACCAGCTTGTTTCTTTGAATAAACGATTCAGATTCCCTGCTGGTCTGAGTCCATGCCTCAGTCATTCACAATCTTTAATGTGAGGGTGGATTGACACTGGAAGAGTTTGACCAGGGAGACTATGGGTGACCCATCCCTGGCAGTGTCCAAGTCCAGACTGGGTAAAGCCTTGAGCAACTTAGTCTAGTGGGACGTGTCTCTGCCCATGGCAGAGTGCGATTGGTTCTAGATGATTCAAAGTTCTTCCAACCCTTAACATTCTACAGTGCTTTCTAGTATCAGTAGTTATCCATTCAGATACCCTGACCACTAAACTCTCAGATTATTGCTGCTGGCCCGTAGGTCTCACAGTTACAAATAATTCTAACTTTATAACTGAAATGTGGTTGATTATATAATTACCTTGATTATGTAATTCAATAAGTAAGGTGCATTGCAGCGCAGGCCCAGGCTGTTGGGGCTTCAGGCTGCTATTGGTTGGTTGGCTGGGTGGCAACTGTCTCAGCCAATGAGGATTGACTGCACGTGCCTTCTCATCTACATAAGGAAAAGAAGTCTTAATAAAGTGGGTTGTTGCTGCCTGATCCTCATGTGTGAATGTCACTTCCCTGCCTCCTACACACCATTGTGACTATCACTAACTCAAGAAAGACCCAAATTCCTTTAATATTACTATTTCCTCATGTAAATTAACCAGCTCAAATAGCTTCCAACATGAGTGTGAATTTGTGTAAGTATTCAATTTAGAAAGAGCTCTTTCATGTTATTTTGGTTCCTTTTTTGATTTTTTTTAAGATCATGTTCAACTTTACTTTTATTTCACTCCTTCTTGTTTGAAAATCTTGATAATTAAAAATTAGCACATTTATTTAAAAAACAGGTTCTCTTTCATATTTTTAGGAGTTCAATTCTTCAGTTCTCAGACACAGAGAGAAATTTGATGATAGAAGCAATCCAGTGAAATACTTCAAAACAATCAAAAGTGAATCTAAAATGGAAAAAAAGTTTTAAATATTCTTATTATGACCACATGCTAGATGAAAATACTTAAATACTAAAACACTTAATTAGTGTAAGTTATATTCATGTCATTAAAGTCAATATAGCAATTGTATGTGAAGCTGAATGAGTACTGAACAATTTTTGTAATGTACAATGCAAATTTTATCTTAGAAGTAAAAATAGAAAAGTCAGTTTACAGATAGATTCAAATATATATGTACATTCAAAAATCACTCATACATTTACTCATTTGTAGCACTAGTTTTCTCTACACACTTCCATATGCATGTTTCTAAGTTTTGTAAATGAATACAATTAAAATTGTTGTTAATCAGAAGAGAGAAAAATCCTGCCCCATTTGATGTGAGAAGGAAAGCAAAACCCATATTTACACTCTGTGAGTGGCTGAATTGCCTGCACTTTTATCTCACAGAACAGGGAGCCATGGATGGTTTCTGTTGTCTTACACCTATCAAGTAACAATTGAACCTGTAATTCAGTGCTTTAGTATAAGTTATCTTATGTGATATGCTCTGTAAACTTAGCTACAGGATTTGAATGTAGATAACAAAAAGATGAAAAGATGTAGTTGAAGTGAGAGATATAAAGACATTTTTGGCTCATTCCTGACTCATGATAAAAGGTACATAATATTTAAGCTTAACCCCGATGGCTTTGTGCTGTGGTGCATGAAATTGTAAAGTTCAGCTATAAGATGCTTACCTTAAGAAACTACAGATCACTCAAATAAACATTCCTACACAACTAGCTGTGCTAGACATATAGAAAGCTTTTGTGCTTTCCTATGAAACATGTTTTACCATTCACAACCACACTGAGTAAAGGGAAATAATACCTAAAGTTTTGTTCAAAGATCAAGACAATTAAATTTCTTCAAAAATACTAAACACTTTGTTCATGTTTCATTACTTAGATGCTCTTCTGCAGTTCCTAGTTTTGTTTACAGTTATTGGCAAACCCCCCTGATACTACCAAACACCTATGGAAAAAGTGATATTGCTACGCCTATCCCATATAGGCATATCCCTATCCCTGTGCCAAAATAGGCTGACATATGTATGAGACAGAACTTGTAGCACTGCTGTGCAGACTGTCCAGACAAATATTATAAATATGATTAAATTCCGCCAGACTCCTGAAAATGCTCTGGTGCTGCATGGAGAGCCAGGTAAGCATCTGTGAAAAGTACAGTTGCCATCACATACTTGTTTAATCAAAAGTTAGTTGAATGCCTGGATATCACTTTGGAGACAGGCATCTGAAAATCTGACTGCTTAACCAAGATAAACCCAATAACAAAACATTCATAGTCTGCTCATCACAAGCGAATACCAACAGAGGCAGAATTGAAGAATGGTTGAAATTGGGAGTCACTTCCTGAGATGATTTAGTGCAGCCTTGCAGCCTCTGAGCAAGAAGGGTCAACAGAATGTTTACCAGGATCATTTCTGGTTGGGTTTGAGAATCTCCATGGATGGAGACTTTACAGCCTGTCTGGGCAGACTGTGCCAGCGTTCTACTATCCTCTGTGGGATAGTTCTCTGTTCAGATGGAATTTCATGGTTTTCAGTTTGTGCCCATGTCCTACCATCCTGCCCTTTGTTGGACTGGATCCAGCAAAGGTTGCACATCTTTTTTGTACTGATGGCTGCAAAAACAGATCCATCACACTGATGTGTCTCACCAGAGCAGAGTACAAGGATCATCTCCATTGCCCTGCTGGCAACATTCCACTTTATGCTGACCAGAAGGCTGTTGGTCTTTTCCACTGCACAAGTGCATAGTTTGATTAAAAATGTAGAAAAAACCCACACAACTCTTTTATGATAGCATTAAATGACTTCTCAAAATAAAAGCTGTCTTAAATTTTATTACTCAGTCATCTTGCTGAGATGAAAAGCTTCTCTTCTGTGATGCTTTGAAATCAGCCAGAAAAAGAGTCAGCTAAGGTATTAATTTTTTTGATGGGTTTAGCTGTCAGATTGAAGCCTGTGGAGACACTTTTATTCCAATTGTTTAGTTTCTGGATGTTTTTCTGAAAAATTCTTGGTGAAATTTCTGAAAAATAAAACTCCAATCATTTAAAACTGTCAATCAATCCCAACAGTCCAACAAAAATAAACAGACCTATAATGTTCCTTTCAACAACAAACTAAGATTTCTTCTCTACAGCTATTGTTATTATAGACTGACGGAAATATTTAGTCAAGGGTAGCTTAATCTCAGACCAAATTTTTAGGGTTGGCAGAGTAATTCAATAGTGGACATTACATTTGTGCACAAAGTTGAAAACAGTGAAAAATCTCATGCCATGGCAGCAACTACAACTTTCCCGCATTTCTGTGTATGCTAACTTCGCCAATTTGTGAAGCAAGTTTCTTTAGGAGCAAAATCACTGTGATATATATTTTGTAACTCTAAACAGGCAGCTCATCACCCCAGAGCAAATGCTTGAATCAAAGAAGAGGAGGCCCAGGAGGGATTCTATTACTCTCTACAGCTCTCTAGAACTACCTGAAAGGAGGTCAGTCTTTTCTGCCATGTTTCAAGTGAAAGGACAAGAGGAAATGGCCTTAAATTGCACCAGAAGAGGTTCAGATCTGATATTAGAATTTTTTTCACTGAAAGAGTGGTTAGGCATTGGGATACACTGCCCAGGGAGGTGGTGGACTCACTCTTTCTGGAAGTGTTTGTGAAATGTCCGGATGTAGCATGTGGGGATATGGTTTAAGGGTGTTTATGGTGATGCTGTGTTGATAGTTGGCTTGATGAATCTTAAAGGTCTCTTCCAGCCTTGATGATTCTGTGCAAAATCTTTTATTTATGGTCCTTTTAAATAAATGCTCTTGCAATTTGTGTCTTATGGAGTGGCTCTTGCTCATGAGACCCTATACGTTTCTGAAGGTTAAGCATTGTCTCCAGTCAGGATGAAAGTTTTACAATTTCAGAAGTTGTACATTTTGCCTCAGAAATTATTTCCCCCATGACAACATCACAACTGAGAGCAGATGATCCACATCAGCTGTGGATCGCCATCAGTCCACATCAATTGTTCCTTTTACTAAAAAGGAGCCTATTGGCAGAGATAAATTCCATGCTTTATTAGCTGTATATTCCAGTGATTTGCTAGAGACTGAAGTTGCAAATGACTACAAGACATTGTAAATCTTGCTTTAAGATTTAAATTTATGCACTTCTTTGGATTAAGTAGTGTATAACAGGATTTAGGAATACCATTTTTTTCTTATTGGATGATTTTATTTTAGAATATTAAGTGGTGTAATGGCAAAGTCTCATTAAAAATAACATAATGAAGGTGAAATCCTTTGACTTAAGGCATTGATTTTAATGACTTTAGATGAAATTAAATTATTTTTTGTCTGCATCAGTGAGGAACAGATACTGGTCACACATGCATACATATGCAGAATATAGCATTTTCTGTCTAAGAATATAAAATATTAACTTCTTGGTTGCTCTAGAGGAATTATTCCTTGCCACCAGCTCCTGAATTTACAGCAGTTGCCTAACACATTCAAACCTTCCAGCTGTACTCCAACACAGAAGAAATTCCATACTACTGGTAAATTAGACTTCACATCAATATTTTTTGGGCTGCTTGCCAATGTTTTAATAAAAAAATATAATTAGAGGTGAGACTGTTGCAATTTGATGCTACTATACACTCTCCTTCTGTCTAGGCAACTAATATAATAAAAGCATTATAAGATATGAAAT
The DNA here is from genome assembly GCF_029207755.1 of Chamaea fasciata. Classification (NCBI taxonomy): domain Eukaryota; kingdom Metazoa; phylum Chordata; class Aves; order Passeriformes; family Sylviidae; genus Chamaea; species Chamaea fasciata. The sequence goes on from NW_027094089.1 coordinate 6,785,771, forward strand.
ATTTAATATTATTTTCATTTTAGTTCAATTGGTGAAGAGCTAAAGGCTCTGGGTACTGATATTCAGCTGCTTTAGTACAAAGCCGTATGATCTACTACTATTTAACAGCATGTTTTATATAGCTAGTTAACTGAAATGTCATTTAAAGGAAGCTGGCTTAGTCACGAACATGTTTAGCAGGACAGATACAGAGGCTCTGCAGTTAATTATGCCTGTGCATTTTTTTATTCCTCCATCTATTTTTGCTGCAAGCCCTGTAGTGGTCAATTCAAAATGTGCCTGTAATGGGATTTTATTTCTATTTCCCATGAAATCTGTAATAGATAATAAACAACTTCACAGCATGATTAGTGTTGTAAGGAACCTCTGGAAGTCATCTTCTCCAATGTTCATTCAAATAGGGTCATCTAGAGCTGTTTTCTCTGAGGATGGAGATGCTATGCCCTCCCGAAGCAACCTCTGCCAGTGCTCAGTCACTCTCAAAATGAAAAAGTATTTCCTGCTGCTCAGACAGAGACTCCTTTATTTCAGTTTTTGCCACTGCCTCTGGTCCTGTCAGTTGTCACCCCTAGAAAGAGTATGGCTCTGTCATCTTTGTATTATTCTCTCTTCAGGTATATATATGCATTGATAAAATGCCCTTGAGCCCATTTTAAACCAGGCTGAGCAGTCCTGGCTCTTTCAGCCATTCCTCATAGTAATCATTGAATCGTTTAGGTTGAAAAAGACCTTTAAAATTATTGAGTCCAACCATTAATATAACACTGCCAAATCTTCTACTAAACCATGTCCCACATCTACAAGACTTTGAAATACTTCCGATACAGTGACTCAAAAACTTCCATGGGCAGCCTGTTCCAATGCTTCACAACCCTTTCACTGAAGAAATTTTCCCTAATATTCAATCTAAACCTTGGCAAATCTTGAAGCCATGTTCTCTTGTCCTGTCACTTGTTAAATGGGAGAAGAGAGCAACCTCCACCTCACTACAACCTCCTGTCAGGGAGTTTTAGAGAGAGATAAGGTCTTGTGCTCCAGACCCTTCACCAGCTCTGTTGTCCTTCTCTGGACACACTTCAGCACCTCAATGTCGTTCCTGTACTGAGCACAGGATTTGAGGTGTGGCCTCAGCAGTGCCAAATACAGTCCCTGCCCTGGTCCTACCGGCCACACTATTGCTGATACAGGCCAGGATGCCACTGGCCTTCTTGGCCACTTGGACACAGCTGGCTCATCTTCAGTTGCTGTCAACCCCAGGCCCTTTCCTGTCAAGCAGTTTTCCTGGCTGGCTGTCAACAAGCCTGTAGCATTGCATGAACCTCATACAAGAAGAGATACATTGTGCTCCTTGTGCTTTATATTATATACTTTCTGGATTATGGATATAGAAAGCACTTGATGTATTTTAGTAGCGGTTGACTTTTACTTTGAGATATACAGGTAGTCCAATACTCTTATTAAGTACCTCTATAATTAGCTGCAATTTAAGAGCACACACAGCAGGTACTGTAATTTAAATATGCTTTTTGTCCCACCAAAGCACTGGCAAAATTGTTTCACATGCAAACATGTGTAAAGATCCAATTCTAACTACTGAAGGGGTATGGGGGTCATGAAATACGAACTATAGAGGAGAGAAGTATGACTGAAAGCAGGTCCCATGTTACTTGAAGGCTAGTGATGAAATATCTTGTTTTAAGGGAAATGAAAAAACTAACTTTCATGTAGATGCCAAATACCACAAAGAATCATAATTTTAACAGTCAAAAAATCCTACAGTATTTTTCACATACTTTCTTTGCAAGCATGAAGCAGAAGGCCTAAACAATTACATTACTGTTAGTCTTGAAAGACTATGTAGAGCAAGTATATTTCCCTATTTCCCTCCCTGGTATCATTGTTCAATATTTGCAAGTACACATCTATTTATGTTTCTTAAAACACAATAAAGAGAGAATAGATGTCAATAGCACTATATTTCCATTACCGTGGCTGAATGTTTTGGTTTCGTGGTTTCCTGGTTTCGTGCCTGAGATGTTTTGGTTTTCTGAAATTCTTTTCCCAGGGAATTTTCTGTAAACAAGATAAGTGTTTTTGTAAACTGTACTTTGTTATTCATTCCTTTTCCTGGGAGGGACTTCTTCTTGTTGTCCCTCTGGTCTGACCAATGTGATTGAAGAAGTCTGCCTTTTGTTCACCAATCAAATTGGTCTCTGTAAAATAGTATATAAGGGAGACACATCCCAAAAATAGAGGAGTCATTTCAGCCTTCTGAGGCTCAGAGTCTGTGTTGTTATGGTATAAAACAGTGTCAGCTGAGATGTCTCACTAATTTGCTGCCAGACATGGATATCTGACATTAGTCCAAAACTGCACTACAGTTACTATGCTACTATTTCACGTATGTTAGAACACCTGTTGAGGTCAAATACACAAGTTTTCTTGCTTCACATCTAAAGCTGATGATAATCATGCTTGTATCAGAAGATTTTTAAGTCTTCTAGCACCAATATTAGATGGATGAAAAGGATACTTTTTCAGTTTAGCAGTTACAAAGGCCTCCTGAGTTCCAGAAGCCAAATTATTTAACTGTGTAATAAACTTGACAATGCAGAGTAAAACATAATTTATAGTTTGAGCATGACTAGAAATTGCCTTTAGCGTGCTATTTTTTTTTTACCTAATACCGCCTGTTTTACCTAACACTCCTGTGTTGTTGTCAGCTGAGAATGAACATTCCATTCTGAAATTCTCTCTCTAAGTCAAACTCAACCCAGGGATAAAGGGTTAAGAAAGATCAAACAGTAATCTTATGAAGAATCTTTAAACCATGCCTATTGAACAATGACATTCTACTCTAATTTCTCATCCTTAATCTCTGTTTGTGCTCTTCATGATAATTCAAGCTCAAACTATTCAGATTTAAATATTAATAGATCTCTTCAGGACATGTGTGTTGTCTGGTTTTATACATGTTCTTCCCATGTGGCAACAGAAGGAACAACAAGGAGGCAGCATATGCAGAAGTAAATTTTCTTCTGCCTCCAATTTTCTATTGTGCTTATATGTGTTTTCTATTTCTATTGTGTTTCTCTTGCTTCCTCCAGTGTTCAGAAATGCTAGAAATCTCCTATTTCCTTTTAGTTTACAGTTCTTCCTTCAGGGCTGACCTCAGAAAAAGCAATCCCATGCTGTATATTCAACACAGTGGCATTTGCTCAGTAGAGAACAAAATCATAATTTAAGAAAAAGCAATGTCATATTTTGTTTGCAAAGTAGCAGATAGTTCCAATTTATAGGTAATAAGTGAAAGCTCATGATTTTCATGGTGAAGATGTGAAAGACCTTAATGAATTTGGAAGCAACACAGACTTATATTTCTCACAGAAATTGCAGTGTTCTGGACAGTGGAGTACAATTACTGATAATCACGGAAATTTAAGGTGAAAAGATGGAAATAATTATAGAAAATTATAAACATAAAGTTTTTTTGCAAAGTTTCCTTTTAATTTACTGTGTATTCAATGCTATTTGACTTCTTAAAAATTTATTACAAAGGGCTTGAGGCCTGCTCAGCCATCCAAAACAGCTGAAGAGCTGTTGGAAAGTAAATCTTTCCCTCAAGTGCAGGCTCTACAGGATGAGGAAACACTGAACAAAGTGTGGAAAGGAAACTATTTTGATGACAGCAATTATTAATAAGCCTATGACTCTGTCAGGCATTCAAATACCACTATGATGGCCAGTAAGTGCTTTAGAACAGCACAAGTGTGAGAGGAGCATATTGGGCTGCTCTAGAGATTTCTCAGGAAGGGTCCATGGGTTAGAAATTAAGAACAATTAGGAAAGGAGAAAAAACCAAAATTTTGAAGGCTCAGGAAAAAGAGACTTTCTTCAAAGATACAGCAATATTTTCCAAAGAACTTGTCCAGATTGTATTTCCCTTCAAAATTTTCATAATAATCTAAATTTACTACATACCTACAGGAGCAAGAATTTCCCATTCTCTCTTCCCCTTCATGCTTTCAGTACTACAGCTAGCCCTTTTCTCAGTTACAAAGGGAATGGTAAAACAAGAAATAAGTGAAAGAAGGTGAGAAAAATCAAGAGATTGGAGAAATGGCCAAGCCATTAGTCTCTACACTATAACCTACAATGTAAGAGAAAAATACACAAAAGGAAAAACTGTGTTAGGACATCCTGAATTTCTTCCTCCACTGATGTTGTGAAAAATTTCTAGCACATTAATTATACTGTATGATTGGGTTGAGCTTGGCTATCAAAATACGGGGTTAGGAAATTGAAAGTTGCCATAAAATTTAATGGCTATGTGAGTCTCGTTAATAAAATGCACAGGCTATACCATTGTGAATAAGCATAAAAAACACGTACTCTATTAATCTCCCCTCTTCTGTAATAGTAGGGGTTACTTTACCAAATAGTGCCTCACAGCATGAGCAAGCAATTACTTCTCATGCAATAAATACTCTTATATAACAAACATAACATAAGTGATTACTCCTTTAGGCTTAGAACTAAAAACAACAACAAAAATTGTAAAAAACCCCAGTTACATTAATTTATAATTCTTTCCTTTAATCATTAACTCCACAGTAACTCCTCATTTCCAGCTTACTGTGATGTCTGGATATATAAATTTTACAATTTTTCTTGATTTCTAAGTTGATATGTGTAATAGATGTACCGTATAAAATTCATGTATTAAAATTGTGTGTAGAAAATTATACACTGGAATTAAAAAACCTGGATTCTTGGAGACGGTCCGAGGGCGTCTCCAAGAATTCCAAAGTCTTTTTTTAGCTAGGAGGGGCCAGCATGACATTTGCAACATAACAGAAGAGATAACGTGAAGATGGCTCATTAATCATGGGTGGGCCATATCTTCGAAGCCACTCAAGGATCTGATATTGATTGCAATGGAAACTAGCAGATGATTTCATCAAGTGCCCCAACAGAAAATTCAGTGACGCTTTTTTGGACTTCTTTACAATTCTTCAGGAAACCTTTTCAAAAACATCCCTCGGGTGATGAAAAACATTTCAGCACTCGTGCTTTTTGCACAAAGATGCAGAAGCAGAAGTGCTTACTATTGAGTGCCGAAGGGCAATCAAGGTTCCGTGCTACCACGATACTGTCAGATTATCCCGGTGGGGTCTTGTCAGAAGGACGTTTGCAGCTCGGACCCAAAGGATCCCAGAGAAATACGCCTGCTGCCGAGAAGATGGAATGCCCCACTGCAGACTGCTACTCCGTGGGCGAAGGGAAAGGCAGCGGAGTATTCTGGTGGACAATCGTAGTAGTCCTGAGCCTGATCCTGAGCCAAGTGTGGGGACTCCATCCCGGGAACCCACAGAGGCTGAACCCCAGAAACAAATGTGAGTCTTGTCTAAAGGCTACACGAGAGGGACCAACAACCCTGGAGCATCAAGCACATTATGATTGCCAAACAGGGAGGAAAAAAGGATACTGCTACTTCAACGGCACTCAATGCCAAATTTGTAAATCAAAAAAAAGCGGTGGTACGCCACGACCCAAAGGCAGTTACTAACAGCAGACAGTCTATGGTACATAAAATCTGAAGAAGGGAAACAAAAATGCCAACCATCCCTGTCTGTGATAAGAGTAACCAAACTGTTTGAATAGGTGAAAGAAAAAAAATCCACCTTTTGGGGATATTATCAAATCAACAAATTGTGTTATGATAGAAACAAATTGTAAATGTGTACTATGGGTAGGAAAATGTACTGGGTAGAAAAAAATTTGAAATATGAAGGCCAAACACTCTAGGAATGAACCCATAGTATTGGATCATCTCAAGAAAGATGATGATAAAGCACGTTTACAATTTGATGAAACTTTTTGCTTTTCAAAGAATGAAGAAGGATTAGACCCCGAAAGTAAAATGCAAATAATATCACAGGAACAGAGGAGACAGAAGGTCGAAGCAGAAAGAAAAAGAATTGAACAAGAAAGATTAAAAACCTTTAGTGAACACTATGAAAAACTAGAAAAGCGGTACAAAGATTGGGGATTGCCTGCTCCAAATCAGAATTTGTTCATATATTTGATGCAGGAAATCACCACGGAATTAGGTCTGTCTAACTGTTGGATTTGTGGAGGATTACAATCTGCAGAAAAATGGCCATGGAAAGGTGAGGGCTTTACTCCAGAGCAGCTTCTAAAATGGGATAATACCCGGATCTCAAAAACCATTCAGGGACCTGAAGGGTGTATTCTAGACAAAAGAATAATTGGAACTATTTGCATTAGCAGGGAAGGTAAAGAGTACACGGAGGTAGTGGACTACACTCCGTGCACATCTACTGTAACCATAAATTCAAACAATAACTCTAAAATTTGGCAGCCCGAAGCCCCGGTGGGGTTTTGGAGTCAGGAGAAAAAAAGACAATTGCGAATGGTTTGACTCAATTAGATTATGCTAGCATAAAAGTTCCGGAGCTAACCCTTACCAGTCCCTTGAGGGTTTGAGAGATTACTAGAGAGAACTTGAAAAGGTGAGCTTGAAATGGAAAGCCCCTGATGGCATCTACTAAATATGTGGAAAAAAAGTCTACAGCAAGTTGCCTCGGGGGTGGAAGGGGTCTTGCACCTTGGGAATGATTATGCCTTTCTTTTTCACTTTACTCAGGACTGAAAGTAACCTTCTAGGGGCCCCTTTGTATGAAACTCTAGACAGATAAAAGAGGGATCTAAAAAAGGAACTGCCCCTGGCTGGGGGAAGTCAAAAGTGGAGAGACAAAGAATGGCCTGCTGAGAGAATAATAGAATATTATGGTCCTGCAACCTGAGCCAATGATGGAAGTTGGGGGTATAGAACCCCCATCTACCTTCTGAACAGATTAATAAGACTGTAGGCAGTGGTAGAAATAGTCTCTAACCACACCTCAGATGCTTTAGAACTTCTAGCTAAACAACATTCCCAAATGAGGTCATTTGTTTATCAAAATCGATTAGCCCTCGATTACCTCCTTGCAGAAGAAAGGGGAGTTTGTAGAAAATTCAAAGAGTCGGAGTGTTATATCGAAATTGATGACTATGGAGAAACAATAAGGGGATTAGCAGCAGAGATCAAAAAAGTAGCCCATGTGCCTGTTCAGAAATGGAATTCTATACTACAGGCCTCTTGGTGGAATCAGCTGTTTGGGCAAGGTGTTTGGTGGAAAAAAATAATCTTTTTCATCTTGTGCTCCATAGCTAGAGTCATCTTTCTACTGTGCTTAATCCTCTGTCTCATTCGGCTAATTCACTCAGTGGTGCAAAGGATGCAAATTTCAGCCTTGCCCACCGATCCTAAATTAGCTGGAGGAAAAGCTGAGCAGTTTTCAAAAGCATCCAGACTGATGAAACTGGAGGAGAAAAGCAGAGCTGCTGAAGCTTTGGAAAAGTTTGAAGACAAAGTTAAGAAAGAGAATATATCCCATCAAAAATACTGTGAAGTATCACTGGGAGATTAAGATGAGTTTGAAAAATCTGAAGAAAATTGGTAAAAACAATAAATAAAAGTGTTAAGGTATCCTTGGAGAAAAAAGGAAAAACCTTGGTGAAGAATGTTTTAAATGTAATGCTTGAAATGTGACAATAAAACACAAATTTAATGGGTAAACAAAAAAGTGGGGCACTGTAATAGATGTTCTGAATAAAATTCGTCTATTAAAATTGTATGTCGGAAATTATACATTGGAATTAAAAAAACTGGATTCTTGGAGGGCGTCTCCAAGAATTCCAGTCTTTTTTTAGCTTGGAGGTGCCACCACGGCATTTGCAACATAACAGAAGAGATAACGTGAAAATGGCTCATTAATCACGGGCGAGCCACATCTTTGCAGCCACTCAAGGATCTGATATCGATTGCGATGGAAACTAGCAGATGATTTCATCAAGTGCCCCAACAGAAAATTCAGTGACACTTGTTTGGACTTCTTCACAATTCTTCAGGAAACCTTTTCAAAAACATCCCTCGGGTGATGAAAAACATTTCAGCAGTCGTGCTTTTTGCACAAAGTCGAGCTTTTTGCATGAGGTCGTGCTTTGGGGGAAATCGCGTTCTTTGCAGCAGTTGTGCTTTTGCCTCAGGGCAGAAAAAATGTATAAAATTCCTACCCTGAGACTCTGAATTTGTGGACAGTACCCTGGAGAAGCACCCTTGCTGCTTCCGGATTGTCCACCCAGCATTCGATCTATGTTGTCCTGATTTATCGTGGCGTTTCGAAATCGATTTTTGAAATTGCTAAATAAATCTTTGGATTTTGAATTGACTCGTGATTATTTATAACAATATGGCTGTCAGTTCCATTTTACAGAACGCCTAGCTGAGTACAAACCCATTATTTTCAGCCTTGAGGTTCAAGTACTTGAGCCTCAGTTTATGTTTCTAAGTCTCATAAACAAATTACGAGTAAATCAGATATACAGTAATTTAGGCTGAATTGCAATTTACAAGGATTTTTAGAATAGCTTATGTCAAAATGAAATTCCTAAATAAAAAAGATGCACAGGCTTGTAGAGTTTTTTGTACACAGCATTAGATCTCTTATTTCAAACCCAGTTTAAGATATGAAGCCATATTGATACTATTTTCAGTTTATTTTCACAAAATTGATTGCTTCATGGAAGGATAGATCAGAAAATTGTTTTATATTGACACTTAGTTGTTACTTGACTCCCAAGTTTCCAAAAGGACACTTTAATATAATATTCTGTGGTAAATTGCCAAAATACTAGAGGCTGTTAACTTCCAAGAGTAGTTCTAAGCCTTTTAGTTTCTTAGTTAGGATGACAAAGAATAGAGTAACAAGTGTATAAACATTAAGGTGGGGAACACTGGTGATAAAAAATTGCACATTTGACTTCGAAGAACATAAAAAAATTTTTTTGAAAATCTGGTTTAAGAAGATGGCATAAACTGGAGAATACCCTTCCCATATTTTATATATTCTTACTCAGAAAAGAATTGATAATTTATCATCACCCAAATCAAAAAAGAATTGCATTTTTCAAATTCTGGTCACCACCAGCTTGTGTTTTCGAGCAGATTCACATCTTTTTTCCTTCAGCTAGGTGGAAACATGGAGGATTCCTTGTTAGTACATTAGGCATAGATTATTTATAGGAGCAGCATGGGTGTATATTCTCTGAAAGCAGGGGGCTGAGAAGCCTCACACTGGAATTTTCTTCCCTCTTCAACTGCATGCAGCCTTTGGTAAATCACTTTGTCTCAGTATTCACCTTAATGTAAAGTCAACAGCACTTTACAGAGTAGCACAGAACTCTCTCTTGAACAGGACACTGCAAAGTGTCAAATCCTTTGTCAGTCAATACTATTAAAATGTCAGTGAAGAAAAGTTTTATAAAGCATTTGGGCAAATTGCTATACGAGGAATATGCAGAAGCAGTTAAAAAAACCCAGAAAGACTGTATATGACAGGACATTGCAATTATTTTAATAAAAACACGTAAAAGGATTGTAAACTCAAGTTAACATCTGAAATCCAAGAAAACAAAACAGCCCCAAATATAGCTTATTTTGACTTATGATTTGCATTTTCTAGTGAGAGCACTCTGTTCTCCTTTAAAAGACCTAAGAAATAACTTCCATAAACTTCAAAAGGAAAATCTAAATCCCTCATACAACCTGATTTAGTACAGACGTTCATGGTATTAACAAATGTAGGAATTTTAAGAAGAAGACCTCATAGCGAGCAGTTGACAGAGAGAGATGACTCTGTAGGCATGTTTATAAATCAACAGCATAATGAAAACAAACAAAAATTTGGGTTTTGAGATGCATTTATTTTTTTGTGATCCTAGCTTTACAGCAGTGTTGAGTCATCACAGCTACTCACTGTGGTTAATTTCTGAATTCATGCAGAATGCTGTGGAGAAGTTTATCAAGACAATTTAAAAAAATTTACTTTCCTTACTTCTTTCTTGCCATTGAGTTATTATCAGGAAATAAATATTTCTGAATGAAATTAGATGCACGTGCAGAACCCTGCACAATAATTGACAGCAAGCAGCTCTTGAAATTACACCACTTTCCTTAAGCAACAGAGTTATTTTAATAAGAATTTTGCCTACTTAACAAACAGCAAATTCTCTACTTTAAAATTTTAAGAGGTTTCTATTGCTTTCCATATTCACAGTTCAGCAGGAACTGAGTTTAGTAATTCACAGAGTAAGTGTACATTTAACATAGTTTTATATAATCAAAGTTACTGGAAAAAAATATTTTGATGCTTTTTAACCCATCTTTCAGTTAACTTTGAAACTACCAAGGGAATAAAATGTTCTTTCTGAAGTTCTGGTGATACGAGTTTGGTAATTCACTGAAAGCCTTTGGGCAAAGGCAGAAAAGTATACAGCATTGCTGACATACTATCTGGACTCTGCCCAACATATATGCAACACAACTCCCCACACGTGATGTGTTTTACATCTACTGTTGTTCCAATAAAAAAGTCAAGGCAAGCAATTTAAACTCAGTTGGTTTATCAAATGCAAAACTATTACAAAGCATTATTGACAAGTGAATATAAAGAGAATTGTGAAATCTTCAGAATGTTGTTTTCCCTCACATTTCTCACTTGGAGAAATCCCATCATCAGTCTGCAAATATACCTTTCCTGAGATTATGAGGGGCAGACTATCTCATAACAAACTAAACAAAATGATAAAATTGCTATTTTCATGCATCTCATTATCTAAGAAATGGTTTATTGAATTAATCTCTTTCTTAAGTGTTTAAAGCATTTTTCAAAATTTATCTGCCTAATTAAGCCTATTGCCTTTCAATAGTCTTCTATTATTTAGAAACAGGTATTTTATCTGTCTTTAAATGACAACATACCTAGATGACATTATTCCCTAGAATAATGTTAAGACACTAATAGTCTCAGGATAATAGTGTTTATGGGCTTTCAATTTTTTCAGTTTTGCAAAGTCTGTTTAAAAGTTCTTTAGAGAGCGTCTTCCACTAAAATAAAATTTCAAATTTTCTTCCTGTGGTAGGTAAGAATGATCTACTCCCAGAAAAATGTGCAAAAAGCAGCCATGAATATGCACATGAATACAGATGGGTATTATATTTAATTATAAAATAAAACCAAATTTATTGAATTATTCCTTATTGAATATATAATGGAAGGCCAAAGAATAAACGTGTTGATAAATTATTCTCTTTTCAATAAAAAAATGCAGTTCCATGTAGTGCAAGGCAAACTTCCTTCTAACAGGAAGGCCTTTGTGCAACAATTTGACTTATAAATAGCACAGAATTTACATTAAAGTTTTTCTAAAATATTTAACAGATTTGCAGGACCACAGTGAGATGCAATAGACATGTATTTATTCTCTGATGAGAGAGAAATTTAATTTTCTAGTCCAAATGTAGTATTTCTAGCCTGTATCTAAAATACAAATTGGTGTAATCTCATAAAAATTATTATTTCTCCTTGTTATATGTAAATGGAAAAAGTAACCATTTCACTGTGATGCTATAGTAGTGTAGCATATACAGTGGTTCAGGTCTAAAAGAATGCAACAATGTTTAAGAGACATCAGTACAGTTCTTCAAATACTGATCTTGGGATGGGCAACATTTATTTTAATTAACAAACTTCACATAAAAATTCTCCTTGTTAAAAAAAAAAAAAAACAACAAACCCCCCCCCCAAAAAAAAAACCAAAACCAAACAAACAAACAAAAAAGCTGACTGCACATGAAATTTAAGAATTTGTATTATCTCAACAACTTATAACTTCAACTGATGATATAATTTCTCTGTTGAAAAACTTCCTCTGTTATTTTGTGAGGTTTGGACAGATCAGTTACAGAAACTGTCCTGGCTGGCAGAAATTATCTGCAAAAAATCTGGAAATTCCTTTCAATCTAATGCATTATTTTAAAATTATTCCACTTATTAAAAATCCAGTTTCCATTTTTAAGGTAAATTTTCCAGAGTTTCTTGGTTCTATTGTGAAAGGAATAGCAATTCATCAATACAGATGAACAGTCCAAACCCCTATTTCTGCTGTATCAAACTAGTTACTTAGCTTCTCTCACTATTGGACAAGACCTTGGTTTCTCTTGCACTAATTTTACATCATTTTTTTGACAGTTCACTTCATAGTACATCCCACATGTGCAAAGTCACCCTCACACCTTATTTCTGTACCCTGATTCTTAATTCAGAATATATTTTGAGTAGGAGGTGCGTTTTATTTTTTGTTCTTTATGAGGATCTGCTCACTGACATAATTAAAATAGAATACTTTTGTTATTCCTACGTGTTAACTTCAGAATTTTAAGTACTCTTAACTATTCCATTACAGTATTTTAAATAAAAATATCTGTTGAGAGGGAGAGAAAATGTCTCAGGTTTTAGTTTTTATATATGTGCTTCAGAAATTTTTCCACTGTGGAAATAAATTCATCAAACAAGAGTGAAAATGAAATCTTGATACACAGATCAGGTTACTAGCAAAATTAAGTGAATTTCATCTCTTCAGGCACAGGCACTAAACACCTTGGTGCTTTTTAAAAAGAAATTGAAGTGGTGCCACATTTTTTCTTCTTTCCTTTAAATTAAAATTACCCTGTAATCCTAGATGAGCTTCTGTCCCCTCTTACCCTTTACCTTGCTTACTCCTTCATTATTCCCTCCTGAACAAAGTCTGATGACCTCAGGGACTCAAAACACACAGACCTTTATATTATAGAGTATTTATTATAAAACCAAAATGTTCCTTGGAGGAAGATCCAGTCTTCTTCTGTGCTAAGTTAGTTCTAAGGGGTCTTATCCTCATTTTCTGCACTGAAGCACTGGAGTAGTGGAAAGTGTCTCCACTCTAAATAGGGTGACTTCAGTATTTGTAATTTGAATTTCCAGGTTTCAAAAGAATAAAGAAAACCTTGGCCTTTTCTCAGTTTCTTAAAAGTGTGCCACAGGGTCCTGTTTTTAGGAACGGGATATACAAACTGTGTCTTGATTGTTTTGGAGTTTCTCACAGCAGTCTGTCATGGAGTCAGGATTGAATACATACCTTTTAGTCATTGTATGTGCTTGACAATAGAGATTCCAAATATGTTAATTTTAAGCCTTTAGCCTGGGGAGATGCCTGGAAAAGTCATATGTCTGGACCCCAGATCTTGTACAGGAGAGCCAGTGCAGCTTTGCAAATTAAGGTTCTACTAAAGGCAGGAGAGTACCATGTCCTTTGTTGTGTATAGTTTATAGTCTCCCTCTGTCTTTTACAGATCTGCAGAATGGTATCACATAAGATGAGGCAAAAGTGCTTTACATTCATAGTGATGCATATTCAGATAGTTCAATTTAAGTGTTAATGTTCAGGGCCCTACAAAATACCCTAACAGTGAGTGACATCCTCTAGAAAAGAACTGAGTTGATATGCAGTGCAAGAAAAGATTGTTGGATGCTTCACATCTCAGAAAGCACAGCTGAGGAAACTAGTAACACAGTTCTGATTTTCTGTCGTGAGAATGCCATTTGAAAGAGAAATATACTTATTCCTCTGAACATCTGTTGTTCAGTTGTTTGTTTGTTAAAAAATCTTTATCCTTTCTTGTTTTGTACCTGTGGGGATATCACAGTTCTCCTTCTGCTGTAACTTCCACCAACACATCACCATGTAGACACCTTGAAACTGCAGAAACCAAGCCACTATAGATGTGTGCTCTGCTCCATACCATTTGTAGAAATGGAAGAGTAAATAGTTCCATGCAACTAATTAAGGATATGCAGACCTTGCCAGAATGGTATTTTGGTTTTTAAGGATCATGTAATACTTGAATGCTTGCTCTACCATGATTTCTATGCAGTAGTAATCCTTAACATCGCATACACAGAAACATAAGATCCATTACCACAGAGTTATATAACTGAAGGTTTTACTATTTCATGCTGCAATACAGCATCAGTCTAAGTAAAAGCCACCAAAGGCATTTTTTATCCCTCAGTGTTTTGGTGTAATGAATGGAATATTTGACCAGTATTCTCAGCAAATCATGGAATCACAGAACCAGACAATGGCTGAAAAATTTCATCATCTCAGGAGGTCATCTCATCCACCTCTGCTCAAGCAGGGTCAGCTGCAGCAGGTTGGTTAGGGCCATGATCACCTTGTTTCAGTATCTCCAAGGAGGGAAACTTCAACACCTCTCTGGGCAACCTGTCCCGGTTTTTTATCACATTCACAGTGGAAATGTTTGAGTTTGACTTTTTTCGCCTTGTGTTTAAATGAAATTTCCAGTTTTTCAAAATTTCCGGTCTTTCCATTTGTGCCCATTACCTGCTGTTCTGAAGCTGGGCACCACTGACAAAAACCTGGCCTTGTCTTATTTTCACACTCCTCCCCTCATATGATAATAAAAAGCACTGGTGAAATCCCTTTGAGCCTCCTGTAGGTTAAAAATTCTGTCTGATGCGGCCCAGGACACTGAATTCTTTGCCACAAAGCCACAAGACTGGTTATGGTCAACACGGTGTCCACCAGGATCCCTGGAGATTTTCTGACATATTGTTCTCTAGCTGACCAGCACCAGACTGTACTGTTGCATGGGCTTATTCCATGCCACTTAAGTTTTGATCAACTTCTAGAAGTTCCTGTTGCCCATTTTTCTATTCTAGGATTCTCTGGATGACAGCAAATCTGTCTGTCTTGTCAACCAATTCTCCTAATTCTACATCACCTGGAAGTTGCTGAGAGTGCACTCTGGCCCATCATCCAGATGCTGAATACTGTTGGCACCAGTGTCCACACCTGGGGTACTACACTGGTTTCTTGTAGAAGGCTATCATATCATCCAGCTTGACTTTCCCCCATGTAAATCTGTAACTACTCCCAGTCATTTTCTAATCCTTCATGTTTTAGGAAATCAAGTCCAGGATTACGTGCTCCATAATTTTCACTGGCCTGCCTCTAGGTTTCTAAATCATATATTTTGTCTTTCTTCAAGATGGGAATGTCATTCATTGTCTTACTTGCTATGACCACTCACAGTTTCCTAAAAGTAGCCTCACAGTGACGTGAGCCAGCTTTCTCAGCACTTGTGCATCCCATCAGGGCCAATGGACCTGGTTGCGTCCCATTTGTTTAAATACTTCCTAACCTGAACTGCCTCCAGTGAGTGAAAAAATTCCTTGTCCTGAAATTTCATGGGCTATCAGGGTCTGGGGGATTCATGTAGGCTGATGTAAGATTGATCTTTAGGAAAGAGCGTTAAGGCATTGAATACCTTGATCTCTTCATGGAGAAATTTCAGTTCAAGAAGGGGCACATTTTTTTAATCCGCATTTACAAATTGAATACTTTTTTTGGTGCTAACTGCTTAAATACTTGGCTGGATTACTTTGACAAAATTCTGGGGAAGACATAACTATAGCTTTTAAAAGTCCATTAATTTTCTTGGTTTCCAAAGACAAGAAGTAGCATCCATAAGAGACATTTCCTACACAGAATGGGCAGCTAGATGATCCTGTTTTACACATACTTTCCCAATAAATCAAATGTTATACAGTCCTCATAAACTTACTGCCCTACATATTAAAGTGTAGGTTCGTCAAGGCAAGAAGAATTCCAGAGGACAGACTGAACACATAATACTCTGTAAAGAGAATGCATCCCTGGACTCTCTCCTAATATAGTCAATGAACACTGCAGTCATTCATCCTGATAACTGCAGAAATCTTGTATTAGGGAAGACCACTTTGCCTTTTTCTCTCTGCTTCTGCTCAGGCTACTCTCTCAAACGAAGGAAAAATGAATTTCCAATGGTGCTAAGACATGAATAGAGGTATTGTTCTCACAGGGGCCTGAATACCTCTGAAATATATCAGAGAATTAGCTTGTCATTTTTTCTGCTTCCTCTGTAAAGTGTTTTAAAATGACTAATACATTACTAAGAAGCGGCCTCTTACATCTCATGCAGACTAATTCCCTAGGGCTCCCATTATGTCAGCAACCTAAAATGATCAGTTAACAGAGCACATTAGAATCAGCAAGGATATGAATAAAGCCCTGAGAGAAGAGAAAGCAGGGTTCTGTGGCTTGCCTCCCTCCTCTTGTAGTAGCTTGTCAAACATAATTATGCTCCTGCCATCTGCACCTACAAGACAGGATTTTGGTTATGGTATCTCGTCTGGCATGTAGCTGCTGTTGACAGGCCCTGTGACCCTGTTCCAAGCGGTCTGACTCTGCAGATGACAGGACCCTGGCCTAGATGCAAGAATGAACCTTCCTAGGTAAGAAAAGACTTTACCAACGAAAGAGGGTAAAATGTTGGAGAAAGGCAGGTCACCTTGTGCCCTGATTGTTCTTGACTTTGCACATTGCACATGAACTGCCAAGAAGACTTCTGCTCAAAGGGCATGTCTCAAGGCATCAGGATAGATAAACTCATGCTAACTACACTCTCCTAGTCAGGTAAGCAGCTCTGTGAAACACACGTGAGATGTCAGGACACCAACTGGCCTTCCCAGGAGCATGAGTGGATCATAGCACCAAAGCTGCAAACTTTGTTTCCCAGGCAGGGTGAAAGAAAAGATACTAAATTAACAAGGAGTTGTCATTATTCAAAGAAAATTGTCCATCTGTCCCTCTGTCTTCCTCACCTTTAAGGCAGAAAAAAAAGACTGAAAAATGCACCAAAATTTTGAAATGCTTTCTGAAAAAGATAAAAAGTAGATTATTACATCTACATTGAAACAATGCTGTCTATGTAATAGTATTTCCCTAATGCGCTGCTATAATTGCCACTGTTTTTTTAATTAAACAAAACATTCAGATGTGCTAGAGAACCCCAATGCCTTGAGAAAAGTATTTTCAACTTTGAACATTTGTTTTTAGGGTTGGAGGGGAAATTTGGTTTTTTAGCAGGAACTTCTTTGGGATTAAAGAGGTCGAGATTTAGCAAGTGATTCACTTAGGCATGGATAAACCTTGATGTTAAAATCTCCTTATGTGCCCCTTGCTTTCACTGATAGCATGTGCATTTCTAATAAGATGCTGCAATACAGCAGGATGAGTCTTATCAACCCACTTTACAAACCTAAGCCTTTGAGGCCTCTAAGGATCAATGACAGGGAAGAGCTCCCTTCCAGATGATGCACTTGAAACTTTTTTCAGTGATGTGTTCAGTTTACAGCATACCATAAACTAAGTCCTACAGGAATCCTTCAGACGTAGAACTACCCCCAAGGTGATAAAAAACATGCCTGATGGAAGGCTTGCATGAGAGCTACACTCAAAATTCTTGCAGCTCACCTGAAGAAAACACACAACTGAGACTGAGAAACAGCTGTTACATCAGGTATCATGAATTCCCAGTAGATGAGAACACAAGCACGTTCTGAGCTAACGTTTCTAGTTCATCAGAGCTAGATAGCTCTCCTTAGAGAAGCTATAGACAAAAACTCATGGTAATTACTCAACCACATAAAGTAGAGGGTCATATTTTCTTTGGCTGGTTCCTTACGCAAGAGTATAACATACCAATAATAAATATTAGACAGAGGCACATGATGGCAGTGCACTATTTGGAAAAGTCCACAAGAACTCCCAAATGTCAAATCATGACCTGATTGTTCAGGTGATCCCAAAGAAACAACAATCAAACCTTTATGAGTTGCTGTAATCTGTTCTTAACAATATATATTATACAGGAAAATAATTCAGGCATAGTTTAGAATTTCTAATAAGAAGAAGTGAGATTATCCCGCATATTGTTTTGTTTCTAATTTCAAATTTAATATGTTACTCAATAGACTGGACATAGAATTCCAAGCCTTTCTTAACAAACCTTTAAATAATATTTTAATATGCAAATTTTGAAATTCTACAAGTAATTTAGGTTGACTCAAACAACACATTACTGTAATTGCAAGGGTAAATCTCAGATTGCAGTAGAAAGGAAGAAAATATTTCTGTGGTCATTTTGAAATATTATAGTACCTTTGACCATGGGAACCTGACATCCTTAGCATTCTCATGAGAAAACATGATAAAAATTAATATGATTAGGGCACTCAAGAGTCTGATTAACACTCATCACAGATTAAGTAGGCAAACATGAATGGGCACAAAACTTGTATTTGACAAATAAAACATCTGAAAATCTATAGAAGTTTCTCTCTAATAAAACTGACCATGAAGCAAGTTCTTATTCAGCCCTGAATACTGGTGGACTGTGAACATGTAGGAACCATCTGATAAACAAAGTATATGTTTGTTCAAGCATCCTTTTCTCTTTACACACTGGAACCCTTACTCCGGTTTTAACACAGTCTTCATTCCACACTGGCCTCAGGGAAGCAGGAGTATCCTCTGGTAGTTTTCCATCTTCCTCCCACACCCTGTGTGGTCCAACAATCTTAAAAAAGCCTGATTAGTACTGAAACATTACTCCCAACTGTCAGTGCCTCTGTTTCTACGAATCGTATTTCTCTTATCCGAACTGCATTTGAAAGACTATACAGGACATTGCAAAATGAGTTGTTCAGATGGTCTGACCTCTCAGAACTGTAGTTGACCTTTAATGTGAATGTAATAAAGAACACATTTGACATCAGTATTCTTTAAAGTAATGTATCTAAAAAAATGCTCCCACTTGGATTATACAAAATGAAGAATATGTTAAAATAGGATGGTAGTCACAGAAAAAAAATCTTAGCCACGAAGATGCTAACCACTTGATTAGGGCATAACCTCAAAGATTTTGATATATCACATATCATTTTTATTATTGAAGTACTATCCTAATGATTAGTGAAGTTTTTTATTAAATATCACAATGTAAATACTTAACATCTGGATGAGTTTGACAGACGTACAACTGCCTTATAGTAAGTATATAAAGTTATGTCACTTTTTGTGTATAAGCAAGTGTCCTTAAACTGAGGATTCTACGCTCAAAATACACTTTCTCGGAGTGTAAGACAACAAAGGGGAGTCTTTAATGTTGCATCGGACACAATTACTCTGCTGGTTGCAAGGCTGCAGTGAGTTTCAGAGTAAAGTCCTTGCCTTTTCAGAGGTACACCTGATCAACATGGTGATGTACCACAGCTTTCAATTATTTCCCATGCCCACATTAAAAGTTTAATACCAAGTAATACAGACTAACAATATGCTATTAACATTGTGCAGATGTTGGTAATCCAGAGCTACTATAAGAAAAAAAAAGCTTTCAAAGTTATGTAAAACAGTACATAACTGTTACGCACCTATCTTCTCCTTTTTTCTTGTGTATGACATCAATAAAACACAGGTTTGATACTAAAGGATAGAAGAAAAAGTAGGACAACAGTGCACGTAACATTTGGTGCATGTAAGGCCTTCAAAATAGATGTCAGGAGGGCAAAAATTAATAAAGTTGAAATCTCATGTTAGCTTTGTTCCAGATCATAAAACTGAAAATAATTTTTTTCTTTTAAAACATTAATTCAGATGTATGAAAATAGAAAAACATGAGTAAATTGGTAAATCAAACAATTTTCTCTAACAGTGCATAAGACTGAAAAGGAGAAGTGTTATAAATTTCTTCCAAAAGGAATGCAACCAATATAACTAAGCCCTTCAGCTCTTTGATATACAATTTCCTTAATAAAAGCAAATATAGCAGTCAATCCTTTATCTTATTGTCTGCCAGTTCAAGGCGCTTTCCTCTTTTTTGAGAATAAGCAAATGTTATGTGACAGCATGAATCAAAGTGAGATCTGTATGTTCAAAGCATACTTTCTCATATTTTTTTAACTCTTCACTATAAAATAGCACTATGCTGCAGTAGAATAAGTAATTTTTATCTGAGCTCAACATTCTTAACATTTTATCTTAATGTTTTTAAAAGCACTGTTACTATTAACAGCAGTATGAATCCGAAACCATATCATTTACAGGCTTCATAACCTAGGTCATAGGTGCAGAAGAAGAATATAGCTTTGAACAAAACAGCCAGTGCCTTGCTCAAAAGGAAATGCCAAATGAATAATGGCTTTATATATATATATATATATATATATATATATATATATATATATATCTATATATACACATACACATACACATACACACACACATATATATATATGTAAAATTGATTTGATGATAATTTCTAGCTCAATTAGACAATTCATAATGGTTTCTCTCTAGAGATTAGGTGGGCTAAAATTAGTAGAAGTAGAGATATGAATTACCACATTTCCATGACATATTGTAAGGAGGTACAGGCAAATTGCATCCCAGGCCTGTATCTCTCTCTCCTCTTGCTGCCTTTTTTCCTTCTCCATTCACTACTAGCTTGACAGCAGTCCTAGTTACAGCCTGATCTTCATCCATTTGTCTTCTTTTAAAATATTCACTGCTGGTAAAAGTGCAGGGTTGGTGACCCAGCTATCTTGATATTAGACCTCTGTGTATCCTTCAATCCTAAAATATAATTCTCAGATAATATTTTTTATCAACACACCATGCCAACTTTTTCTTGACCCCTTCAATAGTTTTTGCTTCTGCATCTACTGAGTGCCTTGTTAAGTTTTCATTTATCATGGTAGTGTATTACAAGAGTACACAGTATACTGTAGGTGAATGTTTTTAACTTGTTAGAATAAGAAAGGCATTGAAAATGACATAGAAATAAATTAAAGCAGGCCTAAATGTTAGGAAATACCCAAGAGTGCTGCTGGTACATAGATTTTTCTGCCAGAGTTCATTAAGACCAAGGAAGTCAGACAGTGCATCATGACACTTTGGTATTACACAACTGTGTCACATTTAGTATAGCATGAGAAAAGTCTATTCCCTTTTATTCAGCACATGAATATGTGAGAAAAAAACCCCAAACCCTAAATAACAAACCAAACCAAAATAAGCAATAGCCATTCAAAAGAGAAACAAGTAAATTATTCTGGTTCATATATATTAATATATATATATGCTGAATTGTTTGCTCAATTCCTATGATAACCCAAAGATTTAAAAACATTGTTAGAGATTTCATTTCTTGTCCTACAACCAGACTTGCTAAAGCAATATTGTTTCACAGTATTACAAGAAAGAGTGTTGACTGATTGTAAGTGCAGTCATTCCTTTTGCTGTAGATGAATATCTCTGTCTGGAAAATCAAGATTATTTTAGTAAACATATTTGGATTTAACTAAAGTAGGCTATTTGTGCTGGAAATCTAGTGAACTGTTTGAGATGAATATACCTCTGTTGTGGATTGATGTAATTTAACTGGGATGTGCTACTGAAGCCTGAGTGACAATTTATTTCAAGCAAAGCAGAAAGCCAGAAGAGAAAGCTGACTGACTCTGTTCTTACCTTGAGTATTTTTTATGTGTTGTGAGAAGATGACTCAGCCTTAATAACTGTAAATCTTGAGTAGCAATAATAAGATCTTTAACTGACTAATGTTTAATAGCAAGTCAGAGTATCTCTTGATAGTGCAAGATGTGTAAATGTGGTCAATCATGGGTGAGATAAGTACCTTAAGAAGGAAACACTGTATGCAGATTAGCATCAAAATCTTGAAAGGACCATTAATTTAATGGGTTTTTTAAAATCCCATTTTTTTTAATAGCACCACTATTTAGGTTTCATTGTTCACTGTATTGTATAGTTACTTGCTAGACACACAATGTTAAAAATAATTTTAAGTATTCTGGCTTTAGTTGATTTACAACAGCTCCTAGATATTATTTAAACAAAATTTTACATTTAATAAGAAACAGATTCTGCTTTCTTATGACACAAAAAGAATTTAAAAAAGCAGTCTTAAGTAGAACAGCAGAATCTTTTCATTTTACCTACAAAGAGCTTGCTAAGCAGAGAGTTGAAAATAGGTAGAGTTGAGAGGCAAAAGACCTGGAGTATTTGAACAGTGAAGTAAAACCACAAGTAATGACTTCAGGAGACAGGAGCCAGGTGGACCAGTAAAGCATTACAGTTTTAAATATATGATATTTGGCTTCACCTCCCAAGGGAGAGGTCTGGCACAGATTCAAAAAGGTTTGTCTGGCAGGCTCATGCCTCTGAGAAGGACCACACTGCCTGATGGAAACAACCACAAAAGCCACAGCGAGAGCACAGCCTTCCAAAGACAACACGAAAGCAACCAGACAAAATTAGACCATGCCAGTGCTTGGTCTTGGCAAAGAGAAGGCAGGCATCTGAAATGGATCATCTGTCCACAGGAGAGATGGGCCCAGCAACCAGCAGATGGTATAAAGTAAAGTAGACATCAGATAACAGAGGGAAGCATTTTGAGCATGGATGACCTCCTCCTCTAGCACCACTATAACCAACATGACAGAGAGTGTGCACATTCTTCTACATATTGAAAATTATATTTTTATAGCACTCATTGAAAACTAAGACAGCTGTGCAAAACATTGCATGTGAAATATGAGACAGATCATGGGTTTTTATGACTGTTCAGTCTGCATCCTGATAGCTATTTCGTCATACACGGAATCCTCTTTTCATCTCAGTGTTTGCCAAACAACTTATATTTTAAGAGTTTTCCCTTGTGCCATGTGATAAGCTGTTCTGTAGGCCACATTTCTTTTGTTGCACATATCTACAGACACTGCGGCTTCTATAAGCATCTGTTTTAAAATACTGCTTTCCCTATTTCACTGCGAGTTTTCTTACTTGTCTGTTGGCTTGCTGTTTCAATACAATAATTTAAAAAAAGAAAATGAACAATTGCTGATGAAGAAAATAGTTAAGAAGAACCAAGAGCTTCCATATCTTAACTTTGTTGAAAACTGAAAATTAATCCAAACTTAACTGGTCTTCTTTTACAGATTTTCTACACTGAAGTACATAGGAATGCCAATTTCTTGGAATGAGACAGGTATATTAGAAGACGTGAGTTTAAATAACAAAGGAGTTGGTTCTAGTCTCTGTGTTTCAGAAGATGGTTCTAAGAGACCATCCTCTATGTATAGATGCATACATAGAAGATGTATAGCACAGTCTTATCAAACCTAAAGTAAAACACATCACTGTCAGCAACAAGAAATTTCTGCTTAATTGCATGCTTTCCTGGAAAGTTCTCTTTAAAAAATCTGATTAACTAGGGTCTGGGTAAGTGGACATTAAGGTGAACTGGAAACTACTGTATTGGTGAGCACACAGAGTTGTGATCAGCACCACCAGGTCCAGCTGGAGGTCAGCATGCATTATGGTACTCCAGGTGTGGATACTGGTGCCAACAGTATTCAGTATCTTCTTGAATGACCTGCACGATGGGCCAGAGTGCACTCTCAGCAACTTCGCAGGTGATACAGATTTGGAAAAAGTGGTGGATAGACCAGACAGATTTGCAGTAGTCCAGAGAGACCTGAGATGCTGGAGTGAGTGATTGGCCAACAGGAACTTCTAGAAGTTCAGCAAAGGCTGAATGGCAAGCCATTCTCCTGTTTGAGGAATAAGCACCAGCACAGGCTTGAGACTGACTGACTGGAAAGTATCTTGTCAGAAAATGTTCTGGGCATTCAAACTGTTCATGAACAAGCAAAGTGCTCCAGTGGAAAAGAATGCCAAGAACCTCCTGGGCTGCATTATTCAGAGCATTGCAGAAAGCCAAGTGAAGTGATTCTCTGCCTCTACTAGGCACTGATGAGACACTTCTGACTGTTGTTTCCCTATGGATTCCCCAGTTCAGGAGAGACATGAACATAATGGACAGCACAACAGGGCAAAAGGCAGAGCCATGAAGATAACAAAGGTCTTAGACCATCTGTCATAAAAGGAGAAGGTGAAACTTCTCGGAGCCTTTGCCCTCAAGAAGAGCAGCTCAGGGGGACTTCAGCACTGTTTGTTAATATTATGCCACGTGTCTGTGAGAAGAAGACAACGGCAGATTCTTCTTTCTGGTGACCAGTTGCAGAACAGTGTGCAATGAACACAAAAGGAAATATTGGAAATTCCTTTTAAACACAGGAGGAAAAAAACCCTGAAAGATTTCTACAGTGAATGTGATCCAACACTGGCACAGGTTGCCCAGGGAAGAAGTGGGAAAACTCTCCTTGGAGATACTAATCAGCTGCTTGAGGAGATGTAATCAGGGTGTCCTCCAGAAGTGCCTGCCAGATTCAGCCACTGTGTAGCTCTGTCACTGCGTGAACATGATGGAGACCCATTCATAAACATACTACTGACAATTTTTTCTGAGTGATGCTGAACAACAGAATTATGCAATGCATATTTCCTACTAGATCCCACTTTTCTGGCTACCACCATTTACCACCATGACATGTGCCATCTAAATGGATCCATGTACAGACTATTAACAGAGATTCAATGTAGCTTTCATCTTCCATTAAAGCATGAAATTCTGGTGAATATGATATGTTGCCCCATGATGATGACTGCAGAACAAAGCATTCAAAATATTTTCTAAAAGAAAACTGAAATATCAGTATAAACAGGGCTGCTAAAGAAAGTTACAGTGTATTCCACAGGTAGGCAAATAAACTCTAGAAGTCTGCTAGCTGTAGAGTTTATTTATTTATTTCTGCCTTATAGCAGTTGTACTTATATACATATTTCCAGTCTCTACTGTGAAAGTTTTTAACCATGTGATATCATTGTGAACAATCCTTGCCCTAAATTATATCCTTTCTTATTTATTTTTCCATTTCATCTTTCACAGTGCCATTTTTGTGTTTCAAATATCCCATTAACTTATGCAAAGATGGATCTTTTGTTAGCTTTAAAAGATTAACAAAACAGTAATACACATTTTTCTGCTAAAATTTTTCTAATTTCACACATTTTTGATGTCACTACTTAAGGTTACTTGAAGAAACTCAATTTTCAGATAGAAAATCCGGACTTGTTGAGGAGAAAATTAAAAACTAGATCAAAACAAAAAGTTGAGCAACCAAAACCTGAATATCTAGTCAGACAGTAGTTGCCTATGAAGCTGTCAATGAATTTCTTCTTCTTCCCTCTGGCCACAGTTATTGGCTGATAAGGCCTGCTTTCTTCTTTACTGTCCAGTTTGTCATATGTGGCAATTGGACAAGCATGCCTGCAATATGGAATGCCTTAAAAATCTTAGTTTCCTTTGGATGGAAGTCCCATGCTCATCACTGCAAAACTTTGTGGGAGAGATAAAATACAAGAACAGAAGAAGGCTGGAGTTCTGAGGTCATCAGAGTGGACCCCAGTGCTTACTAAATCACTCCTTGGTACAAATACACAATTTTTCCTTTTTAAAAGTGACATAGAATGCATATGTTGGTTAATCACATTAATAGTTACTTAAATTCAGAGTGGCAAGACATATTTATTTCAGTTAGAGAATTCCAAATCAATGCAAGCTGAAAAAGTTATACCTTATGTGTGATTCATCATCAGTTTAAGAATCAGGGCCAAAATTTCCTGCAGGGCTAGAAATGCAGGTGACAGTAAGAACGCTCAGTCATAATTCCTGCATATATGTACAACATCATTTCCTTTTTAGAGAGCTGATATGTTCAAAACCAAGAATGGTTCTGTAGAAAAAATTCTGACTCATTCTGGATGAAGACAAAACTCCATGGTGTAGAGTTACGGAATATGATAAAGGTAAGGAACAACCAAATAGGGAAAAGGTGCCTTTTTGAGCTTTAGCAGACAAATAGGAAACAAATACAAACACAAAATTTGTGCTGTTTTTTACAAAAATTTATACAACACCTAAGTTTCATGGTTTCATATTGTATCCCTGTTATATAGTTTATCTCACTTGACTAATCCTGTTAGTCATAGGTTTCTGCACTTATTTCAGTGGCTCCTTAGGATTTTTGAAACAAAACAACAACTTGGCCATTCTATTTTTCAAGAAATAGCTCTACTCATTCTGACAAGATATGTTTATATAATTTTCTCACACAATTTAACAGAAACACTTAATGCACATGAGGGAAAATATCTTTTTAAGTTAGCTGATTTTTTTTATAACAGGTACAACCACTATAACCACTTTCTCCTCCAGAAGCTAGCACATGTTTTCACAGACCTGATTCAGCATAAGTTTTTGTTATAGATAATAAAAGTTTTCTTCCATGGCCTGTTTAATTGTTTAAGGTGAATTTAGATTGGTGATTCCCATTTCAAATATCTCCCATGTCATTATATACAGGTATTTTTGGATTTCTAGTGTGAGTCCATCCCCTCCATCATATTATAATAGGCGTATTTTGCCTATTTTTAATGTGCTGAGTATCTTCATCACTACCATGACTCTGTAGCAAAGCTGAAAGCAACGATGATTTTCCTCACTCTATGCTAGGCAGGTGCTATGTATAATATCAAAAAAGCTTACATGATTTTACTTCATGTTGTCTTTTGTAACTTGGTGATAAACTCGTAGAGGTGCAAAGCCAGTGTAAGAACAGCAGCGCGCATGTGCAGGTATGTGTGTGCAGACAAGAGACAGAATGCCCGCAAAGAATATGAAACAGCACCCCTTAGTGTCCAGTTTGATAAGTTACAGCCATTTTTAAAACCCAGAAACATGCAAAAATTAGCAGATTCAAAGCCTTTGAAAACAAATTTCCTTCAAAAATAATAAAAAAATAGTAGAAAAGCACAGACGGTGCAACTATACAAGACTGATTTAACACACAAAGAATACTGTAATTGTCCATAAAATGTTTAAAAATTTGTAAATGGATTTTATAAAGCAAAAATTTAAAAGATTCCGAGAACAGATCATATTGAGGGTTCTTTTCTTACAATTTAGGCTAACATCAATATGTATCTATAAAAACCCCATATGGTAACATTAACTATTAATCTACATCTTAAAAAGATAAAATTTAATTCTGCAGCATTTTTAGGCCACTAAGGATAAAATTTATGCAGTAGAGAACAGAAACAGAACTAGAAGGAAACGAAGGGAAATGAATAGGTATTGTGAACCTGATAAAGAAGTTCTGCTTTTCCCATCAGAACCTTCAGATTGGTCCCAGTGTGAAGAGCAGCAAGCTGTTGTAACCCTAGCATGACATCAGCCTATGGATGCGCATGAAAGTGTCTGTCTCTTTGTCCTAGCTGAACAAAATGCACCAGCTAAGGCAGAGCAAACAGGAGCTAGAAGAACTCATCAGGGAGAAAATACACCATCCCAAATGCTAACCCATATGATTATGTTCAGGAGGCATTGTTGGTACCTTGCTTTGTAGGAAATAGTTTTACAAGCTTCCAATTCTAAGAACTAATATTTGTTCTACTGATGATTTCATCTAAAATGGATAATAGTCAAGCTCAGAAACAGTCCCACTTAGCTGATATTTCTTGTGTTTGTTTAAATTTTACTGTGTGGTGGGTTTTTTTGGTGGGTTTTTTTTGTTTGTTTTGTTTGGTTGTTTGTTTGTTTGTTTTCTCTCATAAAAAATACTACATGTAATGTTCTCAAAAGTACCAAATCAAGACCAGGGAAATTACATTCTCTTGCTACACTTAACATTTCCTCCCTGCTATTTGTCACGAGTACCTGTGACTTCTGAAAACCATTGGTTTTGCTTAACACCAGCTTGCACACTGCAGTTCTGCAATATGCACTGCCTTTGGAACTTAATGCAATACCAACTTTTAGCACAGGTAAACCTGTGCATATCCCAAGATATTTCCTTATTTCAGATTATCTAAAACCATATAGAATTCAGAATTTCAATATCCCTCAAAATATAATTGCTGAGATTGCTAAACTACGGAACTAATCCTTTTCATCAAATTCTGTAAGGCTTTATTTATCAAAAAGCTTGAAGTATTCCTTTACAAAATAAAATAGAATAAAACCTAATGAATAGATTTTATTTCCTAAGAATATTGATCTGATTCAGGATGCAAAACAAAATGCACAAACAAATGAACACAAAAGATTTCAATTCTGACAAGAAACAGGATCAGGTTCAAATTTTCATATTTCTGGAAACCCTGTGGCATGTATGACCACTCCCATATCTAAACTATATGTCTTGAAATGTAAGCTCAAAAACATCAACAATATTTCACTCATATAAAAAACTCCTATTGTTTCATTTAGATATTAATTTAAACTTGACAAATAAAACTATGAAATGAAGGATGCAACTAACTAAATTACAAGAACCAAGTAAGGTGACAAGTGCAGTTTACTCTATGAACTGTGATTTTTTTTTCTGACCTAGATAAAATCCAGATCATTTATTCTCAAAATCAAAATGAGATACTGCAAAACAAAGGACATACTCAAGCAGTGGGTACATAGCAGCTCTGCTTTAAAAACAATAATCTACTGTACTTAGCTAACTTTTTTTCACCCTAAACATTAATAATCTTGTAACTGACCTCTAGGCAGGTTAAAGAACTCTCATTAAAAGCATATCATGAGAGCTATTATACAATCCTATTATATACTCCTAGAAAGACAACGTTTGCAGAATTCATCTTCAGACAGAGAGAAGTTATGCCCCTAAATTTGATGCTTTGAGGCTATGAACTTTTGCTGCTGAGGATTTCTCATGTGAAAATTAGATTTAGTGTAAAATGTGAGGGTTCTTATTTATTCTGAAGCAATTTTCTCACTCTTCAGATTGTCCAACCATAAAAACTTCAGTAAAAGTCTTCCAATTGGAACACTGCATACTGAGCAATACTGCATACTGACCAACTTCAAGTTAGAGATAATAATTTTCTCTTTTTCCCCCCCACCAAAAAATTAAGTTTCTAAACTTTGGAGAATTTACAGTACCCCCTTTCCAATCCAGTGCCTGAAAGTTTTGGCAAGTAAATTACAAATGCTTACTTTACAAGAATTAAATTAATAAAGCAAACCAGAAAGTTGATTTTTTCCTATAATCAATTTCAGCTACAGTGGCATAATAAAAGGTAGGGAAAATAGAGCAACTATAATTTCTAGAGTTTCATTATGAACCATAAAAGTAATTTAAGTGGAATTTTGCCTTTCCACAGGAAAAGTGATGCAATGCTCTAGCTACCTGAAGAGTTACAGGGGTTTAAAAAAACCTTATTACAGTTAGCTAGCAGAATCCTATTCATAGCTCTCTTTGCATCAAGATAAAAGAAAACATAATTTTCTAACCCTCAGATTATTTTCAAGGCACCTTCCAGGTAAAAGATTTCATTGAAGAAGATTTATGGATAATAATATGGATATATCCTGATTGAAACCCTCTGTGCTTAAGCATAGACCTTTCAGTCATTAGAATGTAACTCTCAGAAATGTGTTTTGTTCCACTAATACTACATAAAATCGTTATTCAGTTACAATATAAGTTACAAGAACAATTATTTTGTATTGAACCTCTCATGAGTACCATAAGTCTTCCGAACAAAGAGAAGATAAGGACTAATTTGAACACTACAAATTGCTTGACAATGATCTACTTTTTAGTTAAACCATGGCACAAATTCAAATTATACCTATAACACATAAATTTGCCTGGAATTATATGAATTCTGTTGTGCTAAATTTGTTAAAATGGAATCAAGTTTTAAGTCACTTGCAGAAAATTTTTAAAGTACCACATTAGCATTCTCTAAGGAAACCAATTAATTACAAAGAATGAGAGATTGTTTGGTATGTAAAGAGTGCTGGTTTCCAAAATCCCAAGGTTTTATTACATAATGAGAACAAGAGCATTCCAGTGTCTGAAATACATGTGGAACAGATGATAAAACTCAAAGAAAAGATAAAGATATGACATTAATATCAAGATGTGATAGGAAGTCAACAGTGCCCAACACATGATAAACACTAACTTGTGCTAAAAAGGAGTAAACAACTACTGTAAAACAAAGAAAAGATTTCATAATTAATGATTATCCATGACTACTTTGAACTTAGATCTGTATTGTGTCACTTCACTACATTGTTTTCTAATGTGTGCATGTTTCTTCACTTCTGCTCTTAGATATTACAAGCAAAATATCAGTGTTCATTCCAGATACTTAACTTGCACTTAATTAGCAATTTTAACAATTTTACCAGTTGTAGCTTATTCTGCTTATGTCAGTGTTATGGGGTCCTCTAATGGAGGACCTTGTGATATGCAAACTTATAGCTAAGAATTTGACAGAGTAAAAATTCTTTTGGCAGAATTTCTCAGCACACAAATTCATGACAAAAGATCATAAATAGCTGAATTAAAAAAAATATTTCATCCGTTTTTCAAAACAAATATAGATTTAGTACTGGTTTTGGTGGATTTGCTAAAATATAAATCTTCTATGTTGATAAATGAAATCTGGAAAATACTTGAGGAAGCACATAAAGCATCTACAGCAAACTACATTTGACTCATTAGCAAGTCCACACAACTTTTAGAGGGAATAAGCACCTGAAGCTGAAAGCAAGTACTTAATAACTAGGTGACACAAAATCTACTTCTTAGGTCTTGCCAAACAGAGATACGCTAAGAGATAGGATGATGATGATGATGCCAAATTTGTAGCTGGAGTCAAGATCCCTAGAAGTGGGCGGGATCAATACCATGTAAAAGTGTGCCTCAGCTTATCAGGTCGCTCAGTGTTGTGGAATAGTGGTCTAAACTGCTTTAAGAGAACGAGCATGAACAGAGCTAGAGAGGCTTAGTGATGTGTTCTTTTCACAATTATTTTAAAAAACGTGTAATTTTTACGATATGTGTAGAAAACCATCACAACAGAATGTGCGACTTGGATCACATTCCTGTTTTTACAAAAGGATAACTTCACAATTTTTAAAAAAGTATTCTTCACTAAGTGTTTTCCACAACCTAAAAAAAGGTATTGTTTTGCTAATAGGTCTCACTATGCAAATTAAATACAGAGTGAAAGACACTGGAGTTGCCAAAAGGCTGAAAGTGACATTTCCTTGATAGGAAAGATGTGAAATTGTCTTTTTGTGCCTGAATGTTTTTAGAGTCTCACATGATCACTGTTTTTACAGTGTGTCCATTATCTGCAGCAGTTTTTTTCTTCAGATATCCTGGAAATTTTTCCTTTATAAATTTTCTATTTTATAATGAACAATACAGAGCCCTCTCCAGGCTGTAGAGTATATACATTTGCATGATTAACTTGCAGAAAAAAATGAAGATTTCCTCTAATTCTACACTTTCAAGTCCCTCAACAAGATAAAAAGATCAAGTAGCACTTATCTTCTACAAGGTCTCCTTCTCTTCCCTACTTTTTCTAGTTCTTTACTACTCCAGGTGCTTTTTGACAATTTGAAAAACCTGTTCAAATCTCCAAAATTAATTAATATGAGTAATATTTTCTAGCAACATCAATCTTCATCAGGAAAGATGAAGAAATAAAATATGAAGAATTTTTGGTTTCTCTGAGTTTGCCAAGGAATTTTCATGATAAAAAAGTACTTTCAGTGCATCTTATTGTCATGTTTGGTTGGATTTTTTCCCACTGAAAGAAGATGCTGCTTTTTCCTTTATCAATGCTGTAACTCCAAGCATCGTATTTCATTTCCCATCTGAAAACATGGAGGTTGGTTCTTTATCTGCTACATTGCCAATCCACTGAGACAGGAGTCTTATTTAATTGAATAAAATTAAATTCTGATGGGATGTGAAGTATGGAAAGCAGTAAGTGGAGAAATAAGTGATGAGTGCAGAATTCATCTGACAGTTTTCAGTCACAAGGAGCTCAACTCAAACTGGGCAGGGCGGGGAAGGGAAGGGAAGGGAAGGGAAGGGAAGGGAAGGGAAGGGAAGGGAAGGGAAGGGAAGGGAAGGGAAGGGAAGGGAAGGGAAGGGAAGGGAAGGGAAGGGAAGGGAAGGGAAGGGAAGGGAAGGGAAGGGAAGGGAAGGGAAGGGAAGGGAAGGGAAGGGAAGGGAAGGGAAGGGAAGGGAAGGGAAGGGAAGGGAAGGGAAGGGAAGGGAAGGGAAGGGAAGGGAAGGGAAGGGAAGGGAAGGGAAGGGAAAAAACCTTACCCTAAAATAATTTTGGATAAGGATGGGCAAGTAGAAGAGTCAAATTAATTACTTAGGGTCTCTACTTAAACAAAGTGGGAACAATTTTTCCAGTTCAGTAGCTCAGCATCAAGATTTCAATTCTGAAAGTTTCTTTCTGTACTTACGCTTCTTTTCCCCAAGGAATTAATCTACAAAAAGTTACAGCATGCCTCTAGTTTGCATTTCTGCTTCCACAAATACGATGAGAACAAGAAATGTAATAATTCTGTTAACTCTCAAATAACTAATTTAAAAGCTGGGGGGAAAGGAAACCCATTTTGGCTATGTACATGAATACTGTCTTTACTTGCATCCACCTTAAGATTAGTTAGCCTTTCTGCAGGAGGTTGATAATTAAAATTTAGTCCAGCATGTTAGTGATCAAAATTATTTAATGTCAATGAGCAAAATTATTATAGAATTTTCAATGCTCCATATCAAAATGATTTATTGGTATTACTCTGGTCTTCCCTTTCTTTGTGAAGACTGAATAAAGCCTTTTCAAAATGTGTGCGTATATGAAGATGAGCAGGTATCCTAACTATGCTTCTCCTCTGCATTTTCTCTACTCATCTGATTGCTCTTTTATGGAAGCAAAGAGAACTAGGTATAGGGAATAGCATTCCACACCTGTCACACATTATTTAGACAGTCAGATGGCACTACTGCAGGGGGTTTTACAGCTCACATGAATGGTCCATGTCATAAGTGATCATAAATGAATTGATCACCTGTGCTCTCCTCCTGGCAGGGGCCCAGCTCAGCACTGAGGGACTTTGGTGGTGGCTGTGAAGATGTCTTTTCACTGTTTCAGTTTCATAGATAACTCTGTGTCAGTTTCATGGATAATAGGACTACTTCACATTTTATATTTGCTAATCTGACACAAATATTAAACATGTTTAAAAAGCGAATGCCAACATAAATCATGCTGAACCTCATCCCTGTGTTGCTATAGCCTCTTCTGCAGTCTTAAGTTCTTCAATGTCTTTTAATTAATGAGATTTTAAGTTATACGAAAATTTTCAAAAGGGAAAAATGGTAAAACAAGAAAATAATACTAACAGCAGCAACAATAATCATAGAATCACAGAATGAGTAATGCTGGAAGGGACCAGCGGCAGTCATCTAGTCCATCATCCCTGCTCAAGCAGGGTCCCTTAGGGCAAGGTACACAGAAATAGGTCTACATGGCTTTTAAATATTTCCAGTGAGGGAGACTTCTCAAACTCTCTGTTTGAACAGAGCAAACTGTTTCTGTGCTCAGTCATCAACACAAGAGAGTTTTTTCCACATGTAAAGGTGGAACTTCCTGTTTCTACCCATCGCTCCTTGTCCTGTACCTGGGCACCATCACGAAGAGCCTGGAAATACCTTATTGACACCCACCCTTCAGATACTTATAGATATTGATGAGGTCCTCTTTCAGTGTTCTCTTTGCCAGGTTAGGTAGGTTTAGCTCTCTCAACTTTCCTTATGAGAAATGCTCCAATCCCTAATCTTCTTTGTAACCCTCTGCTCAGCCTGCTCCAAGGGGTTCATGTCTCTCTGGTACTGAAGAGGTATAACAACTACAACACTTATGGCACTTTTATAGACAAGTACTTAAAAGCTGGAAGTAACAAAAACTCCACTTTTATAGTTATGTTAACCACTCAAAAGTAGGTGACTTAGGGATGCAAGTCCCAACTCTCAAAAGCAATTTAAGGGCTATAGCCCACAGTTGCATATAGACCTTTAGCTCCAGTAGTGAATTCTTCTACCTGAAGTGTCTGGAGTAATTTTGACACGAGAGTTAAGTTCCCAGGTTACTTACAGCCTTCTGATTATTTCAAGCTACTATGCTTCAAAATAGTTTTCTATACAACAAGCAGGATTTTTAAAAGGAATGATTGACTAGCCAATTTGGTGAGATGGTTTTACACTGAATGACTTGGCTGGGGTCCAAAGTGACAATGCTCATGCCATTGCATCCTCCTTGGAATGGGCCACACCAACCAGGGTAAGCTTGGCTGCCTCAAGATGAGAGTCCTAGGGCTAACCACACATATCTAGAGTGTGTCTGGCTATGGGGAATCCTCTTACACTCCACCTAGGGAACCTGGATGCTCGACTGCTTCCCTGAAGTGCCTGTACACAAACGCACAGAGCAGGAGGGATAAACAAGAACTGGAAATCTCTGTGTGGTCACAGAGCCACGATCTCACTCCAATTTCAGAGACGTGGTGGGATAGCCCACCACTGGAATGTTGTCATGTATTCCTGTGTACTTTTTAGAAAGGACGGGTCAGCAAGGTGAGGTGGTAGAGTTGGTCTTTATGTGAAAGAGCATCAAGCTCTGCCCAGGGACAGATAAGAAGCTGAGAACTTATGGGTAAAAATTAAGGGACAGGGTGACACTCTTTGTGGGTGTTTACTACAGGCCACCTGATTTGGACAAGGAAGTTGATGAGGCTTTCTATGGCCAGCTGGAAGTAGCCTTGACATCACAGGACCTGGTCATCCTCTGAGAATTCAACAATCCTGATATTCGTTGGAGGCACAACGTGGCTCAGCATACACAGTCCAGGAAGTTCCTGCAGAGTACTAATGATAGCTTTTTGATGCAAGTGGTGTAGAAGCCAATGAAGAAAGGTATGTGGCTGGACCTCGTTCTAACAAACCAGGAGGAACTGAACATGAACACTGATGAAAGCCTTGCCAGCAGTGATCCTGCATGGAGGAAGAGAAGCAGTAAGCAGGACAACATCCATGAACTTCCAGACAGCTAACCTAGGCTTCTTCAAAGACCTACTAGAAGAATCCTGTGGGACAGAGCTCTAGAGGAGAAGGGGGTCCAGGGATCTGGTCAATATGCAGGCATTACTTTCTTGTAACTCAAGACCAGTGTATTCCCCACAATCAAGAAATCAGGGAAAGGGGCAGAGACTTGGATGGGTGAACAGGGAACTTCTAATAATCTTGAACAGAAGAAAGAAATGTATGTGTTGTGGAAAAAAGGATGGGCCATGTGGGAGGACTTCATCCTCAGAGTATGCAGGGATGTGATAAGGAAAACCAAGGCCTACTTAGAATTGAGTCTGGCAAGGGATATCAAGGACAACAAGTACATCAGCAGCAAAAAGATAAGAGAAAACATGGGGCTGCTGTTTAATCAGATGGGTATCCTGATGGTGGAAGACATGGAGAAGACATTACTGAATACCTTCTTTGCCTCAGACTTTACTGCTGAAGCCATCCTTCAGGAATCCCAGACCTTGGAGGTACGAGAGGAAGGCTGGAGAAAGACTTCCCCTTGGCTTTAAAGGGTTTGGTTAGGGATCCTTTGGCTAGGCAGACTTAATGTCCAAAAATCCATGGGCCCTGGTGGGATGCATACACAGGTGCTGAGAGAGCTGGCAGGTGTTGCTAAGCCACTCCCCACCATCGTTGAAAAATTACAGAGAGCAGGAGAGGTCCCTGATGACTGGAGGAAAGCCAGTGTCACTCCTATCTTCAAAAAGGGCAACAAGGAGGACCCAGGAAACTACTGACCAGTAAGCCTCACCTCCAGCCCTGGGAAGTTGATAGCACAGATCACCCTGAAGGCATGACCAAACACGTAAGGAAAAGGCTATCAAGAGTAGTCAGGGTGGATTCACCAAGAGGAAATCAGGGCCAATCTCTCTGCTGTCATGGCATGGCAGGATGGGTCAATGAGGGAAGATGTCCACAAGTGGATGTTGTCTACCTGAGCTTCAGCAGGGGTTTTGACACTGTCCCTCATAACATCCTCATAGGTAAGCTCAGGAAATGTGGGTTAGAGGAATGGACAGTGACATGGATCAAGAACTGACTGAATGGCAGAGCTCAGAGGGTCATAATAGTGGAGCAGAATCCAGCAGGAGGCCTGCAGTCAGTGGTATTCCCAAGGGATCAATACTAAGACCAATCTTATTCAACTTGTTTATCAGTGATCTGGAGGAAGGGATCAAATGCACCCTTCAGCAAGTTTGCTGGTAACACTAAACTGGGGGGAGTGGCTGATCCACCTGAAGGCTCTGCTGCCATTCCCTGGGACCTTGATCAACTGGAGGGTTGGGCAGAGAGAAACCTAATGAGGCTCAACAAGGGCGAGTGCCGGGTCCAGCACCTGAGGAGGAACAGCCCCAAGTGCCAGCACAGGCTGGGGCTGACCTCTTACAGAGCAGCTCTGTGGAAAAGGGCCTGGGACTCCTGGTGGATCACAAGTTGTCCATGAGCCATCAGTGCCCCTGTGGCCAGGAGGGCCAATGGAATCCTGGGGTGGATTTGGAAGAATGTGGCCAGCAGGTCAAGGGAGGTGACCCCTCCCCTCTACTCAACCCTAGTGAGGCCACAGCTGGAGTGCTGTGCCCAGTTCTGGGCTCCTCAGCACAAGAGAGACAAGGAGCTGCTGGAGAGGGTCCAGTGGAGAGCCACAAGGATGTTTGCGGGTCTGGAGCTTCTCTCTTATGAGGAGAGACTGCAGGAGCTGGGCCTGTTTGATCTGGAGAAGACTGAGAGGGGATCTCATCAATACATACAAATATCTCAAAGGTGGGTGTCAGGAGGATGGTGCCAGACTCTTTTCAATGGTGCTCAAAGCCAGAACGTGGAGTAATAACCCTAAACTAAAGCACAAGAAGTTTCGCTGCAACAAGAGGAAGAACTTTACACTGAGGGTGGCAGAGCACCGGAACAGCTGCCTGGAGAGGCTGGGGAGTCTTCTCTGGAGACATTAAAAAAACCCACTCAGACACATTCCTATGTCATCTTCTCAAGCTGACCCTGCTTTGGCAAGGAGGCTGGTCTGGGTGAAGTCCAGAGGTCTTCCAACCATAACTATTCAGTGACTTTGAGCATTCAA
Organism: Chamaea fasciata; assembly: GCF_029207755.1. Taxonomy (NCBI): domain Eukaryota; kingdom Metazoa; phylum Chordata; class Aves; order Passeriformes; family Sylviidae; genus Chamaea; species Chamaea fasciata. The sequence continues at coordinate 6,822,644 of NW_027094089.1, forward strand.
ACAATGCAAAAAGACCCGACCAATACAGATAATTGATCTTCCTCTGAAAACCTGGCATTTGAAAATTTATATTGTGTGCATGCAAATTTTCCCACTCACTTTTCTAAATTGTGATTTTAGATACAGAAAGCTCAGATACTGAGAGTGTTTGAGGAACTAATATGGAAAGAGTTTTCAATTTTTAAAAATCCAGGAATTTTAGACAGGTAAATGTGCTAGCCACTGTTTCAGATGCCAAATTGCTTTTTCTTCACCTTTCCCAGAGACTGTTATGAAATGTAAGCTCGAGCTGAATTGTGTTTATATGCACCTTTGAAAGGCTAGGAATGTAAAGTATGCCTGTAAGTGGAAAAAATAACGTTATTAGCTTTCCAGCCTTTGTTAAAAATTAAACAATTGGCACATCAAGTGACATCATTTGCCATTCCATGCTGTTCAAGTACAGTAACATCACTTTTGTTCCAGAGAAGTCACATGCATCCTTCAGGCAATGTCAGAACAAATGCACAAAATTGGAAATCCAGATATATCATGCTAGCTGCCACAGAGCTGCCAGGGAAATAGCTCAGTTTCAGGCATTGCCCAAATGGTTCTGTTTCATTGCACAGTGCTCAAAAAATGTTGGCTGCATTATTTTGGTATACTCTTCCCATTCCTCCACCCTATTTTTGCATAATAGTCAATCTTTGGCATACAAGAAGCATCAGCCCATTTACCTAACATGACCTATCCAAAAATAAACTGCAGATGACTGATCTTTAGTATTTTCAGCAGATGGCAAAAGAGATCCATAGTGAATGGCATGAACTTCCTAAAACTGAGCACAGCAGCAGCTGACTCCAATTAGACCAAAGGGAAACATCCTTTTTTTCTGTTACAGTAACAAAATTGTCCCAAGCAGATAAATGAGAGTATTAGAAGAAATAGACTTTCTCCATAATTTTACACTAAAACCAGGCCCTTAAATAAACCCCATTATTAATGATACAAAAACCTTTCTTTCTGCCTCTCCCTGACAGGCCTTCTTTAGCATGCATTTTTGTCAGTCTTTTCTGATGTTGTTCTCTCTCATCATTTAGGGAAGCAGCAAAAATGACACTGCAATGTCAAGTGTCTGCAATGACTGTGTGGATCACCTGCACAACTTGTGTGGTTTGTATATTATCTGAATCTCACACTCCTGTAGTTTTGTTCCTGTGCATTACTCTTTTCCTCAGGACAGTGATCCTATTTACAACAAATTACAATTCAGAAGAGAAACAAACAGAAAGTAAGACTAGCTGACATTGATGCCACTACATTGTATTAGCTGTAGACTCATATTGTCTTCTCCAGCCTACACAAAACATGAGCCCTCCCACTCATCCCCAGGTGCACTGCTACAAAAGAATCCAAACCCAAAAATTAAGACCGTCAGCACCTGAATTATGCACTTCCTGTGTCATGAATTCTCACAAATGTATAGTACTAGCCGAATTAGAAGTTAAGAATAGCCCAAGGTGCAAAAGCTGAGAAATGTATGGGAAGAATCACAAGGCAGATTAGATCAAGGATTCTTAATATCTCTGTTTCTTAAAAAATAAAAGGCAGTAAATAATTCAGCGTGGTTTTTTTTTCTTTCATTGTCTGTCACCCTGATTCTTTAGCCTTCCTATGACTGTTTACATATTTCTAGTGGAGTCTCTCACGAATGTAATATAAACAAGTAGGTTGCTTTCATACCAGTCTGTGATGGACTGGTGAACTGACCCCTAGGCTCAGAAAGATGTTCCTCTCATCTGCCAATCCTTGACCAAACTCCAAATCCTATTTAAATCACAAATGATAATAAACTTCCTCAATTTCTGCTCACCTCTGAACCTGAGTGAGTGTGGTTCTTTTGTGTCCCTACCGGCGACATTTGGTGACCTCCGCTCGTGAGAATTACAGTGTGTGGAGTCAGTGAGATTGTTTTAAAGGTAACGGGGGCTGTGCGTAAGTAGCCTTTTGTGAATATGGTATCCCGTAATTCCAAGACAGAGGCTGCTGTCTTCGCCTTTTGGTGAGATCTGCTGGAACAGAATCAGGGTTTTGTTTCTGAGGAAGAGTTTCAGCTTTTATATTATTTTGGAAAGAAAAAAGGCTTCTTTATTGATGCCGGGATGGCTATCTCAGAAACTGCCTGGGGCCGCCTTGGTGATTATCTGATTTGGGCTTTGTATGCGAATTACGATGCAGACATGGCAGAGCTGATGGTGCTCTGGAGATGATGTGATACTGTTTTAAGGACTTATTGGGACTCCGGGGCCCTGTTGAGTACCTGCAGCTCTTTTGAGGGGTTGTCAGGCTCAGGCGCTGAGGCTGAGGAGGAGGAACTCCCCTCGGAAGCCAAGGGGGGTTCAGGGTCCAAAGGGGGGGTGGAGCTTCCTGTTTACCTCTGGGATGCTGTGTTCATGGATGGCTAGCTAGGTTCCCTGGGGGGGGCGGACGAGCCGCTGAGCGGGGGCTCGCCAGTTCTTGAGGAGGCGGCCGTGTCAGCCTTGACCGCTCCGCTCATTCCAGGGCCCAGGAGGCTGAAGAGCGGGGAGGTTTCTCCCCCCCGGCGCTCTCCAGGTGCTGGCGCCTGTCCCCACACCTAGGAGGCTGAAGAGCGGGGGGTTTTCTGCGCCCCCAGTGCTCTTCTGGCGCTGGGGGAGGGAGCGGGACTGAGTGCTCCTGTCCCAGCCTCAAGGAGAAGGACAAGCGAGGCTGAAGCGGAGTCTCTGCCACGGGCAGCCTTGCCTGGCTCTGCGCCAGCCTCTGTGCCTGTGCAGGTCGCGGTGGACCCAAGGGACGGGCAGTCCTTCTGCCCCCCACGGGGCGGGCGGTGCCCCCGCTGGGTGTCCGTGGCACGGGTGGGGCGTTGCTGGCCGTGGGGCCGGACCCCTCCTCCCCTCCGCCGGTGCCGCCTGTGCTGCGGGTGACACGGCTTGTGAGTGCGGGGCCAGGCCGAGTGGCCCCATGCCGCCTCCTGCCCCCCTCCCCCCGCAGCCTTTCCCCCTCCAGCACTGCCCACTCCCCCACAGCTGGGCCAGTCTCGGGCAGTGGGGCAGGGTGGGGCCATGGCTCCGTGGGCCGCACCTCTCCCGGCGCTGCTTCCCGCACCCTCTTCGGTGCCACCCGTGCGGCGGGGGCCGCCCACCCCCCCGCAGCCAAACAAGTCTCAGGCTGAGGGGTGGGGCGGGGCTGCAGCTCCACAAACCCTCCCGGCATCCCGTTCCCCCCCTGCCCTGGATTGGGGGGTCATGTGATGGGCTCTATCCATCCCACGCTGGGTCCGCATGTCCCGGCTGGAACCGTGGCTGTACCGAGGTCCCTCGTCCGGGCCATGATGGCCAGCGCTCCTGCCCTGCCGACAAGCACGGGCTCTGCGGGGCCCGTAAGCCCGGCCCTGCCGCCTCCCGTGGAACCCGGGACAGCGGCGGGGGCCGGTCCCGCGAGATGCGCTTTTAGCGCAGGCGGGGGCATGGCCACCAGGAGGTCAGCACCTCCTTGGAGTGACCATGATTGCTCAATTTGTGTTTTTTGAGCTTTCTGTTCACAGGACAGAGAGCCAGTGGTGAGAAGACAGCTGTTCTGAAGCTACCGGGCTGGCTCAAGTTCACCGGACTGTTGTTGTGGCTAGAGACTATCATAAAATGATTTGTACCCTGTCTGTCCGTCAAATGGACATCACGTTTCTTTCCTCTGCCCCTTGACGTCTGGAATGAACTGTCTCTCAAAACACATTCGTCACCCTTCAGAACTTGGTTCAGGAACTGTTGGACCAGGATCATCTGGAACTTTTTTACCAGTCTTGGGACACTCCTGCTCTCTGCATCGAAAAGAAGTCTGAGAAATGGAGGTTGTTACAAGACCTCTGAAAAGTTAATGCTGTGGTGGACAGCACGGACATGTTGCAGGCTGATATGCCATTTCCGACCATGTTTCCCTCAGATTGGCCGATCCTCATTGTGACTCTGAATGATTGCTTTCTTGTGATTCCTTTGTAGCCTACAGGTACCACTGGCCGATGGAGATGAATGGTCCTATCCCTGGCACAATTCGGACTGGGTCTTCCTGCCCCATCAGCCACAATAGACGGCAAGAACATAATTTGAGCTAATTGCTTGTTTTCAGCCGCAAAAGATGGCACATGCATCGTCTGAGCTAATGCCTCAGTTTCAGCCGAAAAAGACGGCACATACATTGTTTGAGCTAATTGCTCCTTTTCAGCTGCAAAAAGACAGCGATCACTTTGTCTGAGCTCATTGCTCGATTGATAATTAAGTGCAGGCAATTGATCCCGAAAGTGTGGATATTGGGAAGGACAAGATAGGCCACTGTTACTTGCAAGGATGGATCTGAGTAGCAAGTTCTGGAAGGTCATGAGGATGGGTCAGCCCAGTGGGTGAATTCAGGGCTGCTGTCATGGCATTTCCAAAATTTCCCAGGAGCCTTTCAATTTAGTCACGGCTTTTGTTTCTGTGGCCGACATAGCACAGCAGTTGGGTCACTCAATTTTGAAGGAAATCAGCAATTTTGCTTTGTTTCATTTTCTGAAGACCCTGCGTTGCTGTGTTTTGTGCCAATGAGGAAAAAAAAAATAAAACAAAAACGGGGAATGCAGGTTTCACCCTGCACACAGTTGATTGGCAAAGCTTTGTATGCCATCAAGCACCTTATGGTGCCGCGGAATTCTAATAACCCTATCATGTTGAAAGATGGAGGCCATGACCAAATGAACGTGCATGAACCATGGAATAACTCAGATGCAGAAGATGCGAGTGTTCACTCCAATGGTCCTTCAACAAGACTGAACATTGTTCATTTTTCTTTTTCCTATTTCTTTTTTCCTAACGCAAAAAGAGTGAGATGTCACCCTGATTCTTTAGCCTTCTGATGACTGTTTACATATTTCTAGTGGAGTCTCTCACAAATGTAACATGAACAAGTAGATTGTTTTCATTCCTGTCTGTGATGGACTGGTGAACTGACCACTAGGCTCAGGAAGGTGTTCCTCTCATCTACCAATCCTTGACCAAACTCCAAATCCTATTTAAATCACAAATGATAATAAACTTCCTCGTTCTCTGCTCACCTCTGAACCTGAGTGAGTGTGGTTCTTTCGTGTCCCTACCGGCAACAATTGTCAAATCACAACAATATGAAATAACCATTTTCTATACTATTCACTGGTATGAAGAATTATTTTATTTTTATTTTTATTTTTATTCTGTAATGTAGTCTTGATTTTTGAGTAGCATCAGACCTTTCCCAGTGAAGTTGCAGGGAAAATGCACCAGATGGCTCTATGGTGACATTTTTCTGGGGTAGACTGCCAATTACCTGATCAGAATATATGTAGTATCTTCATTCCATGAAAATAAAACTGGACTATTTTAAAACGTAATTTAAAAACTCTGGATAAATACCTTTATCTTTTAAAGTTTGGTACTATGAGCAGGCCTGAGAGAGTGGTTGAAAAAAAGGCAGAAAATAGTATTGAAATTTAGTACCATGACTATGAAAAAAAAATCAAAATAAATCTCAGTCAGAGTAGGACTAAATTGATACCCAGAATCACATTTTAGGATGTGATTCTTGACTTATTCATTGAGTACTACACAGTGATAAGGAAATTAAATCTGAATTATGTACTATACTAAATGCAAATGACTCCCTATTTGTGTTCAACCAGAAAATGGCTAATCAATTTTCCTTAGTATTATAAGCAGGTTTTTTTGAATTTTCATGTCTCTTTTTCAGCTTCTTGTATAAAGTTGTGCCTCTTAAGGTAGGAAGGGTTCAAGTCTTAACAAAAGCTTTTGGACTTATCAGGGGTTTTAGAATTAATTCAGTTTTTGAAATGGAAGTGAGGAATGAGAGAATTTTGGAGCTGTGTTTCTGTTGGACTTAGCACTTCTTGCAATACAGGAGGGGCAGATGCAGCTTGACACACAGAGGATGTGGAAAATCAGGGCAAAGAATATATCACATGCTTTACAGAGCTGCTACAGGACTGGGATGATCCAGGTCATTAGCTGGTTTTGGAGGAACTGGGAGACAGTGAACTCTAAGCTCCAGCCAAGAGTGACAGCTGATGGTGCCAGAGAAGGTGATTGTATAGTGGGGTGAATGGGGGACAAAGACCCCTCTTCCAGCTTTCTCAGTCAGATCATGACTTATAAATTTCTGTTTCACTGAAAGTTTCAAATGAGTAAAAAAATTAATTTGAGAAGAAAATATTTCAATGATTTTTTTGAGAAGATCAAAACATTATAGAGAAAGCTGTTAAGGCTTTAATTATCTATCCTGTTCATTAAAATATTCAAGTTTTACAGGGAAACCTGGATACATATTGATCATCAGGCCAAAAAGACAACAAATAAAAATACATAGAATTAATTAATTTATATTTAATCAGTATTGATCAAATGAAAGCACAGTAAAGAAATCAGATTGTTCATATTTGAGATAATTACCAGAAATATATATGTTTCCCAGAATCTGAGTCTACTGAAATTTTTGTAATATCAAGTGATGCACAAGTGTCATTTACTCACCAGTCTTGAAAGGATCTGTACCTTAAGGCATCACTGTAAGAGAATCCAGAACTTTTTCCTTTTAAGTCCTCTTTGTGAAGGCATTACCCAATGTAAAACAACCCAACACCCTGATAAACTAGAGTACTGCAATAAAATTTCATCAGATGCAAAACCATTATAAAAAACACATGGGATATTAAACAAAAATAGAAGTACTGTAAGAGTAAATTACGAGAATCAGTACTTGCAGAAGATTTACAAGGTTTTATGGTACTTGAAATACAATCTAAATAAACTCAATAGCAAAAATCTGGATCTTTATTGTTTACATACAGAAATTAATAGTTCTAGTTCAGAAAATGTTTCCAGGTAGAATGCACCCAAAATTACTGCTTTCACTTAGTTTTCTCTGCAATTTTTCAGCGAACATTTAGAAAGTGCCACACAAATGGATTCTGGTGACTCTCTGTCTTTCTGTATTTGAAACCATCAATAGTTGACTAAGCCCTGTAAAACTGTAGCCAAAATGGTGGAATAACAAAATTGGAAAAGATTGTTTTTCAGTCTTCAGCCTTCTCACTTGAAACAAATAGAATTTTAACATTTTTGACTGGCTTTCACAGAATCATAGAGTTGTTTGCCTTGGAAGGGACCTCAAGTTCCAACATTCATCTAACATATTCATAAAGAAATTCTATGATATAGATTTCACAGACTTGACAGATGTATCGACTACTTATCTGTCCTTATTGGAATGAATTTTTCTTTGATATGTAGCCTGCCTTTGTTGCCCCAGTTTAAACCCATGAATTCTTGTCTCATGGACAGATTAAAAACTGTTCTCCCTGTTTCTACAGCAGTTACTTACAAATATGAAGGTCACGTACACTTCCCTTTACGTTCTTAAAAGCACACAGAGGACACTTGCTTAAAGACACTGTAAGCATCAGTCAAACATAATTTCCACTGATGGGAAGTAACAAATTTCTTTGTATGTTCTCCAGTCTGAGAGCCACTGTTTTTAGGATGATCTCTTCTAGCCACAGAGCAGAGCAGAAGTCTTCTATATAATATCTATTTACTTAATTTGGACTGTACTGTCCTGCTGTAATCTCAACATACTCAATTCCAACAAATCTGTACTCCACCAAAAGACCTTTTTCCTCATCTTTTTGACAATAAAAAAGTGTGAGGAAGTGGTGGTGGAACAAGAAGAAAAAGGAGACTAGTCTTAGGCGCCTCTACTGAAAGCTAAGCTTTCATTAAACTGAAAGACTTGTCTGAGGTGGAACAGAAGCGATACAAAAAATGGGCTTATTAGCTCACCTTCATGTAGTTGGATGTGGCCTCTGTGACTCCACGAGTGTACATTTAAGTCTGAATGGTTCCCTTTTTTCAGTGCAGCACTTGAGAAATAGGGAAGAGGAAGGGCAAATGAGTGTATTACTTTTGTTTCTCTCTTTCATTAATTTTACCTTCTTAGATATACTTAAAATTTTCTTTATAGAGACACAGAACTCCCAATAGCTTACTATCTCTAAGCATTTTATTTTTAAAATATAACTAAGAGTAAATTTCAGCTTTCTTACTGTATTTTCTATTTTAGCTACTACACTGGATTTCTGAAACTGTTATGATTGAATTATCCTGCCTAATGCTGTTACAAGATATCCAGGGCAATATATATGTCCCATTAATTTTACTGTCCTGGAGTATAGATACCATGAACATGCCAGTATTACATAGGAGAGATGAAAAACAGCAGTCTGTTAACAAGAAAAGGATCTCTGTGTGTTTTCATTTTCCCACAGACCCAGAAAACATCAAATTCAGCTCCTGCCACAATTACAACTAACTGAACCCTTTATATTGGGAGGACTTTTACCATTTCAATTAAATTATGTAGAGCTGTATGATTAATCCACTTTCTCCTGTGGAAAAAAATGATGTGGCTTATGACTGACTGAGTCAGACAAATGCTGATGCATGTCTGAATCTAACCACAATTTCATTTTGTTTCACAATTACAGTGAGTGAAGAATACTTTATGAAGGAGGAGAATCAACTGACTGAGGGAAGCTTGAATTCATGTTGAGAAAAATCTACTCCCATCTTTTTTACAGATAAAGCAGAGAATAAGGAAAAATTAGGTAAGAAGATAAAAAATGAAGTAAATGGGGAGCAGAGCAGGACTCTTGAAGAGACTGTTTTCTCTACATTATTTTATAACTTTTCCACAGATATTTTTTTCATATTCTGTCTGCCAGCAAAAAGCAGTAGTCTAAGAAGTCCTTTTTAACATTTTTTCTAACTCTTAGTTTCACTCCTACTTGGGAAGAAAACACTGCAGTTCTGCACTTGGTCACACAAGTATATATGAAATGGCTCTGTGATGTCTGTGGCACCCAGATAGTGCAGAAAAAATGCAAGTGAGTGCCATGTAGAGGGACAGGCATCAACTAAGCAAAACTGTGGGAACTCATCACTCTGGAAGCATGGCTGTAGGCAGCTGGACCATATCTCATATTAAGGACTGCCTGCCAGGTGACCTACACAGGTCCTAGTGAGGACTGAATTATCTAATCCTGTACAGATCAACTACAAACATGATCTATATTTGTGAAAGTGAGGCCCTGCTCCTATACAGAAAGGCAATCCAAATCATCCCATTTCCTCCATCAGAATTCAGAAGGGATTTTGAGAAGCTTCCTGCAGTGTTTGTCAAGTGCTGAATTTCCGCTATGATATTCAAGATTTTCTAAAAAAATTAGGTAGGTAAGGAAATAAAGCTTTACTTAAATCTCTTCCTGGTATCTCAAGTTGTAGATTTTTCCAAATGACTAGCTGGTATCCAACAGAAATCAAGCAATCAAAGCAAAAGAAAAATAAATTCCCCAGCAACAGTCTCAATGGAGAATAGTAAAAGCTGTGTGCTAACAGAATGGAGAAGTAAGCAGTAAGATGTTAATTCTTTCTCATTTGTGTGGCTGCTCAGTGAACATATCTGAAAGATTGTACAGGGACTCTGCTAATCATATATGGAAGGTGGCGCGACAGGAGCAGAGTTACGCTATAATAACACCATATTCTGACAATTGCCTAACAGCAGCAGCGGGTTTCTGTTCTAAACCCCTTTCATTGACATAAATTAAATCTGGAGTTATTAAGATGACTAAGGAAAACTTACACAATTTCCACGGGGAATTTTGATGCCAGTCCTGCTCCTGGCTGGGGTCAAAAGCTTACTGATGTGCTGACTAGATGAGAAGACACCTGTAACATTTCAATACACATTTCTCATTAAAACACTAAGAACAGTAAATAAATGTAGCTCTCAGATGTTCCTCCCTCTTTTTACATCTTCTGCAAATAGATGGCAGTGCACGCTGAAAATGTTTTTCAAGAAGTGGAAAAGTCAAGGCAGGTAAGTGTTTATAGGTCTTATAGGTATTATAAAAATACCTGGTGGATGCCTCCAGATCTCTAAAAATCTAACAGAAATGCACATTTTGAGGAGTTGAGTCAGTTCTCACAATGACTATAGTTCAGTTTCCATCACCTGTGATAAGAAATAAAATTGTCTCTAGCACTCAACATCCACAGTGTATATTGTTGCACTGAAATAAGATGATCAAGCTCTGTGCAAATCTTACTTCTTGGAGTAACAGTAATTCATGTCGCTCTCAGCAGAAAGTGGAAAATCTAGTAGAGAAATACAGAACCCAATGGCAAGTGAAGTCTAGCTTAGAGCCTTGATTAAAAATGAGGAATATTCAAATGAATGCCCATAAGATTAGGAGTGAAACCTAATAGTAAAGTAGGATGCAACACCATATGAATTATATTCCCCATTGCAGTATATCATCATTGTGACACAGGATGTCTAAATATCCTGTGCTTTCAGCTCTTAAAATGGTGATGCAGCCACAAATCAAGGGAACTGTTGATAGATAGGGAATGCCATTGGGGCATTTCTCATGTGTGCATATACAATCTCAAACATGAGAAAAAACTGTGTATTAGAAAATTGAAATCTCACTCCTGGCTATGACAAGATCTAATGGGAGGGAAAAATGTTTTGGAAGTTGTTCAGTATTACTCAGTGTCTGAAGACATAAAAATAGAGGAAAAGGATGGAGAAGAAGAAAAGTGAAAAAGGCCTCCTTTTAGAGAAAGTAATACCTAATGACATGCTATAGTGTCAAAGCAAGATGAAGCCAACCTGTAGCTGTCATATGCCTGGACTAATTATAAAACAGGTAATCTGCCACCGCAGAAATTTCAGGATTTCTTTGTTCTAGCTATAGGGCCTGACTTGTCAGAGGCATATGTTGATGTAGCTAACATCAAAACTAGTGTGTATCAGCTGCACTCATATTTGTGTCAAATCCTTTTACATTTTATGCTCTTTTTCTTTTGTCATGAAGAAATTTCTGCAAGTGTAAGCAATCACACTTGACAAAATCTTGTAGATAAATTGCAGTAAGTGATGGTTATGTTCTTCACTGCTCAAAGAACAAGAAATTCACTTGCTACTACCCAATAACATTACCTCAATTTCTATTGTGTTAGTCTCCAGAACAGAATAATGGAAGTGGCCCATAGGCTGCTATTTCTTGATTAGATCTTTGCCATCACTTTATGCAAATTTATCTAGAGCTGTGTGATAAGAGACAGCAAAAAGTTACCTATTGGAAAAACAATTAATATACATGAAAGAATAATTTTGTTTAGCAGAAAGCTAATTCCTTCTTTTAAAGTTTAAGTATCTGTAACTTTTTTTCCTTTAAAGGCAAATCTAGGATAACTCCATAGTAATGCAACTCGCAAAGTCTTACCAAATTATCAAACTTCTCAAAAAAATGACCAGTGGACTTTTAATGGAGTATGAATAACTTCAATTAACACATTTTACGTGAGCATGCTTCTTTCCTGGTGCTGGTGCTGACCCTTTTCTGACACTGAAATAATACCCCAAACAAGTCAATGGTCTGTCCAGAACAGGTGTCTGAATCAACTTACCCTTGACTCAGGACAGCCCTGTGCCGACCAGGGATAGCGTAGGTCCTCAGCTGCCAGAGTAGAATGAACAGTAGGATTTCAGCAACCTCTACTTAGGTCAGTGTTTCCATGGCAGAGTTCATGCCCAAGTGGTCAGGTAGTATTCCTACTGCTGCCAGCCAGGACAGTGTAAATTTCACCCCTGGAAAATCTTTTTTTTTTTTTCCCCCACAAAAGAGGTAATTTCTTTTCATAACTGAATGGTGATATTAGGAATATCTCAGTAAATGGGGAAAAAAGAAAGCAATATTGACTTTACAACTTATTTCATTGTGAATAAAATAAAGGCAAAAATCCAAAATACAGGACGGTTTAAAGTCAGAAAAGGGTTAACTGCATTTCATTTCTCCATGTAAGAATCCTGTAGTGGTTTGAAAGCAAAACCAGTGAGAGACTCCAAGTCAGAAACACAGTTTAATAGGAAGAAGGAAAAAAAGAGTAAAATAAAATAAAATGCAATAATACAAAAGACCACTGACATAGTCAGAATACAACCTGACACCCTGGTTGGTCAGGGCGTTGGAAGCAGTCTAAAAGTAATCCCTCCTGGAGTGGCAGATGTGGTCCTGTTGGAAGTAGAGATGGTCTTGTAGAGAAAGAGCCCAGAGATGGGTCCAGTCTTCCTTTTGGAGTCCCGTGGGAACACTGGATGTCTGGTGACATTTGCGGCTCCTTTTTATCTGGGTGGAAATGGTTTAGTACTTCTGCCCTGGGTAGAGCATCTCACAATGAGGTGATGTAATGTGTCTGTCATTGGTGAGCTTTAGTGTCCCATTAACAGAAGATATCCCCAGGGAGGCAATGGGAGGATGAACAGAGATAAGAAACAATCCCCCACCCGGTTTTAACAGCTGACTTATTATCAGAAAGGCAGTCATCCCCTCCCACCTGGAGTTACAACAGATGAAGAAAACAACAACAACAAAAACAACAAACAACCAACAGCAACAACAAAACCCACCAAAAACAAACAAACAAAAAACCCCAATAAAAAACAAAACAAAAAAACCAACCCAAAAACCAACCAACCAACCAACCAACCAAAACCAAAAAACAAAACCCCCAAACCACCCTCCTCCTCTCCCCCCCGCCCCCAAAACCGCCAAACCCCAAACCACCTCCCCAGCAGGGTTTCAACAAATGGAATAGAATAAACACTTTTTTGGTCACAAAACCCAAGAGAAATCCCCAGCAACAGTGGCAGGCACTGAAGTTAAAACAAGGTCAAACAAATGAGGTTAAGTGATGTGCTACTGGCTGGAGCAAGGCATACTCAGATTGTTCATTTCTAACCTAGCAAATTGAGGCACAACTGGAAGAACTGTCAACTTGTGGCTTTTACAGAACGTCATGACTGCTATTAATACTGTACTTCAGGTAATTTAGTTGTCAGGATGCGACAACAGTATTCAGAGGGCCTATAGTATCACACTGCAAAAACGTAGCATAAGATTTATCAAGGTAATTGTGTTGCCTGAAAATATCTGGCGTACTTGATGGTAATCAGTAGTTCCTCTTGCAAATGAATTTCTCTTATAGATTCCAACCCTCCTCCCACCAGCAGATGCATATGACTCAGTGGGCTAAGGAGCATTGTACTCATTTCAAAGGCGCACTCTTGTCGCCTCTGCCAACAGCCATACTAATATGGACAGACTTTGAGAATTATGCATTGCAACCACTGTTAGCAGCAATGATGATGGATGTTGAAAGGCAGGATGGACGAGCAGCATGAGCAGTAATGTGTGATGGAAAGGGAAGGATTTCTCTCTCAGGTATTCAGAAAGTGCCGGTCATCTGAATGTCTGCCTAGAAATAAAACATCAGCCACAAATGCAGCTCATAACATGCCTGTCTGCTGCAAAGACAGACACCTCATGGATTAGGCCTAGCAGACAGTTTGGTCAGGAAGGCAAAGAACCACAGGGCCAAATAAGGAAATTCAAACTGACTCAAATATTTTTCTGCTGTTATTTAAGATTCATGTTCAAATGAAGTAATTTTTTACTAACACCAGAAGTCATCTGTTGTTGATGTAGCTCTCACATAATATCTGTAACACTCCATGAAATATTCTTCTAATCTGATAGCTGTAAATACTGATGTCCTTGAGTGGAGAGTTTAGCTACACTTTCATGTTAATTCTGCTGAGAATTGCAGTTTCAACATAACTCCACTTCATGTTTTGCTCTCTTTACAGCTTTGGTTTCAGTGAGGCTAAGGCCTTGATGAAGAGAAAGATAAAATGAGTCTGCTGTGTCAGCAGAGGACTGGTGCTTCCCATCCAGCCTGCAGAACTGGGATGAGACAAGAAAAGGTTTATCTTTTTTCTGGATGGACACAGGTGAGCAGATTAGCTGACAGTTCTCTTTCATGTACCAACACATCACCCATGATGAACTGTTAAATGTTATTTAATTTGTTAAGTGCTTATTAAAGTTGCAATCATATCAATACCTGCATGGTTCATATCCACACCAGAAATAATGCCCAGAATACTTAATATATGTTGTAATCCTTTTAGCATTGTCATCTCCTTCAGTTTTCTGAAGTAATACAGACTACCAGAAGACATGCTGGTCTTGTATTCAGATATCTTAATTCAAGACCAAGGATAACCCTATTAATTCTATTTGTAGTTAAATGCAGCTTGGTTTCTAGTATCTTTTCATGTCTTCATGAATTCCCTGAAAATGAATGAAACCCCACTTCCCATGATTGTGGTAGTTCATAGTAGCACTTTCCTGTGTGGTTTCTTTGGTGACTACTTCACCAAAATCCGTAGTTTCCTTCAATAAGGACAAGATTTGGATATTTTTCTGCTACATATGTTTTTCCTCAGGAAACCAGTCTAGGAACAGGAACAGGAACATTCAGAACACTTGGGTTAAACAGTTATTATTTTGTCTGTTTCAGTTTTCTAAAATTTTCCCTCACTGCACACTACAGGGTTTGCTGTGATGTAAACTTGAATGCAATGCAACACAGAGACACCAAACCTCATCTGTTTTTCTAAAGTTGCTTGAGTACTAGAAGTGCAAGATTTCCTTTCTTTACTTTTTTGAAGATTTATATATTTTGCTATAGGTAGGTGGGAAGAGTTCACCTCCCATCACTCACATAGTGGCAGTATTCCTGCTGTGTCCTTATTTCTGTGTCTTTACATTGCATAATTCTGCACTGCCCTCTCTACTTACTGAAACCATATCTCCACACCAGATGCTGGAGTAATGTAATTATTATTATCCACTTAATAGCTTTATGTATGGAAAATATTAATAAGAACTGATGGGAAAAGAAAAAAATGTATTTTTCTTGTCCTCAGAAAACATAATACACAGGAACCATGTCTGCATCAGGGACATCTGCCTTTTTCACATGTCAAATGATGATGAAAACTCTCCCATTCTCCATTTTTGTTTGTCCATTGTGCTTAGAAGCCATACAAGCAGAATAAGCTCACCATAAACTTTGTACCAAGCAGCAGTTGTTGTTTGCAACAATAACTCGTTGCAATGGCCTAAGTGAACTGACTGGCAATAAGACCATCTTAGCAGATAGTGGAGCATACACAGTATCCATGCCATGACAGACTATAAAGAAATTATTTCTTCTATCTGTTCTGAGATGAAAAGGAAAATACCTCCCCTTGCCCAAAAATATGTTTCTTTTGTGAATGCTGATTCAACCCAGGAGCTGAGAAAAATGAGAGAATACAGTGTCTAGATAGAAGTCTCCTTAGTGTAGAATTTTTGCCTCTGGTCATATCTTTCAATGCATTTCTCCCCGGTGCAAAGTCTTTGCCAGTACATCTGACATCCAGATACATCTGGAAACCTTTTCAGTGTTCAAATTTTACATTATCATCTAAGCCACACTTAGCTGACATTCCAAAAAGCAGGTCACTACCAAGAATCAAAAAGACTTCACTATAACAAAACTAAATTCAGGTCACTATGTAAAGCTGACAATTTGTGACAAAACATACAAAAAAAAAAAAAAAACTAGTAAAATACCTAAATTACGATTTGCAGATGTCTGAATCAGACTACTCCTTATCTAAGCTTATATACTGAATGTAATTCTTTCTTTTCATTCTTCCAACTGTACCTATTATCATGCCTGTCCAAAAATATACACAATTAATAATACTTTTAATTTCCTTGGCATCGAGTTATCAGAATACTATAACCCAATGCACTGAAGGTCTAGTTAATGGATTTAGTTCACATTTTTTCCCACAAATTTGTGCTACTTCCAGCACTCCAGGGTATCAGGGCAGAATGACACATCGCCATGCCAAACAACATGAGCTGGTGCTGCTTGCAGGAACCACCACTGGAACAGCAGTAAAGCAAGTAAAGCTGCCCAGGTGGTGACCAAGGGCACCCTCAGCTCCATTCCTGCTATGAGACATGGAGGGATCTAGCTACCATTGCTGCTGCTGCCTGGTGTCCTCAATAAACTTCTGTATCTTACCTTCTATCACTAAAATTGAGTTCATATCAGCATCAGACAGAGGATGGTATGTTATTCCTCCTGAGCTGGGCACCATGGCATTAACACCTGTTTTCTGAATAGAAGGTTTTCTTCTTGGAGACACCCTCTCACAGAGGAGAGATCTGGATTCTTGCTCAGCTGAGACAAGGGTTCCATGCCCCTATTCATCTTCCAATCTTCCTGGACTGAAAGTCATTGCTCAAAAATGTGGATATAAAACCCTTCAGAGACTGAGGTGACAAACTCCCCTGCTTTGATCCTACACACTTTTATTTTAAATAAAGGTGGTTCTTACTGGTAAATGGCTGCAGCATGTCCTGTGTCAGTGGTCGTATTTTGGACAGAGCACTTGAGTAAAGCACACCTGCAGCCACTGCATAAAAGACTTAACATGGCTTGAAGGAGTAACTTTAAGAAAGACAAAACCAAAAAGTCAACCTTGTCTTCAAATTAGCTACACTAATACCACATAACTAAACAATTTGTGATATTGATAATGAGTTATAAAAAACATAACTATAGACTGGTTTAGTGGAGGTGAAAAGTTACTATGTTTGAAAGATGATATAGTGTCTTATGAAAACAGCTCAGTCAGAAGACTCTTTGTACTTAGAAGATCAGCCTCATATTTTTCTTATTTTCCTTTTACATCCACTTAGGTATTTTGAAGTCAAGTTTTAAATTATGATAAACATGCAATTTTTCTATTAACATGCAAATAATTATTTTAGTAAATATGAGTAAAGTGTAGGCAAATCCTACACTGGAAGTAAACAGAGTATCTTATTTATAGCATGTAAGCAAGGAGTAATACTTGGAACTAAATCCTTAGAAGAGAAACCCCAATAACTAAAACTCAGTGTTTTTAAGACCTAGTTTAATTTCCAGCTGTCATCAACCTCATCCCATATCTGAGCTGGAAACAGAAATAAACATTGAAAATAATTTTACAATAATTTAATTTATTGTGAGAGGAAGTTGTGAAGCATAAGATATAAATATGATTATTTTATTGCATATTTTTTCTTCTGTGTGCAGAATGTTTTTCAGTTCCTTTTGTTTATGTTTAAATTTTTCATTCTTCAAGTGAACACTGCCTTCACCAGAAACTTGAAGCTGGCAAAACCAAGTGAGCTCTGGAACTGGATGTTTGGCTTTGTAAAACTGATTGTCTAAAGATTTTTTCATACTTTATACTGAAAAGAGCATCACTTAGCCATGAAGTTAGACAGATTTCTTGTAAAATCCAGATTTTTTGCAAAGAAAAAGGGAGAAAGATTTATACACATTTTTTTTCCATTTTATAGTGATTTTAATCTTCTTAAAAATGCACTGAGAAGCACTTGGAGGCCCCAAAGTCTTTTTGTTCTGTTGAACTGTCTGTTTCAGCCTCAGACATAGCCACAGTGTCTGCTATTTGAAGCCTTTGAAGTATCTACAGATTGGATTTACACTGCCCTCAGCAACTCGAGGGAGGAACTAGTGGTTTGAAGGAGAAAAAAATCCTCTGCTTGCAGCCAAGTATTGACTTATCTGTCAGCTTTGGTCCAATCCAAAGTTACTTCAAAAGGCTTCAAAGTGCAGACACAGTGGCTGAAGTTGATTTTGGAGATTTTTGGATCCAGGATGCAATAACATTTTCCAAGATTAAATTGCAAATGGATTAAAATGAAATCATATAATTAAACATATATCCCAACTCATTTTCTATCCCTTTGCAATCTGCTGATAGAATGTACTCTAGAAAAGGCAGACATTTGACAACCAAAAACTGTTTAATTATGGATCAGTTTAATTTAATAACCTCTGTTCTATCTATTCTATCTCTAATTTTCATGAATGGTTACTAAAAGATAGTTGTCTGCCTCAGGTGCTGCATAAAATTGGTCTTCCACCCCACTGCCGAGCTCAAGGTGAGTCACTCCTTTCTCATTTTGTTATGTGTGGATCCTTGATGTATTTAAAACCTATATTGAGATTTATGAATACTCTGGCTCATTACTCCCCTAATTTCTCAGGCTTTTTTCACTACCAGAACATTGGCAGTGCTTTTAAAAAATATCAAAACATATTAATTTAATAAATTTAATTAAGGAATTTCAAGATCTCCCTACTAAATACAGTGTCATTCTTAAGGCTAAACTTTTTACCAGAAGGTTGGTTTTTTGGTGGGGTTTTTTTTTTTTGTTTGATTGTTGTTTTTTTTTTTTTTTTGGTGGGTTTTTTGTTTGTTTGGTTTGGTTTGGGTTTTGTTTGGTTTGTTTTGTTTTTGTGGTGAGAGGAGAATAAGCATGGCAAGAGGGTGCTTTGGGGAAGGACACTTTGGATGCTCATTGAATCTCCATTCTTCTTGGTCAACAGCAAGAATGTGAACTCTGATTGTCATATCCGAACAAGATACTGTAGCTCATTAAATCAACTGAGAAAATTCTCTCCGTGTCTTCCTTTTGAAGCTCTCCCTAGAATTGTTTAGGTTGGAAAAATCTTCTCGGATGATCAAGTCCTTATTATGACCAAGTCCTCCGACATTAGGCAAATAAATATTCCCTTGGATTCTGCATTAAAATGTCTCTGCAAAGTGGGGAAAGGTCAAGCTGTATTTCTCTGCCACTGTGAACATACACTTTTTATTCAATGTGAAATTAGTTTAGTAAAAGTGGTGAAAAACTCAGTCTGGGATATGGCAAAATCTGTTGATTAGTCAGTCTTCTGAAATGCAGGAATACGTAGATATTTCAGGTAGGTAGATTCAGGGGAAAGAAAGGTGCTTTACTATTGTGTCCAATGTTTTTGTGACTGCCTTGCAGACTCGAAAGTGATACTTTCAATGGCTTTTAGCTCTTTCAGCACAGAAACTGTCTAGCTGTGGAAAAACCATGAAGGTTTGTGCTGGCCTCTCTACTTCTCAGTGTCTTTTACCAGGTTTATTGAGTGAGCATCAGATCCTGCTGGCACTTACTCTGTGGGTTTTGTCCACTTTGGTTGCGATAAAGAGAAGCAGTAAAATCTGTTCCAGACTACTTTTGTTACGGGGAGATAGCCAAACCTGAATGATTCTTGCAGAGCTTGCTGAAAAGCTGAGAATTGTTTGTTCTTAAGGACAGAAGTATTTTTCTCCATTCTCATCAAGAAGACTTTTGTTACAGGTGCAGAAATTATTCGAAGTTGTCTCAGTTATTATAACTGAACACTAGAAAAATCTAGCAAAGAAGGGAAATAGCAAAATTGTGCTGACATACCTCTCATCAGGGAAGGAGAACTGTCATAAAAAAGAATCCAGCCAGGTAAATTCACGTGTTACAGAATAAAATTGTAACATAATAGACATATAAAAGACATATAAGGCATTTTGAAAGAGCTGGGAAAACATGTTCATAAGTGCAAAAGGAAAAGTTTATTTATTTATTTGGAACATGCTGGGAATCCTGTTTGGTGGTCATCAATCTAATATTTAGCATGAACATTTCTGGTTAAATGGATTAATAAAACTGTCTAACTAGATGAAGCACTGTAGAATTCCCTTCCAGATGCACAATTTTAATTAGGCAGAATACTGTCATTTAATTTTTCACACACAGCTACTTCCTGCTCCACCAAACATTTCCATGACACATGGTCACAATTAATATAACATGGAACTTTAATGAAAGAGCCTAGGGCAAGAAGCAGAAATAAATGCTTCACATAGCTTCCAAGCAGTTTGGGTAAGCTGAATATAATCACCCCTACTTGGTTAACTCTCCAACCAAATAAGTGAGAGCAGTTTAGATTTCACTAAAGTCCAGTTGTGAACAGGTGGTTCCTTGAGCCTTTTTCTTTTCATCCTGCAGGTACACCTCTAACATCTTTGTGAACATTTTATTAAAACAGTCAATTGGCTGAGCAATTTCCATATTGCACTGAGCCTGGCTGGAATGGAGTTAACTTTCTTCACAGCAGCTTGCATGGTGCTGTACTTTCCATTTGTGGATAAAGAAGTGACATTGATAACACAGTGTCTTTGCTGTGGCTGAGCAATGTTTGTAGAGCATCAAGGGTTTCCCTCTAAACACCTGCATCCCCAAAGGCCAGTAAACTGGGGGAGAGTCAGAGGTTAGGAGGGAACATGGCTGGAACAGCTGACCCATTTACCAAAGGGGTTTCTGAGTTTCTTTCCTCCCTCTGAGATGGAAAAACATTCAGATAAAAAAAAAAAAATGAAAACACTTATAAAATATAAAATACATAATACCTCTAAATGAAACCTTTTTTTTCAGAAAAATCCTCAAAGGTGTTAAAAGCTCAGGCTGAAGAAAGAGTCACTCTTTCCCACTGCCTTCTCAAGGCAGACATAGGGGAGCTATCCCTGTAAAGGACATTAGGTTGCTTTCTTAATAATTTTTCTGCCCAAAATCCAAGGATGAAGAAATTTGCTACAAATTTTTGTGTTAAATGGGAAAACAATATATAAGCATGGAGACACATGAAAAAAAAAAAAGGTGCACTTGGGTAAAGTTAGGAAACAGAAACTCAAATTCCTGAACAGTAGAAAATTATTTAAATTTTTGAAGTTTTTTCAGCTAGAAATCTAAGATACATGTTTGAAAAAGCAGTCAGCAAACTAATTTTAAATTTAAAGACTCTTCTAATCAGGAATGGTTTTATTTTATGTTAAATGTTGTATTCATATTTAAAAAAAAAGGAGAAAAAATATTGAATGACTGAGTCCTCCTTCAGCAACTAATACACAGAAAGTTTCAGTGAAAATATCAGCTACAGGACTATTTGGAAGTAAAGGACAGAAGTTCTAATTTCCTTTCTGTACCTCTGTCCTACCAAAAGAATATCTTCTCTTAGGTACAGAAGAGCTTTTCTAAATTATTTTTTAGACAGATGAGGATATTTCAAGAAAAATGCAGAAAGTATTGCCTTTGTTTTCTGGAGTTCAAACCAAAAATAATTCCAAATAGCACACTACTCTCATGGGAATGAAAAGTTTGACCAAGAAACAGAAATACACAGGTGAAGGTGAAATAACATGATCTTATACTCTTCTATACCAGACTTCAGCTTGTAGGTAGGTGTTTATAATTGGAGCTTTAAATAACAAAACGAGAAGATATGCATGTATTCTTCAACATCCAACATCTCATTTTCCTATTCCTACACCAATCTGTTTTTAAAACATTTTGTAAAGCGCTTAAACTAGAATTACAGGGGAAAGGAAGAGAAAAAATTAAAGAAAGGACAGGAGAGTCTTCAGGGCCCAAGAGTTATTTAAGCATGTCTCAACTTGCTCCAGACTCTGAATCAAGGTACAATATTTTGTAGGATAGTAATGAGTAAATAAGTTATTTCATCTGATTTATCTATCTAAAATTTTTTCACATACTTCAACGCGTGATCAGCTTTAGTTACTTTTAGTTTGCATGTCCTATGATTTTTAATCTGATTTTTGTTTCCGGCAGGTAAAGCGTACCAAAGAGTAGGCAGAAATACCCATTGCCCCACAGCCAATAAAAGTCAGAGTCGGTTCTAATTAAGAAGTTAGGATGATTCATTATATAACCTACAGTATTCATAAATGTTTGGATCATATGTAGATAACATTTTCAGGGCAAGATGTATGTAGATAATTTAGTCATACAGGAGACTACTAGAGCCAAGATTTCATGATTTGCCGAATAGATTTGCCCTCTTTACAGTATGGCTAGAATTCTTCTCACTAACTTTTGGAAATTCTGTGTGATCTTTCTTGTAATCACTTCATAACTTTCATTAGCTTTTGTTAACTACCAGGATAATGATTCTTTGTTAATTCTTCTAGTTAGTTATCCCTTTAAGACAACATGTTTTGCTTTGCAGTTAGATTTCATCTGTGTTTTCTTGAAGTCCAAGGGAGATTAAATTACGGAGTGAAACAATGACACAGCACAGAAACATTGAAAAGTGGTTTTTCCCATGCAAAAAATACAGAAGAGACTGGGAGAGGAATATGGATTTGTTTTACTTTCAGCAGGTTGCTCAAATGCAGTTCAATCCACAATGAAATTCTAAGCTGGGTTGAAGAAACCGAGAGTTTTTTCATGTTATAGTCACTATTCATACATACGAAACAAGGTGTCAAAATCACAAATTAAAATCTTTCTGTTCTAGAATACTGCAATATACAGAGACTTTAATTTGTTGTGAAATGAAAAAAAAAATCAATCTATTCTTAGAATTAAAAGTGAAAATTTTGGGAGATCTGTTTCAGAATAAAAAAAAAATAAACATAGGTGTGAATATGTTTTTGAACACAATGTTTAAAAGCCCATAAAGAGAGGGGGGAAAGCAGTACTTATATCTGCTGGTGAGAATACCACTACTTTCTTTTTCTAATATTATCTTGGAACATTCTAGTGGACCTTGGGGACCTATATGTAGAGAAAAGATTTACTTAAGATTTTTGTCACAAGACAGGTCAGATGATACAAATGAAGGAGTGTCTGAGAAAACTAATCCTAACAACTCTGAAGTAAGTGTACTTTTGGGGACAAGGGGGAGACCATTTCAAGGAGTATATGACCATTACGATTAACAAGTATATGTGTTTTCTCTTCACGAGCCTGAAACTATTTCTTGTGGTAGCAGTAGATGGATGCTAGTGCTGTAAATGATGAAAACCACAAGGTATAACAAACATTTTAAAGTATTTACTTTTACAATTACATTTATGTATTATTTATAGCAACTTAGATAGACCATGTTAGGCTTCAGGCTCTTTCTGAGCCTTTTGCGTTCAGAAAAGCAGTTGGAAAACATAAGTTCTGTTCCACTTCTGTCTGACCCAGAAGTGTCTTTCCACTCATTGCATTAGAATTTCTCTTCCTGATGTACTTTGGATTGTCAGTTCCCCAAGACAAGGACTATCTGTGATTTCTGTGCATGTAAACAGCACAGAGAAGTTTCAAGCTCAGCTGAGGTGTTCAGGGTTATGCTGTGTATTCACAGGTGTATGTGTAACCAAGAAGTTATTTCAATTTCTAATGAGGTCTCATTACTTTCACAAAATTGCAAATTCTAATTTCCAGTAATTTTTGGCCATTTTGTTGGTGTACTCTTGAATCTTGATTAGGAATTTAAAAGAGGCAAACTACCAGCTCCCTTTTTGAACTTTCCTTGAAAATATACATAGTTTAATAACTGTCCCTTTTTCTCCAAAATTCAAAGGCTATCTGCTTCTGGACACAAATCTCAAAAATTCTACGTAGTCTGGAGGAAAAGTTGTCAAGGCTGAAGTCCAATCTGAGGTAAACATTACAGAATTGTGACTAAGCAGGAATGCCAAACACAGTCCATATAGACTATGTTGAAATGTCTGGAAATGGTTTCAGGTAGTATCTGTGTTCAAGACATCCTTGATTAAAAATGCAAATTAAATTCTGTACTAAGTGTTTTCTAATTATAAGCATAGAAGAAGATCTATAAGGGCTTAAATAGAAAGGACAACAGAGGGCCTTGCAATTATCACATCTCTTTTTGCTATTAACATACCACTCAATCTGTCACTGGAATTTTAGAAGCCAGGGACCTTGTAATATGCAGAGAGATCATTGCCAGTCTGTAATCCACTGTTGCTACACCTGTGGCTTTGGAATAAAAGCAGTCTCAAAACACTGTTACTTGCAATGGGAGTGCTGTTTTTCATGAACAGTATAAAGGGCATGCCTCCAAAGATTAAGGTTGTTTAAAAAATTAATTTGGTAGTGCTGTGAAATCAGTGTCATGTTGTTGCTTTGGTACTTTCCCCCCCTTCTACTCAGACTTTGCTCAGGTTTGGATATGAATCTAGCAACAGCGGCACATAAGCTCCCTTTTCCCTGGACCTCTGGGGCCCTCATGAAGGCAGTGAGGGGGTAAAGCAGCTATTCAGAGAATTTTCAAGACTTCTATAAAGTCAGAATAATCCTATTCTATGAAGTCTCCTTAAAAACATGAGAAAGCTCTCTCATTAAGATAAATAATGCAGGAAAGGAGAACAGAAAAAGGTGCATTTTTGGCCACATAGGTAAGGTGGCTTACCCAAGCACCATTGTATCATAAGCAAGTCTAATGCCACATGCCACTATCAAAGAGTTAGGGGCCTAAAGTCAGTTAAAAGGTTTTTTACTAATCTTACTACAAACAGTATTGCTATTACCACTATTGAATAAGTGAAAGTAACAGAACATATATGGAAACATAGAAGTAGATATTTGTGGTTTAATGCAAGAAGAAAAAATGCCATCCACAATGTCAGGGAGCTCTTATTTAGTCTTGAAGGATCTTGGCACAAAGGGCTCACTGCAGAGGTAGGTACACTTAGCTTGTGAATTAAAGTACACTTTTCTTAAAAGCGCAGAAAAGGGACATGGTTTGAAATTCATAAGAGAAAATTCAGATACAGAGGACAGCCAAGGTTAGCTTGAAAACATTTTTCATGAATTAGCAGCAGCTATGACACTTACAAATTACATAAATGGCTAATGATATTGCTTGTATATAATGCACCCTAATCTCATAAATTCACCACAAGCCTAATGACTGTTAATGCTGTTGTGAGTTTTTTTTTTATGCAAACGACATTAAAAATTGTTATCTGTCTCAGAATCACTTGATATGCAGAGAATACAATTTTGCTCAGAGTAACGAGAAGGATGTATTTCATACCTGTACTAATACATGCAATATTCTTAAAATTATGTCAGTTTAGGGAAGAAAAATTAGAAAAACTCTGTTATGTTTCTCATAGCATATACACATCCTCAAAGAAGTATCAGGTTTCCTGACCTAGTAGACCTTAGTGCTCAGCTCAGGTACTCAGGCATTTATGTGGGGAAATTCAGAGAAACTGATCTGGAGGACAAAAGTAGGAAAAGAGGGTTCCTCATGAACTGCAATCTGTGCTTCAGATGCCCAGAACTTTAATGACTGTAAGACATGGAAAAACAAGATTAAGAGTCTGACCAAATGAGCACTGATGAAAGCAGGGGCTCCGATCTAAGTTCAGTTGACAAAAAGGAGAGTGCTTTTAAGAAACATTGATTTATCTTACAATATTCATGGAAGAAACACCATTTTATCTCTAACAAAAAAAAACCCAAACAAACAAAACCAAAAAACCAAAAAACCAAACAAACCTCCCAAAATAAAATCAAAACAAACAAACAAGCAAAAACCCAAAACAAAATAAACAACCACCAAAAAACCAAAAGCAGAGTGAAACACTTTTTACACTCAACCTGAGATTTTATTTCATTTCAGTTAGATGCAGAATTACTTTTTTTCCTATGTCATTGCTATGTTCCACTGTAAGAGATACTGTGGAAGAATCACTCCTGCAATTGCTCTTTGATTTCCATTTAAAATCAGGTATCTTGCACGTGCTGCAAATGGTTCATACCAATTAAACTTAGTATTTGTAAGAGAATCACAGACTACCCCAAGCAGGAAGGAATCCACAACAATCATCAAAGTCCAACTCTTAGCCCTACACAAGACACTCCAAGAGTCACACCACGTGCCTGAGAGCATTGTCCAAACACATCTTGAACTCTATCAGGCTGTGACCACTTCCCTGGGAAGCCTGTTCCACTGCCCAACACCCTGTGGGTGAGGAATCTTTTCCTTATATCCAACCTAAACCTTCCCTAACACAGCTTCATGCTCTTGCACTTATCCTCATAAGGAAGCTGTAAGGCTACTTAATCTGTTTAAAGCATGGGATTTTATTCCTAAGCAAAGGAATATATAAGAATATATATATATATATGTATAAGATTTACTTATACACTTACAATCTAAATCAATGGCACCAACAGATGCTACAATCCAATCAAGTTTTGATACTGAGAAATTTGGTATATGGTGTCTTTAACAAATAAGGATCATATTCAAACTACCTTTGTTAACTGTGTAGATTCTAGCTGATTACATCATGCTCAATCAAAATGACTTTTTGGAAGTGCAATGGAAAAATAATAGTCAAAACAACTATGGAGAAATAATTAGAATTTCAAGAATGGTGATAAAGATGTTTATGAGGAAAATTGTATTTCTAGATGTCATCCAAAGTTGCAAAACTCTTTTCCAATGCTGTGAACTAAAGAAAATGCAAAAGGTATTTATTGAGAAAGAACTTTAATGGTAGAAGAAAAAGGTTCAATAAGCATCTAGTACTCTAGATGAAACAGCAGTGAGCTATTTGACACAAAACCTGGGAAGACACCTTGCAGCTATGCTCAGTCATGGTACTTCTGGAGTAAAACCCAACTGTTTATACTCTTAATTTCTTTCTCCCCCACTTACCAAACATGTACAGGCAAAAAAGATAAATGTTTAACACACTTCATACCACCTTGTCTTGATTGTCTGGTACAAGTTAAATATAACTCAGCTTGTCTAACAATAGTCACTTAAAGAAAGAACCGCAAAGGCAAATGTAGGAGAAAAAAGGTATCCAATTATCTTTACGGAAACTGGAGGGGAAAAAAGTCTAAATCTGTAAAAACCTTTGCTGCAGGTAAAGTCATGTCCCCTTCCAACTGTTATGACACTTTTCTGGCACTGCGTTATTTTACAAGAGTTAAGCAGATAATTTCTGTGCACAGCTGAATGGTGTTTTTCAAGAATTACAAAATTAGAGAAGATGCAGATTGTAAACGTTCTGGGACGAGCTACTTTGGTCTGAAAAATGAGAGGAAACTCAAGATCTTGAATCAATTAATACATTCCCCTTATCTATAGATAATTGTTCTGGAAAACTGTTTCCTAAATTATGTACCATAGTATATTTATGGGGGTAGTATTGCCAGCTGTCTCCAACAAAACCACTGTTCTCTCAGGCTCAGAAAATGGAAAATTCCCTACTAGTAAGAAGTTACCATGGGAGAGATTCCCTTCGTCCTATCTGGGAGAATGAGATACAGCACAAAGACAACTTCTGTTAACATTTTTGGTATGGTCATTCCATACAAAATAATTTATTAACATGGTTGGTCTTGATTGGATGCCAGATGCCCACTGAAGCCACTCCATCGCACCCCTTCCTTAACTGGACAGAAGACACAATGACCTGGACACAAGACCGCTTCCTTAAGAGGACAGAAAACACAATGAAAACCTCTTGGGTTTAGATACGGAACAGGAAGAAGTCACCCAGTAATTACCATCAAAGGCAAGACAGACTTGATGTGGGAAAATTAATTTCATTTATTACAAACCAAATCAGAGCAGGATTATGAGAAATTAAATCTTAAAACCGCTTACTTTCCCCCTGCCTTCTTTCCAGGCTCAACTCTACTACTGATTTTCTCTATCTCATTCCCCGAAGAGGCTCAGGGAGATGAAGAATGAAGGTTTGCTCAGTTCATCACATAAGCTCTTCCATTCCTTCTTCCACAGGGGGTGGACTTTTCATAGTCTTCCCCTACTCCAGCATAAGGTCTCTCCATGAGAAGCAGTCCTCCATGAACTGCATCAGCATGAGTCCTTCCACAGGCTGCAGTTCTTCATGTACATCTTCAGTGTGGGTCCTTTCTATAGGGTGCTATCTTTTGGGAAAACCAGTGTTGGTGCTCTATGGGGTCACCAGTCCTGCCAGAAAAGCTGTTTCAGCATGGGCTTCTCTTTCCATAAAGCCACAGCTCCTGCTCCCGGGGTCACAGCCTTCTTCAGGCATCTACCTGCTCCTTCAGATTTACCTGGTGTGGGGTTCTCCATGGTATCCAGGTGGGCATCTGCTCCACTGTGGACCTCTGTGGGCTGCAGGGGCAGAGCTGCCCCCAATGGTCTCCATCATAAGCTTCAGGGGAATGTCAGCTCTGGTGCATGGGACACCTCAACCCTCTCCTGCATGGACACTGGTGTCTGCAGGGGCTGTTTCTCTCATATTCTTGCTCATCTGCCTACAATAGCTATTGTCCAGTTGAGTATTTTTCCCTCTTCTTTAATCTGTTACCACAGAGGTGCTGCCACTGTCACCAATGAGCTCAGCTCTGGCCAGCAGCAGGTCTGTCCTGGAGCCAGCTGGCACATACACAGGGGAATTGTCTGGCAGCTTCTTACAGAATCCAACCCTTCAGCTCCACTGCTACCAAAATCTAGCCACATCCACCCAATACAATTGGATATCTAGGATACCTACCAGTCTTTTCTTCACTTATCCTGCAATTAATCTAATTAATAAAAGCAGGTGGATCTGTGAAGTTCTCATTTTGCAGTTTCTTGATAATAGCACATTCAGGGAGTAATTTTCAATTCTGCAGGCTGAAGGCATAATCTCACAAGCACATGTACTCCTCAAGATAAGTTTCAAGTTCCACCAATATTCCTTTATCTGATCTGCCTCCTGAACTGCTGTAAGAGTTTACAAGAATGTAGACAACTGCCTCAAAACACTGTCAAAGAGGAATTTCCCATAAAATAAGCCACTACAATATCAAGAAGGAGCTAATTCCAGGCCTAATGGATGTTAAGGTTTGGTCAGCACATGGACAAAAATTTCCACTGTGGCAAACTGTGGGCAAGGAAGCAAGTGCTTATACACTTGCTGTCTCAAATTATGAGAATGGCATCTAGGCCCAGTGGATAGCTGAG
This sequence comes from Chamaea fasciata, assembly GCF_029207755.1. NCBI lineage: Eukaryota > Metazoa > Chordata > Aves > Passeriformes > Sylviidae > Chamaea > Chamaea fasciata. The sequence goes on from NW_027094089.1 coordinate 6,851,347, forward strand.
ACATGGACCATGTAAAAGTGGTACCTCCAGAAGACAGGCTCAGGCACTCCCACCTCTGAGAAGAAAAAGGTGAAGAAAGACCTGCATGTTGCCACAGGAATCCACATGGTGGTGATATCTTTACTTAATCTCTCTCTCTTTCCCTTCTCCTTCTTGCCCCCACTTCCTACTTCTTTCTATCTCTCTACCTCACATTTACAATGAGATAAAATCTGTACTGTTGGCTTTGCCATATGTTCTCATTTGCACCTTAATTCAGACAAAGGCATAGCTTATAATCAGATCATAACTGCAGATTGCAAATGTAATAGTATTCTCCATCAGCTTTTAAATTCATTATTGAATGGTCATGCATTAGCATGTTCTCACTCCTCAATCACTGGCCTCACCACCAGGCACATTTACATCCTATTCACTGCACCTTTTCTAGGCAGTGAAATTGGTGGATTCTAGGTGGATTGACCACCTTTTGGAATTTCATCATCTGTGTTGAAGTTCCACATAAATCAGCCAGAAAACTATCACTGAATTTCCAATATCCATTATTTAAGCCATTTAAAACTATCTGGGTAAAACATTTGACATAATCCTGAAGAAAAGTACTAAAGAATTTAACTTCCTGCTGTGGAAGTGGGAGTGATAAGGTAAATTACTGTAGCCTCTCCATGCCCAATATCCATGGTTTCTTGATCATTAAGGCTCTAAAAGGAGGATTAATTAAGACAGTGGCTTCTCAGCATCACTTGATTTTTTCTTTCTTTTTCTTCCTTTTTTTTAACATTTAGGCTATTAATTTCTCAGTATGACAGCCCATTTTTAAAATACTTTTGCTAACAGCAGTCTTTTTTTTGATTGTATCTATCGTCAATAATCTCCATTACTATCTGGTTACATGTCTCTAAAGCATTCAACTCCTCAGCAGCTCAGAGGGCAATTCACACTATGTATCATTTCACACAGTCGGTTATGACATTGCATTTCACAAGAGAGAAGTCAAGGGAAAAAGACTCTTGCAATGAGATTTTCACTTGAATAGCTTTCTGAATACACAACAGCAACCAGCACACAGTAAATCCATCATCCGGAAGTCAGACTTCTTTATACAGGCTGTATTTACAAGTATGTATTTTTTTATATAAGGGAAAAAAAGACTCCAACAAAGATAATATTCTACATTTGAAAACAAAACCAGTATTAAATGCTGTTTTGAAAGGACACTTGATACTAAACAGAATTTTCATTTTTCAGTTTTGGAAGTTTGAAAAAAAAGTTCAATTCTTTTAAACATTACCCTCCAACATTTTTCAAGCATAGCTCTGCAACCTTCCAGCTTGCTCTTTCTTTGAATTCTTACTGTTAAATATCTTCCATCTTTTTATGTATAGCACTTCTCATTAAAAAATATGACTATTGATAAAGTTGTAGAACAATGTCTTTTAGACAACAGAAACTATTTTTTTATCTTGTGACACTTTTTTATATATATGCTGATAAAATCTATTGAACATTTAAGAATTGATTGTTATTGTTTAAGAAATGGTGCACTAGCATTGCTATTTCAATTGTGAGGGTTGTATTTATCCTTTTTGTTATAAAATCACCTTAGAAGTTATTGTAATAGAATGTGTGAAACTGACAAATTATTGTAATAAAGATTGTGAACAACCTGAAACAGGTTCATTTTACTGACTTGTTTATTCTAAAAATGAAAAATGTGGGAAAACAACCACAGTTAGTCAGAATTGGATCAGCATGATCTTGTAATAGGACATTAGAGGTTGAAACAAGTCTTTAGTATTTTTTGCTGCTTTCTGATTTCGGCTCCTTCCATTAAGCCAAACATTTCCACTGTAAAGAAAGAATTTTTGTGCTGGACTGGTATATAGTGTTGGTCACTATTTTAGTCCTCATCACAAGACAAACCATCCATCAGATCTAGGAAAGTCACTTGTTTAAGTTACACTCAAGTCAGAATCCAGAAAGTTATGCATCTATTCCACAACATCCAGGAGTTTAAAAATACTTTAAAAACCAAACCAAACCAACCAACCAAAAAAAAAAAAAAAAAAAAAAAAAAAAAAAAAAAAACCACCAACAAAAACCAAACAAAACAAAAAAAACCAAACAAATGAACAAAAACCATCAAAAAACCCCCAAAAAAACTAGTGGGGTAGTCTTAGCAGATTTCTTTTGTAAGATATATGCAAAACATAAGTAAAGTATGTAGTAATGTTTCTAACTATCAAAGCAACAGAGATAACAATGTAAATAGAATTTTGATGAGCACTGAGAGGTTTACAATATGAATAAAAGGATGATTTCTGCTGCCATAGTTCCATTTATTTATTTTTTTCTGTTTTTCCTCTTAGTTATCTTCATTCAGTTTGAAGATACTATGCTCGAAAGAAAATGGAAGGTTCTTTTGGCATGTAAATACTGCATAGAAGATTATATTATGAAAATATATATGAAGATTATATTCAAATGTCCTTAATTTTACTTGTGTCTTGTACAGAGTTTTCAGAAATGAACTGTAGGATGCTATTTAAAAAACAAAAATTAAGAAATAAATAATTGAAAGAAACCCCAGATGTGGAAAATGGCAAGACCTGGTTGACACAGATCTCAGTTTATTTCTATCCCACAGAACTAGATGACCTCTTAAGAAGAAAAAGAGAAGAAACAGCAAACAGAAAGAGTTCAAGCATATCCAGAGGGGAAAAAAATGGATACAATATTTTGAAATTTTTAAGAAGGACTTAAGAATTGGGGGGAGAGAGAAGAAAAGAGGAAGAGGAAATGATTGCTACAGCAGTTATTAATAATAAAATTTGGGGAAAAGAGTGTATTTTTTATTACTTTCAACCAGGTTTTAACTGATATTAATGTAAATAAAATATAGAGTGAAAGAGGAGTTAATTTCTATGTGTATTCACAATATTTTAGTAGTATTATTCATGTAATGATTATAAACAACGTGTTCACAATCATACCTTTACACAAAATTTCACAACTGAATAAGTGAACTTTTGTTTTCTGCAGAACTCAGATAAAAGTCTAGAACAAATTGTTCTTCCTTAAACATGTATTAAATTGAATGATGTCAGCCTGATAGTGCTCTGTAACCACTACCAGACAACGAGCAATGTATTTTACCATAGGCCTCAAAGCGACTAAGGACAGTGTCAAAAGCATTTCTTGTTACCATAAGCAATGTTTTTTAGTTAAAATAATATCAAAGATCCACAAGCCACTTAACTATATCCACAGAAATTCCAACAAAAGTAAAGAGAAAGGCTTCCAATAATTGTAATCATTAATGGCAATCACCTAATTTTTAGCTGCTTAATAAAGGAAAAATATTAGAGATGATTAATCTGCTATATGAGGTCATTTTTCATTGCAGATAAATTAGTACAGAATCACTGCTGGTGATTCCTTTTGCTTATATTGCAGCTGTCCTGAAGAACAAATACACTGAAGCCTTCAGTTTCTAGGTTAACACCTAGATATGACAGCCTTCAAGACCAACTAAATTCCTGATGCTATCTTATGATTTTAAGCAATTTATAACTAGACCACTAATCATCTCTCATGTCTGCCTGTACTTTCATGTTTGTTCCTACTGTGCCTTCTGTGGACAGCAAAGTTTTGTTCACATTACTATCTCGGACACAGTTATTTCCATTCAAAACAATTCTTGTTGAATAGTATTTATCCTTAAGGGCATGCCAGCTAGCCAAAAGGACCATGACAGAAATTTGCCAACAGGAATGTCTTTCCCAGGAGGGCAGAACCCTGTGGAACTCAGCCTGGGGCACAGGGGAATGGCCCCAGAGGGCAGCAAGTGGCCAGCCATGCACATGGGCAGCAATGGGGGACTGCACAGTTTGGGCACATGGGTACAAGACAGCCCAAAGCCTGGGAAGGGATTTGCCCCTTTCTACTGTGTGCATCAGATCAAGTTGTGAGTATCACCCTGCATACAGGGAAGACATCCATGAGCTGGTTGGAGGTGAGAGGAAGCACCAAGGCAGTAGGGATGGAGCCTTTGCCCTGTGAGGAGAGGCTGTGAGGCATGCTGAAGTGATTTTTCTTCCATTCTTGTGCCAAGACTGATAAAAAGGATATAATAATAAAAAAAATTTGGTTGTTATTTTGTAGTTACTCATGGACATTTAAACACACACATACTGAAGGAAACTAAAAGATTGAGTATGTCTGCATAAAAGAATTGTGGGAATTTTCAGCAGTATATTGGAATGTGGATGTGATAAAATACAGCTGCAGATACATTTTTAAAAACAATTAAAATAGGTGCATTAAGTCACTGAAAATACATTGCTGTAAAATAAATTTGTAATTTTTGTTATAGTAGCAATTTAAATTAAAATGCAGCTGTGTTTTATGAAGTTCAAAAAAGCCATTTCTGAAACAAGAGAACAGAATAAGTATCTGCCCAATAGACAACCTTTTCCATTTACAGTTCTTTTTCTTTCCCTTTCTTGCTCCTTTTCAAGAAATTTCATTAAAGTTAACTCATCTTGTTGGACTTTTAAACCTCAACAAGTGAGTGATTTTTATTAATTATTGAAAAATTGCTTTCTATTACTGACAATACTACATCAAAGGTCTATTTTGCATAGGAGGTTTCCAACAAATTCACCAGCTTAATACAAAGGAAGAAAATAGACTTATTTTTGATTGTTTGATTCTTTGTGGGTTTTTTGTGGGGTGGGGGGTAGGGGACGGGGCAGAATCAAGCAATAAAAATATTATAGAACTACTTCCAGAATCAATCACTCCCAAATTTTCTTTTCTGTATGTTAAAACCTAAAGGAGAAAAAAAAATCATACACACATATTCCAAACTCAGTGAATTCCACTTAACTAAACAGCAATCATGTGATTTCTAAATAACAATATATTATCCAACATCCCTCACAGTTCCTTAGGCATACTTCTTTATATATTTCAAAAAGAATATATTTGATTGATTTAGACTCCTATATAATGGAATTTGCAGCCTATTTTTTCACAATTCCAGTTGAAATCATAAAGAATTGATGCAATGCATACAGGAATAACAGCACACCTTTCTTGCCATACAAAAATGCAACAGATCTTTTCTCCACAGGATGGAAAAGAACTAAAAGTTCTCATCATCTAGAAAACTGCATCTAGGATTTTCAGTAACAAGTGAAGGAACTGACTCTGAGTACACATTAAATCCATCTTTTGCTACCAATGAATTCTCAATAAAATTCTTGGCCCAGGTCCTAGCCCAGAAGCTGCACAGTAGGAAAGGTATGCAGCATCTGAAAACTGAAGTCAGTGCATGCAGAACGGTCAGTTCTGTTTCTGTGGTACCTGAAAGCATAGTGAAAACGTATCTCTACCTGAAAAAGCATTTTCTTAGGGATAGGTACTACACTAAAAAAAATATAATTCCTTTAAGGACAAAATCCCACCCTTTCTTTTTGTTCAAACCTCACTGTTTCCTGGTTCTAGTGCAGATCTATTCCTATCTTCATCATAAACAGGAATTAGAATTAATACCTACCACAGTACATTCAGAAAAGAATATGGTTTCAGAACCCACACTAATCTAGCAGAGGAAGAGGGAAGAAACGTTACTGAAGGAGGTCAGGTAAGGATGACGCAGTGTGAAAACCCACACGGAATAGGAATAGGCTTCCCATTCAAAGAGTAATCTCTCTGTAGAATGGTCAATTAATAAGACTTTTTGGATAAGATGTGGTAGGCATGAAAGACTGTACAAAGGCAAAAACTTAATTCATTTATTTTGAAAGCACACTCTAATAACAGCCTCTGTGTAGCAAAAAAAAAAAAACAAACCACATTGGATTATCATTTCAAGGTTGGATATTATATATCCCATATCCTGTAACAGATTTTTCTGATCAACTTGCTTTTCAGACTCTACCAACAATCTTGCTTCCCTAAAAGTCTGCAAAAACTCTGGTATGATTTGACTGACAAATATCTTGTTATAAGTTCCACTGGAGTACAGCCAACCTCTTTGGATTCAGGCCTGCACTGCTAATCTGAAAGCTACAAGGAAGAAAAGCCATAGAAACCACAGAAGAATAAAAATGAAGCTGACTTGAATATAAGCTTCAAATAAGAATTTAGTAAGAAAATTATGCAACATTAATCAAAAATGCCAACAAATTAAATGCATTCATTATGATATAAAAATTGCAGTATCTGGCACTGGAGGATGGGTAACTCAGGATTTATTCTAATTCCATGGTCATCCATTGTTGGGGAAGATGAATCAGGGAAAACTTATAAAAATCATTGTTTAGCAAAAGATTCTGAAAATATGAAGCCTATAATTGAAATAGAAATGGAAGCTTACTTTGAGTTGTAGGATACTGAGTCTTAGTTACTATATAACCTGAAAACAATAGCCTAGCCAGCTGAAGGAGAATCCTTTTTGATTGAACAATACCTTTCTGCTGGCTAAGGCATCCAAAGGTCAATGAAGCAAAACAGAAAAGTCTAAAGAGTAGTTTTTAGAGTTTAAAATAAAACACAGTATGGTAATGTAGTAGTTCTTATAGGCTGTATGTAGATTCTATAGGATTTTGTGTCTTGTATTGGTTGGTCGCTGTAAATTAGAATGTTCATCACAAAAGGAGATATAATGTATTGTAACAAGGACCTCACTCTCTTACCACTTGGCTCTTACCTCTTCCTCTTCCCCCTACTCTCGCTCCCTCTCTTAGCACTCTTACCTCTTCACTCTTACCTCTGCTCTCTTCCCCCTGCTCTCTGACCCCTGCCACCTTGCTCCCTCGCTCCCTTCTCTCTTAACTCTTACCCTCTTGTTCTTTCTCCCTCTCTCTTTGGGGCTTCCCTTCAGCCAAGGCTGGTGGCTGAAGGCAAGGCCCTTTTAACCCACAACCCTTGCAATAAAACCACGTATTCTAGAATATCTCAGGTCAGCAGAGGTCCTTCTCCCTACTGTCCACAGATGTTCCTACAATCCATTCTTAGGTATTCAAGTATTTACATTTCTAAATCTAGATATTAGAAGGAGAGTAAATATAACAATACAGTTCTGCAAGTAAGCACTTGATTCTAACCTGGGTTTATTCAGGTTTGCAGGCCCATTTGATCTCTTTATACAGGCATGGAAATACATGAGTTTTGTCTATAGGTATGTTAGTACAAAGCCATTTATAAAACTATATGTTCTTTAATATCATCACTGTAAGCTTTAGGGCAACCATGAGAATCACAGAATCATATTAATATCCTCAATAAGAAATACTTAAGCAATAAATAATAATTAAAAAAATTAAAAAAGGAAAGAAGACCTAGAGAAAGAGATGTATTTTATGGCACTGAAAACGAAAATGTTAGACTCCAAGCCTGCTGATCATTGGTGTAAACTCTGCAATAACCAGTGCATTTTGCTTATGCTGTAATTACTGCACAGTTCAGAGGCAGGAGTTTCCAAAACCTTTTGTCAGTGTTCTAGACCAGAAGGAACTTAATAAATCAGGCCAGACTATGGCCCACAAGACAGCTAGGAAATACACAGGCATAGAGACTTACTTTTAGGTCCAAAACCTAAATTTAGACTCTGAACCCAGACAGTGATTTTTCAATAGTATACTTTTTCTAGGAAAAATACTGTTGCATAATTTAGCGTTGACGCAAAAATGAAGTTGTTTAAGCATTTTTAATATTCTCTAATCCCTATGGTGTGTTAACTCCCTTAGACAGTTGCAGCTCTGTAGCCTGGATTGTCCAGCCATAATTCTCAGGAGGCAGCCTGGGCCCTAGTGAATGAGCACTGTCCTTTCATTTATAGTGACGCTGAGAGGCATTAACCAGGGGTGGAGGACAGCAGGCAGAGTCTCTAGAAATGCAAGAAGCAGCATTGATCTCAAACTATGTCTGTATTCACTGCAGCTAAGCAAGATCTGTAGATCTTGAAAGCAAGAGAAGCACTCTTGAAAAGACTGTGGTCCTAAAGATATCCCTGGCCATAGAACATAAGACTCTTGTAACAACTGAAAAAGCAAAGCCAGAAGAATAATGTCTAAGTTGTTCCTCTAGTCTGTTTCAAACAATTGATTAGTGAGCACATCTTGTGAAGTCTACATTACTTCAGACTGCTGAGACTTGCGATGCAAACAGGGCATCTAGACAGGCATATTCACATGACAAAGGGGTCCATATATCTCCATATATGGCATATATATTGTGTATTCTCAAAGAGAGAAAACTAACAGAACACTAAAGATGTTTCATAAATCTTACACAGAATTATGAAAGCATGAGGAATAATAAATTTGCAAATACTTAAAGCAATGAAATCACATTTTTTGCTAGCATGATCAGTTAATATTTGTAAGAGAAAATCAGGAACATTTGTGCAGCAGTAGAAAAAGGTATTCTTAGTCAAGGATGTAGTCTAAATCCAACAAAAAAGAGTACTTTCATCCAAAACATTTAAATGAGCCACTTATTTCATCATCATCCTCATCTGTTAAAAGATTTTTGCTCTTTACACTAATGTTTTGCCTTCTGTAGAACAATTCAAGGCAAAATTCATGATCTCAGGTAGAAGAGGAAGTTTGGAATATTGCAGGTCAGTATCCTGTGTTTCTTGCTTTTGTATTACTCTTTTATTTACTTGATGCTTACCCTTCACCTGCTGATTTAAATCAACAAATTCCATAGAAACTATCATATAAATTTTTCCAATTATGTAAAAAAGAGGAATTGTTCATTTTGATGAAGCCACATGTTGTAAGACAGTGACATTGAGTGTTTGCTTTGAAAAGCTAGACTTATACATATTTTTGATTATAATAACTATTCTAAACTAATTTTCTTTTTGAACGATTTACACTGTTTCAAAAGACTTCTATTAAAATGCACAGAAGCGAGATTTACACATGTACAGAGAATCCACATGTTGTACTAGTGCAAAAAAAGCTACTAGCTTTTTGAATTATAATCACATGAAGTGGAAACAGTGTAATGAAAAAAGAGCTTCAAGTACTTCAGTGAGGCAAACAGAAAAGCTACCAAATCTGATAGAGACTAGGAAAATTTTCAGCTGTAGAAGAGTTATCTGGAACAGATATACATAAGTTTAACAGTCAATTACTGTGGTAGATCAAACTTGATTGTATTACAATTTTTCATCTTCCTTATGTGGTAAAGGCTTACAACTCAGTCTTTCTGAAAATAACTTTCTTTTCTCCTGTCTCAACACCAACGCTGAATTCAGTCATGGACAATTTTGGCAGCTGTGGGACATGGACTCAAGGCTTTGGAATGTAATTTTATTTATTTATTTATTTTAAATGAGTACTGGTGCATTGATTGGCTTTGTAAAAGAAAAATATAGGAACAGTTAGGGATTCAAAACCTCAATGGTCATATTTCTATTTTCAAATGGATGTAAATATCATTATCAAGAAGCAGACAGAAAGATGGACAGGAGCATCTTCAGAACTTTTGGTATCTAAGTACTTGTAGACCTTTAGATATAAGGAAAGTGGCAAATGCTAGTGGTTCATCCATGGATCATCTTTTGTGTTAGAGCGTTTGAGAGAAAAAAAACAACAGGTGAGCATTTGAGAGAAAAACTTTTATCTTAAGGCAAATTTGTCTGGAGGAGAAAAGTAGAATTATTAAAAGCATAAACTGAGAAACATTCTGAAACACTTGTGTTTTGGATCTCTCTGAGGAGATTATTTTCCAGAGAAAATAACAAATAGTCTTAAATAATCTTAAATAATTCCTGGTCTCTGGGAGCAAGAAAAAATACAGACAGCTCTGCTTTATACTTCAAAATACTTAGGTCAATATTAGAGTTTTGCCAGGACAAAAAAATGATTTTCAAGTAATTGGATCAGCAGTAGAATATATAGGACTGTCATAACTTGCACCAGAGATCTCTTACCTACAGAAAGCAAATACAAGGTAAGGATAGTCAGAGGAGAACTCCTATCATCCAAGGATTTTTCTTTGTCTGTCATGTCAGCAGCTGAAGGTCATAGTGCCTGCAATACCTGTGGTGTGGTGATTCAAAGTCGCAGGGAAACGCCGAAATAATGAAGGGAAGTCGGCAGAGCAAACGCACATCCGATCAATATGATTACTGCTACGTTTCTCCTTTATTCTGTGTAAGACGGCAGGTTTTATACACTCTCTATAGTTTACACTTCCAGATACATTTTCATTGGTACAAGGCACAGGGAAGAATGCAAACACTCAATGTTTAATAAATTGTTTAAGGTAGCTACTATGTCCACACCACTCACTATACTTGTTAACTACTATGAAACCCTTTGACCCTTGCAGCACCTTAAGTGAAAATTTCTAATGCAACACACACTTGGCACTAATTTCTATCTGTGCCACAACCTTACAGGCCTCAGTGCCACAGCCTAAAGGCCTCAGCAAATTGCTCAGTCTGGATGATTCAAGTACTGTTTACCTCCTACAAATCCCCCTTTTTCTTTTGAATCAGCCAGACGGAGGCTACAATATAATTTAGCTTAACTTAACTGAACTTAGCTATCTTATAATAATAACCATATTAACTATTTTCTCTGAATTCACACTATAAATTCAACTGTCATCATCTTCTGAATTGTCACAGGTTTCTTCAGGTGGGTCATTGTTGTCAACATCGGTATCACTATTAGTTGGCATTTTTGACTGTGGACATGCGTGGGTGAATCAGCTTGACACCCAGGCAGGGCCGACCCTCGTTGAAACACACAGGTATCCACAACCATTGAACAGCACGGGACTTGGTCCTTGCCATTCACCAGTTTGCATATTTTTGTGATACACATAAAGTCCTGGAATTGCCTGTGCAGCTCCTTCCTTCACTGCGAGATGCTGTATCACGACTGCAGGTTCTTCTCGTCCTTCTGCTAAACATAAATAGTTTAGCGTGAACAATGCTTTTGACAGTCGACTTACTACATCTATACTATCATTCTGTTTTTGCTTCGCCATGTATTCTTTTAGGGTACGGTTGACTCTTTCTACAATGGCTTGACTTGTAGAAGAGTGAGGAATTCTGGTGGTATACTTCACTCCCCACTTTTGCATAAATTTAGCAATGCGCTGACTGACATAAGCTGGACCATTGTCAGTCTTGATTTCTACAGGAACTCCCATGACAGCAAAGCAAACAGACAAATGTCTCTCTACATACAAAGCTTTTTTCCCTGTCTGTGCCATTGCCCAAATAAATTTTGAATAAGTATCAATGGTGACATGGACGTCCTTCAATCTTCCAAATTCTGGAACATGCGTTACATCCATTTGCCACAGTTCTAAAGCTTTCGGTCCCCTCGGTTTTGTGCCCAGGCCAAGGCCAGGCCCATGATGACTGCATTGTGGGCGGGCACGCACAGTTCTGTTTGCATCATTCAAGGGAATCTGAAATTGTCAGTGCAGGGCTCTCGCATTCTGACAGAAGGTCTCATGGCTGTTGCAAGCCCTTTCAAACGTGTTTTGTGGAGGCACGTGGACAACACAGCAGACTGCAGCATCTGCTCGCGCGTTGCCTTCCCCCAGCCCTCTGTTGCATTGATGGCTTTGAATGTGCATGACAAAAAAGGCATGTCAACGTTGTTTCAGAATGCTTCGCAATTGCACTAAAAATTCTCCGAGACGCTGATTCTGGGTCTGTCTGATGAGTGCATCTTCAATTCTTTGAAGAACTCCAACGACGTACAAAGAATCTGAAACAACGTTGAGTGACTCTGCATTCCAAGTTTGCAATGCCCAACATACGGCCTTCAATTCCAGGGTTTGCAGACTGTCTTCAGCTTTTCCTTTGACTACATGCTGCATCCATTCTCCTTGTTGTTGCCAAACACATGCAGCCTTTTTTGTCTTCCGGCCGGCATCGGTGAAAACTGTTTTGCCTTTAACTGGTCTCAGGGAACACAGAGGTCTTTCCATCCATTGATGACGTCTGATCAAATGCCACTTCGGGCCATTTGGTTGTTTGTCGTGAATCACACCTGAGAAGCCTAACAATGCTTCTTGCAATGCAACAGAGTGTCTCAACATCCATTCTAAATCATCGTCTGTCAGAGGAACGCTGATGTCCACTGGTTTGTTCCCATCTATTTCTATAATTCTGTCTCTGCCTTTTCGTATCAAGGCAGCAAGAGCATCAGTCCTGCTCATGACACGACACTTCGGCTGAACGGGCAAAAACACCCATTCTAGCAAACTTGCTGTGGCATCAACTGTCCTGCCAGCTCAGCTCTCCCCCTTTTTCTTTTGCCACTGAAAAACGATGGCAAGTGGACAGGTTTCAGCATTGGAGAGGAAAAGCGACAATGGAACTTCAGCAACACAATGAGCACTCCAACCATGCTGCAGTTCCTGGGAAATTTGCACGAGGGCTTTTGGTTTGGTCGGAGGTACAAATTCGAGGACTGGTGGTGTCACTGCCTCGAAGCCATGGTAGAAATGGTTGCAGATCGTCATTGGTGATGCCTACGATGGTACGAACCCATTGCAGGTCGCCAAACAGTTTCTGAGCATCATGTAAGCTGGTGATGCTGTCATGTATGGTAATTTTCTGAGGTCGAATTTGTGCATCTGTGATCAGCCAGCCAAGATATTTCCAAGGAGCTGACTGTTGTATCTTTTCTGGAGCAACTATCAGTCCATGATGCTTCAATTGTGCAATCACCCAATTTAATTTCGGATCTGTCAAAGGTTATTTGGTGGCGATGAGAATGTCATCCATGTAATGATAAATCATTGCATCAGAGAGATGTCAACTGATTGGTTGCAACACCCAGTCACCGAACAGCTGACACATGGTGGGCGAATTGCGTATTCCCTGCAGAAGAACCGTCCATTCATACCTTTTGGACGCAGTTGCTTTGTTGACAGGTGGTACAGTAAAAGCAAACTGTTGAGTGTCCTGAGGATGGAGTGGAATGGTAAAGACAGAGTCTTTGAGATCGATGACAACAATGTTCCATCCTTGTGGTATCATGGTCGGTGATGGAAGGCCTGATTGCACTGCACCCATGGCTTGCATCTGTGCATTGACTTTCTGCAAGTCATGCAACAATCTCCATTTACCTGATTTTTTAGGTATAATGAAAATTGGAGTGTTCCATGGACTTACAGAAGGATGAATGTGACCAGCATCAAGTTGTTCTTGAATCAGTTGGTGTGCAATTTGCAGCCTGTTCTCAGTGATGGGCCACTGCTCAACCCAGACAGGGGTATCAGTCAACCAGGTAATTTTCAAAATGGGCAGCTGCTCTGCAGTGGCTGTCAAGGAAAATGCTGATCTGTGGTTAACATCAAACCAAGTTGAGACAGTACATCTCTGCCTATCAGTCCACGAAGTTGAATGGGTAGAGTCATGACATATGGTTTAGCTACAATAACTTGATTGTTTTCAAAAATGAGGCTGATAGGATCTGTGCTGACGGAAGGAATTTTCATTCCACCCACTCCGACAATGTGGGTGCTCGGAGCTTGCAAAGGCCAATCAGATGGCCAACACAGTTCATTCACAACAGAAACATTGGACCCTGTGTCAAGAAGGAGTTGTAGTTGAATGTGGTGGGATCCACATTGCAGTTATACTTGTCTGAGTGGGTGAGTACTTAAATCTAAAGTGAAGAAGACATCATGACCTGTTGAGCCAAAACTTCCGTCTTGTCTCAGCATGTCAGTTGGCTTTCTTGGTTGTGAACGATGTGCCAAAAGATTTTGAAATGGTACAATTTGAGCAATCCTGCTGCCTTTTGGAATTGTCACAGGTGGCTGCAGGGCATAGGCCATGATGTGTATTTGTCCGGTAAAATCTGCATCAATGACGCCTGGAATGACAATCATGCCTTGTTTACTTGTGGAGGACCTGCCAAGAAGCAAACCTCCAATCAGAGAAGTTGTGGAGTACATTGGACCATGTGTGTTTGCAGGAATCAGAGTGACTTCTTTGTCTTTCAAAGTAACTTCAACAGCTGTTGTGATGTCAATGTCGAGACTTCCCCATGTGGCAGGCTTATTTTTTCTCAGGAAACCATTCATTGGGTCTTCAAGGTCAAGGCGTTGATTTGTGTCTTTGCGCGATGCCTCAACACGCTGTGCTTGGACTTTCCTGACTTGCGACAGATTTCAAAGACATGAGTGTCAACGTTACATCTGTGACACCATACAGTCTTTTGACAGGCTTTCTTAACGTGACCTGTTTCACCGCAGCGAAAACAGCTGAGTCTATTGAATTATTGGGATATGAAAGCCTGTTACTATATTTGCTTTTCCCTCTGCTCGAAGCTGCTGCAATGACGTGGCTTTGTTCTTCCAGTGCATCCTTCACAGCTGCAGTGAATGCTGCAGTCGGTGCGGTCTGCTCTGCTTGGGTGGCTCTGACCAACATTTCATCCACTGGGCAACCTCGAGGAAGCGTGGCCAAGATGGTCCTGGTTTGTGAATTAGCATTGTCAAAAGCCAAGGAACGAAACAGGTGTTCACGGACATCTGATGACACATCTGTTGCTTCCTTTAAAGAAGTTGCCAATCTGTCAATAAATTGTCCATATGGTTCATTTCATCCTTGCTTGATTGAAGAATAGGGTGCTGGCTTCTTTTTGTCTGGAACCAGCAGCAGAGCTTTGTGAGCTAAAGTTTGAGAAAGTTGATGCATTTGCAAGGGATATGTAAGTTGAACATCAGCCAAAGCATAAGCCCTGTGTCCTGTCAGCATGTCTGGCTGCACTGCCTAAAGAGGATCACCTGGTATACGATGTTTGCGAGCTTCTTCCACTGCCATGCATTTCCATTCTCTCTCAAAAATGAGGCATTGTGATGGTGACAGAAGCAGTGTTGCAATACTTGAAGAATCTGAAGGACACAGGATCTCAGCTGTGAAGATGTATTGTGTAATATTTTTTGCTGCTTCGGACCTAAGCCCACACATTGAAACAGTCAGTTTTGCTTTTTGGAGTACTTTCCAATCATGAGGATGCCAGGTGGCAACTCCATTTCCAATACCAACAGGGCAGGATAAAGAACCCACAGCTTCCCAATCTCCATCTTCGGCTGCATCTTTTATGACTGAAGACCACTGTTTTTGAAGTGCATTTTCCGACATCGCAGGCAATGACAGTTGTGAAGCAGGTGAAGGAAAAAGGGAGTTGTGCTCTTCCTGCTTTTGAAGATGAAAGGAGCTGTGACTTTCTGATATATATTGTTTGTGTGCCAGTTTGGCAAGTTCTGATACTTGTTGATGTAGTTCATCTGGTGTCTCTGTTTTGACATGTCCTTGTTTTTCACGAGACACAGGGACAAGACTCTCATTCCCTGATTCGTCCAAATCGGATTCAGGTGGGAGAGGACACTTCACTGCCGCCGTGTGATGATGTGGCTGCATTGTTGATGTCTCTGCCGCTGCGGCTGTTGAGCGCGGCAGGGATGGCTCTCTCCGCTGTGCTGTCTCAGTCCACGGCGCTGCTGACAACCCCCGTGGTGCTGGCTTCCCCTGCGCAGGAGAAAGGGGGGCCGGGGAGTGAATAGGCTGTTCCGTCTCGCCGCTGTCTCCGCCCTCAGCTCCGCCTTGGAGTTCCGCCTCTCGGCTCTGCTCCATCCCGCCTTTGGCTCCTCCTGACTTTACGTCATTCACCACACCTACTGAACGGAATCGGATACTTGCTTCCTGGTCACACGCAGTTAGTTGAGGCAGTGGAGTGGCCACTTCCGCTGCCTGCGTCATATGATCCACGACATCCTGAGGACTGGAACTGACATGCGCAGACGAGCCTTTCATGGGGTGTAAATTGTAAAAAACCCAAACATTTCGCGAATTTCGAACACGGCTGCGGCGGCGGCTGTTGATCTTATTTTTCAGCCTGCACCCCCTCGATCGCCTGAATGGTAGCTTCGACAGCCTTTCTCTCAGCAGAAACAGACTGTAAGGTAGTTACAACTTTCTTCCAAACCGCCCCCAGTTCATTCACAACTTTCCTGTCTTTGCCACCTGTGATTGCTGTGTCCCAAAGTAAATCACCAATTTCGTGCCATTCAGAGATGCTGAAAGTCAGAGATGACTTATGTAATTTCCCCTTTCTTTTGGCCCACAGAGCCAACTGCTCTAAGTCACTTTCCTTTAGTTTTTCACCTCTCTTTGAGAGGAGCTGGAACATAAGCTGCGTGGCCGCCTTTAATTCCACTTCCGCTTCCATGTTACCTTACTTAACTGATGTTTCTCCCCACAGCACTCCTTCTCCCGCGACGGTGGCACCTCCGTCGGGACCGACCCCCTCGCTCTGTCCAGCCTTAGATAGCTGAACATGAAGGCTTCACAGTGCTCCGCTCTCCGTGGAGGCTTCACAGTGCTCCGCACTTTGTTGCAGGCTTCATGCGCCGGAGCCAATCCTGATACCCACAGGAGGAGGCTAACAACGTCTTCAGGAATCCGGATTCAAAAATTAAAACAACTTATCAACAACTGATCAAGAACCGCACTTAAGCGCAGGGTCCCTGCCTTTTCGGGTGCCAGGTGAAGTCGCAGGGAAACGCCGAAATAATGAAGGGAAGTCGGCAGAGCAAACGCACATCCGATCAATATGATTACTGCTACGTTTCTCCTTTATTCTGTGCAAGATGGCAGGTTTTATACACTCTCTATAGTTTACACTTCCAGATACATTTTCATTGGTACAAGGCACATGGAAGAATGCAAACACTCAACGTTTAATAAATTGTTTAAGGTAGCTACTATGTCCACACCACTCACTATACTTGTTAACTACTATGAAACCTTTTGACCCTTGCAACACCTTAAACATTCTACATACGACACACACTTGGCACTAATTTCTATCTGCGTCACAGCCTTACAGGCCTCAGTGCCACAGCCTAAAGGCCTCAGCAAATTGTTCAGTCTGGATGACTCAAGTACAGTTTACCTCCTACAGTGATTTCCCATCCATGAGGAGCTCAAATCTGGGTTCTACAGCATCATTTTATAACCACTTAGAGATATATGATTTTTAGCTGAGAAGCTTGAAAATCCCTTAATCAAAAGGCTGAGGATCTTCTACCCTTATACATAATATATTTAGTGTAAAATGTACTATTACACATAAATAATTCAGACTACAATGACAACAAAAATATGGTTCAAAAACAGAATAAATAAAATGTTCAGGATATTTATAGTCTGAAAGTTAACCTTTCTATCTACAATATACAAGCAATAAATTCTAAATATCAGAATCAACTGGAAAAAGTTTTCTTTTTGTTTTACAGGGCTGACTATTCTTCTTACTTCATAATGATGTAGAGAATTTCTAGTCAGTAACTTTATCTCAGAATCAGGCCTCAGCACAGAAAACTTTGGATTTAATCTGAGGTTTTAAACAATTGCTCAGTAAATGTCTAGGTTTGGGAAGACAGGTATCTGCCAGGGAAAGCTGGAGTTTCCCTTGGAATGGAGAGTGCAAACCACCCCCCTTTTTTCCAATTATAAATTTACAGTCAGAGGCTTTTAGGCAAAGATTTGGAGATAGGAATAGCAGTTCTTTACTAGTATGTATAACAAAGCAAACAAAAACAACAACTACAGCATTAATAACAGAAACAGTACCAAGAACCTTGAGGGCTTTGCTTCACAAAATATCCAGGGCAGTTTAGTCTTGGTGCCCCTGCAGGATCCTCAGAGCACCAAACTGGAACAGTGGAAAAGTCCCGGGCTGGTGGCTGTGATGGCAGGATGTCCTGGCAGGTGGGGGAAGGATGTGCCGGCAGGGCAGGGGGTGCAGGGTCGCACTTGTGGTAATGTAGTAAATAAATTCATGTATCAATAATATTGTATGTTATAACCTTAAAATTGTCATTGTAAGTTCTGATTCTGAAAACTGCAAAAGGCATCTCCGAATACCAAGGCCCATTGTGCAACTGTGAGATAGCAGGGTGAATCCAGAATTTGCAACAGAAATGGCAAGGCTGAATGGGAGATGGCCCATTTATCAAGGGTGGGCTCCCCACTTCATGGTCAATCAGCACCTGATACCAATCTGGGTGTAGGAAGTCCGGAGATTGAACCAATCACCATCCCAACACCTGGTTCCAGGAACACCTTTCAGACCCTACATACTGCCAGGAAAATCTTTCAAAACCAAACCCCGAATGAAAGAAATACACGAATATGTGGACTGGACAAAGACTCACAATAGACTTGCCTCTGGGCAGAAAAACTGTATAAAATCTGTGCGCCAAAAACCAGCATCCGTGGATGAGGTGGGACAGCACCGTTGCGGCTGCTCCTCTGTCCACCCAACATTTGATCAATGTTGTCCAATTTTATTGTGGCTGCCTCAGATTGATTTTGGAAATGGCAAAATAAAACCTTTGATTTCAGATTGGCTGAGAATGATTTATAACACACTGTAGCAAGAGGAGCAGTGCCAAAGAAGCTGACGGCAGGGCAGGGCTGGCCCAGCACCTGCAGGGTGGCAGAGGAGCTCAGAATTCCAGGGCGAGCACATGATGGTAGATTTCTCAGGACTGGACTCCTTTGGCCACAGTGAACTCTTCTAGCAGCAAGAAGCCACCCAGCCATTCTCTCTCCCCAAACGCCAAAAAAACAGAGTGCCCTGCTGCCTCAAGCTCCATCCTTTACCTGCCCCAAAACTCGAGTTATCTCTCCCTCCGAGCTTTGGCTACCTCTTTGTTCTGGTAAAGTACTCTTAAATATCCAACACTTAGTTTCCTTGGTAACTCATGGGGAAAAAAATCTTTAGAGTAAAAAATGAACAAACCTAACCCCCAACAGTGAAACACATACTTTTTATAGAGTTACTTTAGAATTCCTGAGAACCCAAAAGTATCATTCCTGACTTCAGGAACACATAAATACGAACTTCCCCAAAAATGTAGGAGAATAATCCTTGAGCCATTCTTTAAACTAGGAATTTCCTGAACCTTAAGTTTTCTTGGTCTAAAGTTTGGTTTTCTTGGTCTTAAGTTTTCTTAATGGTCTAAAACCATTATACTTTAAATTATTTCTCCCAGGTTCTTAAATTATTTTCAATATTTTTTCCCAGAAGAAGTAGGAAAACACCAAAACTTAGGAATTCTGAAATATAACTCAGAAGCTTCTACTGAATAGTTTTTTCAGTGTAATCTCAGCTACTGACTTTGAACAAGACAGAAAATGATAAAATCCCTCCTCTGGCTTCTAGTAATTTCCTCCCTGACAAAAATGATGATGGAGCCACGTCAATAAGCTTAGTATTTATTGCTTATATGGAAAGGGAAAGTAAGAAAATATGGCTATTCTTTACATAAGAAATTGATTTTTCATTGGACTCAATATCACAATCCAAGATATTTTGGCTAACCGGTACTTTTTAACACAATCTTGCAAACAATTGCTTAAAACTGTCTTACAAGCAGGTAGCATATTTCCTAAGCATCTTTACTTTAGCAACTGGTTACTAGAAAACAAGAGCTCTTTTGATCTCTCCAACTTTTGGTGAGCATTGCAAGGCATTACTATAGCATCATTGCCAACAGCTTTTAATGCACAGGCCCAGAAAGCTATATAAGTCTGATTGTGGCATTCTGTCATATTATTAAAGACTTATCTAGTGCCTCAGGAAGTACAAATCTTTGCCCAAACAGATGTGGAATTACAGGGATATTATTTTTCAACATCAGAAGTGAATCAATCTCTTTGAACACTCTCAGCTACCCACAAAAATAGTGGTAATATGGTCTTTTAAAAAGGAGTGAAGATGCATACTTGAGAAAATATCTTCAAAATACAGATCACCAGCCTGAAGTTTCTCAGAAAGCATCACGTCAGTTCATGTCTTCATCAAGGGATGATACAAAGCTTAAAGACTTCTTAAATAATTAAGACACTAGCTGTCCAGCATTCACTGTATCTCTGTGTGCACACCAGTTTTGAAAATACACAAACAGAAAATGCTAACTTATGTAAGCCACAGGACTTCTAAAAAGAACCAGAGTGGGAGATTTATTGGGGAACTATTATAAAAGAGACTGTTTGTGCTTTGTTTGTTGAAATTACAGGAAAGAAAGATTGGTCCTATGAATTGGGAATGATTGATCCTGAAATACAGTTTGTGCTTTCTTTTCTCAAAATTACACTATATCTGCTTCTGTAAGAATTTTTGTATCACTCCAGTTGAGTCACTTGTAGTATTTTGTTGGATACCTTAATAGTCACATACTTCGATTTGTAGATATCTTATCTGTTGTCTTTAGCTTGACAGACAAAGGTGCTGAACAGTCAGGATTGCATTTGTGGTCAATAGCTTCTCCCTCAACTTAGTGCTGTGTCATGTAAGGTAAATTGAAAAAAAAAATTGATCCTTGTGTCTCAAAGAACTCAAGAAAAGTAGATGCTTTTGACCTAATGTCTATCTATGAACCTTTGTATCTACACCTATAAAATAGGAATAATGTCCTGTATATGCTACGGAAATTTTGGAAAACCAAGTCACTAGTATTTATGAAGCAGAAATTTGAAATAAATGCTAAAGAAAAGCCCTGGTTGAAACTAGTGCTTGTCTTTGAAATAGACTACATACCTTACAGGGAACTAGTCACATACATTTAAAATACTTCAGGCAAAATACTAAAAAGGTATTTCAAGTCTTCCATACTACCTTTTGCCTACCAAATCAGTCATGTAGAGAAAACATTATGTGCTTTGGTAGTAGGAGATGGTATCACAGAGAAGTGAGGCTGGTAAATTTCTTTAAGTCATATGCAAATGTAGATTCCAAAGTCATATTTTCCTGGCAGTATTCAGTGTAGATGTGTTCTCAAGTGCTCATAACTGCACAGAAAGAAGATCACAGGAATGTCACAAGAACTGTGAAAGTAATTAAAGAAAAAAGAACACTGCCTTGAAGTGTATTCTATTAATATTTTGCAGAGCCCTTTCTGCTTGTGTGAACATAAAACACTTATGCATACAACCAGCATATCTCAGAAAAACAACAAATCACAAGTCACAGATATTGGTACCAGTACTGACAGAATTACAATAAAGTGCCATTCTCATCTCTGGACCACAGAAAATAAATGGTTTTAAGAGGAACAATTACAGGCATTCCAGCCGCAAAGCAATTGCTTGATAAAATTCAGAAGGGCTGTGAAATTATCCGAGATGGTAGAATAAAGTGTTGATTTTGACCCATCTGAAATTTCTTTTAGCACTAGTAAAGCACAAAGGACAACTTGTCTGAGAGCGGATGGGTTAACAAAAATGAAGTGGATTGTTTAATACATTCACTACTTTTGTTAACTGGTTTCTTTGATGTGAGCAGTAAGACTTATCAAAAGACATCCACCCCATTCTTCTGAAGTCCTAGCTCTACACATTCCCACCAATGATAATTGGATAACATTCCCTCATGCACGAAGAAAGATAACCTAAGAAAGGTAAAACTTGATTAAAAGTGGGCTAAGCATGGCTGGGCCAAGAGAAATTTCTTGAATCACTCTATCCTACAGAGTAAACAAATACTTAATCCTATAAAGTATTTAATCCTTGAAATACATCACCAATTCCTGGTTATATCAGATGCTAATGTGCCACTGCTTCTGTTAAACCACTATCTGCTAGACATCAAGATGTGTCATCCCTTGGAAATGAAAGACCCAAAAGTTTACAAAATTATGGAAGAGGTGAGACTGAAAGTCAAAGTAAATCATCTGATCCAACCACCCTGCTCAAGCAGGGTCATCCCAGAGCACATTGGACAGGATTGTTTCCAGATGGTTCTTGAATATCGCTAGGTAGGGAAACTCTACAATCTTTCTGGACAATCTGTTCCAGTCCTCAGTCACTGCACAGTAAAGAAGTTCTTCATCATGTTCAGGTGGAACTTCCTGTGGGTCAGTTTGTGCCCATTACCTTGGCACAACTCCACTGACACCCTCCCTTCTCCATTGTCTCTTGAGGTCCCCTTTCCATTGCCTCTTCTTAAGACTGAACAGGCTCAGCTCCCTGAGCCTTTCCTTGTAGTACAGATGGTCTAGCCCCTTAATCATCTTGGTAGGGAAAATTCGCTGCAGTTTTAAATCAGCTGGCTTATTTCATTTCATATTAAAGCCTGATTAAGCATGACTCCCAAGTTATTTACTTCTACATTCTTTTATTCAAAAATATCAGCTCCTAGACAACATGGAATCCTTCAGATCTGAAATAAATACCTTCCAAGCATATACAGAAGAGAGTGAAAATATATCTTTCATAAAACTGTTTTCTCTGTTTATTAGATTTCTTAGTACATTTAATAAAATTATTCCTTTCAAAGTCTTATATTTTTTACATAACCTATAAATTTATCTTGACTCATTCATATTTAATAAAAAATAATCTCCCTTTGCATGTACAAAGCAAACAATGGTAACAATTTAGACTGCCAAAATTCTGAATAAGAAAAATTACCATTAGAAAGCAAAAGACCAATCTTTGTGTCTTTTGAAAAGTTTGTCTTTAAATAATAAAAACTCATACGTATTGACACCCATGATCCCTCCCTATGAGCAAGTCTTTATTACATGGAATTTACAATATTTTTAGGGCAACACATTTGTGTCAAAAAAATCTCATTTCATTACTTTATATGGATTAATGAAACAAAATGAAAGATCTATCACAAAAAATCTGTATTCCTGCAGTAATTTCTTATAAAATGTTTCAGAATAATAGAAGATTCCTACCGGGTCTTCTCTTTTGTGATTATTCAGCAAATCAGATAGGAAATCATCACGAAGACTTTCTCTCCGAATCAATGTAAATTCACGTAGAAAAACTGCTCCTTGGTTTTGGTCCCCAAAGACCTAGAAGCAAAACATGATATTAGGAAATGCAAAATTTTAATTCTGTCATAGGCATGATCCTAATATCCAGGAAAATATGACTGGAAGAATAGAAGGCCAGTTTATGGTCCTCTGTCTTCTACTACTACACTTGTTCTAACCAGACAGCGTTGCCATTAATGAGAACACTAACATGCATTTAAAGAATGTCAGTACAGTTATAAATAATTTAAATTTACATGAAATTCTGCTGTGGAAAAAGTTTCTATGTTGTTATTTACATCTGTGGTGTATAAGATGTATTTGATGTAAAATTCTTGCCTTTAGTAGTGAAATAGAGGGTATCTAACTCTTCTGGTTGCTTTGAGATCCTCTTCTCTAAATTTTTAATTTTTTTTTTTAAAGAACACAAGAAGAAAAAGACCATCCCATAAAATTAATAGTTTTACAGAAGTAGCATTTTAAAATTTATAGTTAGTTTCCCATCTTGTGGATAACATTGAGAGATATACCCATTGATTTTATTCTTATATTATTGAGTCAACAATGAAGAATCCTCAGGGGTGTCTGAGGAAGAAACATGAATGTGCCCCAAAGAAAAAGAAGCTCTGTTACAAACATATTCTTTTTGGACAAATCATTATCTTACAAATAAAAATGTTCTTGAAATAGGTCATACTTCATAAAAATGTTTCAATTCAAGATTGGCAAAACCTGTTCAAACAGTTAAAGCTATTTCAAGAAAAGAAATCTGTACTTTTATTTTACTTTGAAATAATAGCATCTAGTTGCGATTTTAAATAATAGCATCTAGTTGTGATCAGAAATCTAATGATAACATTATAATATTATAGAATTGTTTAAGTTAGAAAAGATTTATAAGATCATGCGGTCCAACTTTTAATCCAGCACTGCAAAGTCCACCACTAAACCAAGCCCCTAAGACCCTCAACCAGATATCTTTTAAATACCTCTAGGGATGACTTTTAAATACCTCATGGTGACTCAATCATGTCCCTGGGCAGCCAGTTCCAATGACTGTCAACTTCTTCTGTGATGAATTTTTCCTAACATCTAACCTAACCTTCCCTGGCAAAACTTGAGGCCATTTTATCTTATGCTATTGCTTGTTACCTGGAGAACAGATAAGACTGAGACTTCTTTTCTCCAGGCTAAATACCCTCAGCCACCCTAACCTTTTCCTCATGAGACTTGTGCTCCAGACTCTTCATCATGTCCATTGTCCATCTCTGGACATGCTCCAGCATCTCTATGTCCTGTCACAAAGGACACAAAACTGAACACAGGATTCAAAGTGTGGCCTCATAAGCACCAAGTACAGAAGGACAATCCCTGCCCTGCTCCTGTTGGTCACACTATTGCTGGTACAGGCCAAGATGCATTGCCCTTCTTGGCCACCTGGGCACAGCTGGCTCATGCTCAGCCACTGTCATCAGCACCTCCAATTCCTTTACCTATTAAGCAGCTTTCCAGACACTCTTCTGATAGCCTGTGCAACTGCTTAGGGTAGATGTGACCCAAGTGCATGACACATCAGCAGGTCTTGTTAAACATCATACCATTGGCCTTATCCCATCAATCCAGCCTGTCCAGACCCCTGTGTTACTAATTTCAGAAGTCAAATTACAAACGATGTAAGGAGTCACTTTGCCACCAATGATTCACCTTCCTATTTCGTGTAGTTTGTTCCTATAGAATATACCCAGATTCCAAAAATTCTTTTCCTTATAAGAGCAGTCAGTTTGCTGTTATTAAAATTCCAATCTGTTTTTCAAAATAAATGAAATTTCTTGATATAGAATGCAAACGCATATCAATAATCTCAAAAAGTTATTGCTAATCTTTAAAACCTAACAAAGCTACCATATCAACATGGGTATGTCTACCACATCAACATTAATGCTCTAATTCTAATTACATAGGTGGGAAATAGGTGTCAGAGGCACTATTTTGAAAGAAGTGACAGAGTTAAGTAGTAAAAAAAAAAAAAAAAAAAAAAAGAAAAAAAAAAAAGGGTTCTGTAGATGAAGGAAAAGACAAGAAATAAAAGACCCAGAAGAGCAGTAATGAAAGAATGAAAATAAAGAAAGAATGAAGAATATTTTTCTTCTAATTTAGCAAATATGAATGGTAAAGTCTTGAAAAAAATGAAGAGAACTGAAAGTATGTGGTTGTCTAAGGGAGGTTATTCTTTGCCTGATTCATATAATATACTTTTCTGCTTTGATTAGTAGCTCACTCTAGGTTCGCCTAGAACTACTTTTGATAACACCTTTCCCAGCACAGATGAAGAGTTTCAAAGTACCTCATTCACAAAGCAGAAATATCAAATGTGGCCTCCAATACTTATAATTAACCATTTAAGCACATTCCATAGGAAGTTTCAAGGTGACAGTTGCTCTGTTAAAGCTTTTTGTATTTTGCACTTTCTAAGTCTAAAGCACACAGGAAATTATGACTAACATCATAAATAATGTAAAAAAATGCAAAAAAATGTTCCTGTTTGTTGGAAATACTTCTTCTGATATAATTGTTTAAAAAATCAGATTCTTTAAGTTTTCTTTTTTTCTTCAAGAAGCCTACAGTGTTGTGACAATGAGAAAAGGATTACTTTGCTAACTAGCACTATGAATCTCTTGATTTTCTTAACAGAAATCAACTAAAACAGGAAATACAACAGAATTTAAGGTGTTAGATATCAGAAAGGGAGCAGTGACATTTATAGTGAGGGATGAGGAATGCAAGCTTCTAACAAGCCAAGTTATTGTACTTCGTCTTTTTTTTAGACTAAACTGCATTCCAAACATCATAACAACTTGTGCATGTATTTCAACTCTGAATTACTCTCCATAAAACCTAAAAACAACATTCCACTTTACTGCCCACCCTTCCAAGAGTGCCACACTTTTATATGGGTGACAGGAGTTTTACTGCATCCTTCAGCCATGTCAATCACTTAAGAAGGAGAAGCTTCCCAGAAGACTCAAAGGTGTGTATAAGCAGCTGCCAACTATCAAATGAACTTGATTCATACCACTGTTGCCTCAAGAAATTGTTTAACAGAACCTCATAGGGAATTCTGAAATAAGAAACTATTACCATTTCCTTTAATCTGCCACAGTTTTGTGCTGCAATGTTCAGTCAAACTTTCTTTTTCTTCATTCTCCAAAATGAAATTAGAAGAGGGGTAGATAGAGAGGGTACAAGTCCAAAACCAAGTCCTAAATTCAGAAGCAGTTATAGTCTGGCTCCAAATCTAAACTCTGCAAGTTGTTTGTCTTTACCAAAGTCCATGTAAGAATTTAAAATATGCAGAAACATTACTGCCCAATTCTGCCACTGTTAATCATTCTGAACACCTTTCATTCCTCCATGGAGACTCAGAAACCTATGCACAATTTAAAATCTATTCTGCATGTCACCTTCTGGAAATTTCTTGTACATGAGCACACTATGTTTTCAAGAGAAATATATCCTAAAGGATTTATTTCTTCCTATTTAATTAATTAATGACGACATCATTCTCCACGTGCTATGTTTCTCTATTAAATGTTCCAGAAATGCTCAAAATTTTCCAAATGACTTTTCCAAGTCCTGATTGGGAAATATGTAGATTCAGGTGAACAGAGACACTGTGTCAATGCACTTGTAAAAGGGTTTAAAATTTTAAGTGTTTGTTGTCATACAGTCAACTCTTGCTTTAAATCAAAGACTAGAAGAATGCATATGAGAGATAAGGTAGAGTCCAAAGTAAAAATCTGATATTTAGACAGAAGTAGCAACAGCCCTAGCTTAGATTTTTCTTTCTCTTTCATCATTTCTGTCTCACAGATTGGACCCTAGAGCTGTGAAGATGACTGTTCTCCCCATGGAAAATCCCTTCCCTTCCATGAAATTTAATTTTCTTTGTATTAGCTCAAGCAAACGGTTTTATTGCCAAAACAAAAATGACGAAACAATAAACCTTTTGTTTTTCTTTCATTTTATGAGGTTATCCAAGATGACATGTTTCACTTCTAAGCCACTGTTGTAAAGTTAAAGAAAACTGTGGGTTTTCTTAATAAATCATCCACATATGATGGCATTAAGCTCCCAGTGCTTAATGTCCTGTGACATTCCCATGCATAATCCTGTGACAAATATGCTCATGTGAGTGTAGCTAGTTTTCATATAAGCCGCTCCATTATGGGTATGCTGGACAGTCACTCTCTGTTACTGGTATGCTGGAGTGGTGTTGCTATACAGAAAATATTTATTACTATGGGGGAATACAGAAGAAAACTCAGGTGATTGTACACACAACTCTCATGCAGCCACAGTGAAGAGAGAGGGCATAAGAAAGTAGTCAGATTCTCAGCAGGCTAACTGTGGTCAGTTCTTCACCTTCAATTCTTTATCACCCCTGGTAAAGATTCAGCACCTCTGCTGAAGGTGGAAGAGACTGTCCCACACCTAAGTTAACTGCTGTCAGCATATTTCTTTCTGTCTTTCCTATAAGTAAGGGAAGGAAAGTTCTCTTTGTTCATGAAGATTTTTTTTAAGGTAACCTTTAGAGTTTAGTTTCACAGCTTTTCTTTTCAAGGATAGATAATAGCTAGTTCTTGCCTTACAATCTTTAGATTTTATAGCTTTGATTCTCAGCTTGCTAACTGTCTTTCAAATGGAAGAAAGGGTTGTCTATATTTATGAACTTAATAAATTCTAAGCCAACATTGTTAATTACTGCAATATCTTCTTTTGATAGCTCAAAATAGGATTGCATGTCCTGGGCAGGAAAAGTTACATGACAGAAACAAAGAAACAAAAAGTCTTCAGCCCCATGGAAAACAAGTTTTTCCTGAGACCTGATTATCAACAATATTGCTTTCTGATTACAGTCTTTCCAAACAGTGATAGAATTATAGTTTCTGAATTATCAGCCAGTATATTAGGAAGTTGGCTATTGTTTGTATTGGGTTTGTAGATTTAGAATTTTTAGAGAGAGAAGGATGGTCTTGTTTGTCTTCTCTGAAGGTACTCGCATGGCGCCTTAAAATACAAGCCCAAATAGCAATGGATTTCCCAAGGGAATGCTTCATTCAACAGTAAAATATTCCCACCAGAAATCTTTTTGTTAGCCTTGAAATAAATTTAATCTTTTTTTCTTTCCTTGCCTTTCCACAGAGACTGAATTCATTATTATCTTAATGGTAATATCCTGACTTCTTTTAAAGCTCTGTGAAGCAAATGTCAATTTGTGCTAAGTATTTTCAGTTCTGAAACAACCACAATAGCAGAGTCTGGTTAATGTTTTCATTGAAGGAATTATTTAAGCTCCATTTCAGTCTCTCATTATGAATGAACAAAAGAAACAAAAAGTGATTTGCACTCAAAAATTAAAGCTTGAAGTGTCCCTCAGACAAAACCACCAGCCACTAACATTTTCAACAGACATTAGCAATGATGGGGATAAATTTGTAAAGCATGCACACACCTACAACTTGACCCACAGTGTACCAACAAGAGAGAAAGTCAATATGGCCCCATTAAATGGAGAGAAAAAAAATGCAGAATGCACAAAACCACAGCAATTATCCTGCTGCCAAGTAACCATAGAAAAAAAAAGAAGGAAAAAAAAAGGAAGAACAGGGAAAGTGGAGGAAGTACAGGAAAAGAAAAAAAAAGCAGGCTGTGGGGTTAAAAAAGGTGAAGTATACAATAGAAGCAAAACACCCAAAGCTATTTAAAATCCTGCTGATTAGAACCTTCTTTCTGTCTGTAGTTAATATAGAATGCATCAAGGTTAAAAAGCTTCCTGACAAGAACTGAAATTCCACTTCAGAACATTACCTAGTTTCTAATTTACTGGATAAACAGGAGATATTTAGATGGGTGTGGCTTCTTATCTTCCTGAAAATTATTAAAAAAATACAAATTTCTACTGTGATTTGTGCAAGATTGTGTCCAAGGCCTAAACAGATTTGCTTTCCAAAAGAAGCCAAATAAATACATTTATTCAAAATACTTGAAAGCAAACACACAAATTTTTAAGATACAAAATTAAACAGAACCAAAACAAGCAGTCTGAAGAATTAAATTTCTGCTGTTTCTTTCACTGCCTTTTTTGGTTGACCATGAACAGGCATGGAATCATTAACTCAACTGTAACTATTTAGAAGGTGCATCAGTTTGTAAATGACCAGAATTAGTATATGCCATGCAAGAATTTGGAGTAACAGCTTCAGAATTCATTCTACAAGTCTCAGTATGCTGATTTATCAATGCATCTTGTCATTCATCTGCAGTATTTTCCTAAGGGACAGAATAGACCACAAACTATGTAAAATTGCATGAACAAATAATCATCTGAGATTAACAAGATCAGTCATTCCCAAATGCCATCTAATCAGAAGAAACAAATTTCAAATTATTATTGCCATGAAAATAAGCATAAAATAAGACTTATCATTATTTTGCAACATATATCACAATTAACTGTACTTAAATTGTCACAATTTATTTATCTTTTTGTTTTTGAGCGTGTGTAGAAAAATGATAGTAATGCAACTTTCCCAAAGTGAGAAAATAAGAAATGGCAAATATATATTAAGGAAAAGAATGGAACTGATAATCTAATTTAATCCAGAGACTGAATAATTTAAACAAGTAATTATTTTTTCTTCCTCTTTGAATCCCATTGCTCAGAAGGGCTTTTTATTTCATCTACAGAATCCCCTCAGCTTCCTTGAATTTTCTGTTTTGGAAGAAACTGGCAATTTCTTTAGAAGCACTCCATCAAACTTCCTGGGAACTCTGAGCATTGAGTATTTTCCTTATGAAAATAAAACTTCACAATTATAATCTTCACATTTTTTTCAGTACTTGAATTTTGGGGTTTTGTGACCCAGGACTGGTATGCAACACTTTTAAACAAAAGAATCAAACTACTCATTTGGCTTCTTCTTTTTTAATATTAAATGTTTTTATATTAGAGAATAATGAGCTCTGGTGAAAATTCACTGAACTGATATTACGGACATTGTCTCAAATCCTACTGACAAGGAGTTCAACTACTTACAATGGAAGGCCCTGAATATTTTTTAAATCTCTAACACATTATTGTAAAATAAGGAAATTAACATAATTCTTCATGTGGGATTCTTTATGAATGCAGGTTTTTTATTACTGTTTTGTCATATAGTTGTGCCTCTGACCACCTCTACTTTATTAGGAACGAGAATTTCAGGAGTGATCTACCAGATTCCTAATGGTTATTACCTGGACAGTATTTTCTGCTAATCAAATCTTACAGTATTTACAGCAATCTAGACACTTCAAATAGCTAATACAGTAGCAGAAAACAGTAGTAATGCTATCTTTGTGACTTGCCATTCAATTAGATAGGTTTCAGTGACTTCATTTCTTTACAACAAAGCACTGCACACTCCATTTATTCCAGATGAGTATGCTTTTCCTTGGCTGGGTAGCCAAACTACCATTGTATCCATCAATACAATGACTGGTTTTGTTTGTACTTCATCACCAGATTCATAAGCTTTTGTGACAGCTTGCAAAATACTGAAATAGAAGCCATGATTTTCTTATGTCTGTAAAATATTAAGTCATCCAGTCAAAAAATTATGAGAGTAAGTAGCTCCATGACATGAGATTTTTTTGTATGTCTTTACTCTGTGATTGCCATTTTAATAGAAGAAAATTCATAGATTCTGAGGAATCTTTCTTCAAATTGTATTTTAGTTTAAAAACACTCTTAATGAAATTTATGATGTTTTCCTCTAGTGGTAACACAGGTTTTATTAACATTAGAGTCCTTTTCATTTATGAATATAGGAGAGTTTTTGTGCGGTTTTTTTTTCCTTTGGGTGTTAAAAAAGACAAAGATGTGTCTTTTTAGGATTGGAGGTTTCCTTCTTTTATCCCTTCATATTTAGTATACCACTATTGCATGTGTTATTAATGAAGTCAGTTGAGTCAGAGTTTTGCAAACAGAATTTCTAACTTCTCTCAGTTCTTTATGATCTAAATAAGGATCTGATTATTTCTGGAGATGATGATAGCAGGGCTGGGCATCTGACACAGATTAGCAAGTAACAGACCAAATATCTAGCTGTAGTAAATTACAACATCTTCATTTAAACTACTGATTTTTAGCAGCTGAAAAAGTACACCTGCTTTACAAAAATACTTTTTTTTTTCTTTTTTTTTTTTTTTAATCACATCAGGTTTTTCTAATTACTTATTCAGTGTTTCATACATATGTCTTTTGGGCTGTACTGCTTAGGAGGTTACTGTGTTTCTAACTTACTTTTAAAGATATTTTCAGGCATTATCTGAGTTCAATGGCCACTGACACACACAGCAGCTGCCCAACACTACGAGATGGTGCATGCAGCCGTATAACAGCTTCCTCACACTGTTTCCAGCTCATGCCAAACCTCAATGCCTCTTCCAAGCACAACCAACATCTCCTTCACTTCTTGTGTTACAGGGTGTCTCCCTATCTGTGCATAAAACACAGCACCCCTTTTACACTGTGTTGTGCTTGTACTGTCAAAAATGAGATGATTTCCTAGAATGTGAATCATGTCTTTTGTGACAAACTTGAAACTTGTTAGATGCTGTTCTTAGTCTCACCAAGTGATTTTTCAGCATTTTCAGAATTTCATAGAATTGAAGGTCAGAAGTCACATTCATTATCAGGCTGTACATTTCAGACATAATTCCTGCATTAAGCCATCAGTGTTCTCTACATTACACATAAATAACTTTTGCATAAAAAAATACATATTTTAGAAGAAGCATCCCATCTCAAAATGCACTTACTACTTGATTAATGAGCATGAAGTAACATCCTATACTAGCATAAGTTTATTAGAGTAATTATGCCTGAATTTCTCCAAAAATAAATTTCAGCACTCTTTGTCATATCCTTCTGTTTAAAACACCTAAATTAGTGTTAGTTAAGTCCAGCTTAACTTAAAAAGCAATTGTATAATTGCACATACAAGTGAAAGAAATACAGCAAAGTGTAACTTCCAGTAGTTGGTAACAGCGGCTAGAAGATGACTACTTGTATTTAGGACTGAGACATAGACAGAGGCAGAACCCAGCAGCCAAGAGAGTCTGCACAGAGGGAGACAGAGCAGACAACCAAGCAAACTCTCAGTATGCTCCCAAATACCTGCCACGATGCTGCTCTGAGGGCCTGATTGAGGAATTTGAATTGGACTCCCAGCAAGAACTTACTAGAATTGGAATGGCATCCAGATAAAACAGGAAAACTCATGTCTGTTTAGGATTTGATTTGCGTCCCAGAGATAAAAGACTTCAAAACAGTAGTACAAAAATAGAAAAAGAGTAGAATAATAAAAAATCCTCAATCCAATATAATAAAAAAGGATTAAA
This sequence comes from Chamaea fasciata, assembly GCF_029207755.1. Classification (NCBI taxonomy): domain Eukaryota; kingdom Metazoa; phylum Chordata; class Aves; order Passeriformes; family Sylviidae; genus Chamaea; species Chamaea fasciata. The sequence continues at coordinate 6,883,639 of NW_027094089.1, forward strand.
GTGTAAAAAAAATCTGAACATTGAGCAGATAAATTTGGTGGGTTCAATCTGTAAATTTTACAGTTACATTAGCTAAACAAGGAAACAGAAACTAGACTGACCTTTTTCAAAAACAATTTTTTATATACACTATAATCTTTGAAGAATGCAAGGATTTATTGAAAACATCATCTTCATAATGGAGGTGTGGAAGACTCCATCACTAAGTGGAAGTTATTAAAGGTCATGGATTTTAAAATTTGAGTTTTAAACAGGAAGTATGTAATCTATTAAGAGATGGAGTAAATTTTTTTTCCGAGTTTGTTTATTCGCACTCATTTTTAGACCTGCCAAAAATAGCTATCAATGCCTAAATGTTTTAGATGTATATCAACATTCTGTGCCAGCTTGTAGTAGAATATCCGACGAAACTAACAGTATAAAAAGCATGACATTTCTTCCTTTTCAGAGGACCAGATGCAGGCCATTATAAGGAGAGAAGGAAAGATTCTCTCTCTCAGATCTCCAATAGAGTGCATTCAGTCACAGGATATTCAAAGAAAGGAAAATGAGATGCTATTTCAACACGTGAAACAGTCATCATGATAAAAATAACAAAAATATTTTTGAATGTCATATTTTTAACACCACCAGATTTAATCACACAAAAGCATCCTGGTTCTGGAAGACAGCTGTGGTCTTTAAGAAGCGATGAAGAATATTTTCTTTTGCTAACAAAAATTAATTTTTTTTTAAAATTAAATTTAGAGTCTGTTCATATATCACCTGCCCTGATACGTCCAGTAGCAAAGCAAACACTGAGCTGAACTTACTTTATTTTGTGGCTCACATCTCAAGAACAGAAACAGAACTGGGTTCTCTGGCTCCCACAAGACAGTTTTTTACACCTTTCTCATAGTCTTTAAGTCTAAGGAGAAAATAATTATGGGCACTTTCTGTGTTTGCACATGAATACCTCCTGTGACGATTGCACTCACAGGCACATCTTGATGAAGGACATTAATTTCACGGAAATAATTTCCGAGATAAAAAAGTTAAGTCCTTCTTCATTTACACTCTGGAAAAAGGCACCTCATTTTATGACTGACAATAAAAAATTTTGCAAGAGCTAATATACTCCAAATCTTAGAATACCAAAATGAGATACTACACATAATAGCTGACAAAGAGCTCTCACTATTTCCTTTAGTCTGATGTCACCATCATCCATCTCCTTGGCACTCTGGTAACAGCAGCAAGGAAAGCAGGAAAAATGATCTCTCACACAAATGGTAGTTGAAATGATGGATGAGTGCCGCTGACCACCCAGGTCCCTGGCGGGGGTCTTCTGGGTGCTGCGACCTTCCCAAGTGAGTCACCCTGTGAGGGACAGCCTCAATCCTGGCATCACAGACACTCCCGCAGAGTGATCAGCTCAGTTGTGAGGTTGCCACAGCAACCAGACCCCAGGTATCAGCTTAGCTGTTAGGTTGCCATAGCAACCAGGCCTGTCAGTTCTCTTCAGGCCCTTCAGCTGCCTTAGCAGCTTCTCCCGAGAAGGGCTCTTCCCAGGCGGTGCAGGAGAAATCCCAGGAGCCAAGGATTGCCTTCCAGGAGCCTTCTTTATTCCGGAACTGGCGACCCTCCAAAGACCCTGCAGCTCCTGAGAGCCGGGGTTTTATACACAACTGAGGGGGTGGGGTTTAGCCAAGTAACCAATAGGGTTGTGGATTGAAAAGTTAACCAATCAGGGAAGGGATCCAAAAGGGACCAGTCAGGGGAGATAACTTGGACCAATAGGAGTACAGGACTGAGGGGGTAACACAACAACCAATCCCAACTAGGGTCATTAACATATCAGGAAGTAATTTAAATGCTCTCCTTGGCTAACTGTATTAAGGGCTGGATGCCCTCCAGGGGAGTGCTGGAAGCACTCTTCCCTCAGCGCTGCCCTCAGGAGCCTCCACAGATGAGAACTTAGATAAACCATTCTCACTGTAGTTGAGAGGCTTACTCTTCTTCTGGTCTCAGAATCTAAACAAACCAAAAGTCAGAAAATACAGTTCAAATGAAGTGACGAAAAAGTATTTATGATATTACCAGTACAGTTCTAGAATTCTTTCAAACACAAGGAATCTATGGACTCAAAAACACTGTATTTTAGTTACAACATAGATTCCCTGTATTGAGATAATAAGGAAATAGAGGAACAGGAAGACAGTAAGAGTAAGTAAACATAGTATTATTAGAGAATATTGTTACAATTAATAGATTTGGAAAGGAAAAATACAATATATATCACATTTTTATATATATTAAAATATATTCCCTAAAATATTTTTTTTTCAATTTGAACTTAGATCCTTACAATCCTGTTTATTCTAACTCTAGTAGCATTCACAGAGTTGTTTTATTCTTGTATAAAGTTAATTAAGAGGATTCTTAGATTGGCCATGCATGAGCCTTTGCTAGCTTTTTCCAAGTAACTTCAACAAATTTTGAATCAGCTGTTAGCAACCTTTAACAAACTCTAAATACATACTGGTAAAATCTTGAATTAAGTTGTGTTCCTCAACACCTTAATAAATTAGTAACTTGAGGGACAAAATCATTAAGCATGAGACTGTGGTGACACTTGGAGCAACAAAAAAGCTGGATGACATGCTGTGAAAAGATGTGCTTTTGGATGACCTGCAAGCAAACAGCTAAACAGATTGAACAAATCATTTGCTGCCCAAAAACTGGCTAAACACTGACAATTTCTAAAATATTATTAAGCAGCCTGTAGAAAATGAAGTAATTGTCTCACTGACATTTGTATAAAACCAGGGCTAGTGATCACAATAATTACTTTCATATTTGCATCACTGGTGAGTCAGAGAAGGCCAGGTGGGACTAGAGACAGAGCAGTCTTATATCAGACAGCCTATGTGTTTAAATAATTCATTGTATCAGAAACATAGGAAATGTTTGTTGAGAATTATCTTTCATTTACAACTGTTATAAAATAAAGATAACTGCTTTTATGATTAGAATGTCAAATTATGAGAATTTTGGCTTTGACACTAAAACTTCTACAATACAAGTTTAGGTAGAACAGTGGTCACAGTAAGTCATCTGTACAGTACATAAATAGATCAGGCCAAATAGAAAATCCAGACATGCTATCTATCAGGTACCCTAGATTCTGTGTGCCATTTTCTGCGTTATTTCTACATATTTTTGCCTTCCATAACATACATTAGGTATGGGTATATTTTTTACTTCTCAAATTTGTCATATTTTGACCAGCAAAATACATAACCTATTGATCTATGCTTCTGTCTCATTTGAATATATGTTGTATTAAAGGTAGACACTAATTTCATTTCAACAGAAAATCAAGGAATTTAAAATATAAGTTTTGTCTTGACACATGAAGCTATGTTTCACACTGCTATTTTAATATCAGGTGGGGTTATTCTATTCTGAAACAGCTTTTCAATGTGAATACTGGTGGAGCTAAAAAAACCCCAAAAAACAAAAAATCATAAATTTGAAAATGAGGGTGTTGTACAACATTGGTGATGAGACAAAATGGTTCCTGGAGATTCCTCTTGAGTCTATCTGCTCTGGGGCACATATCCTTCTGATAAATGTACATCAGCATGCAAGTCTCACTTATTTGAGAAGAAAAGGGCAAAACACTCTTTCTTTCACTAGACATGAGGCCTTGAATTTACCTTGCTTCAGACATACTTTTTATTCTTCAGGAAATAGTTTTAATCAGATACAAATAGTCACAAGTTGATTATATACTACTTTCCTTTATTATTTACTTGAAGAACTAAACATTTTGGCAAGGATTGGAAAAGGATTATTTAAGGATAATTATTTAAAAAAAATAGGCATACTTCAGACACCTGATGCAGCACAGGAATAATAATAGTACCTCCTTGTAATCCTCAAAATGTATTTCAATGATGTATTTTTACCCAAACTATAGCAGGAATTTATAGGACATCACAAACCAGGGAAATCATCACTTGACTGATCTCAGGCAATTGTAAATCCTCTCTACAGTTTGTATTTTCTCAGCTATTACACAATCTCAGACATCTGTGAGTGCTCTTCCAGGATTTAGCAGGTCTAATGAGGGCTCCCTCACTGCAACTTTAATTTTACAAAATGGGAAATGTGATCATTTGAATATATTCATATTGTTGAAATAATGCAAGAAACAGGTGTTTTCCAATAGGAACTCTGTTCCCAGTTGCACTGTTCCATTAAACATATTTCCCTACTTCTCTCTTGCCTGACAGTGACCCAGTTCCAGAGCTGCTATATTTACTCATGTGAAACAGGAAAACTTTCAAAGTTTGCTCAACTATTCGAAGTTTAGTTCTCAAGAAAACGGATCACTCTAGTTTTAATCAAATAATTTTTATATATATTATGCTAGCACTTATATAATCTAAACACAACTATATGTGGCCAAGAAGGGAGCAACTAGAGGTCATTGGTTTGATGCACTTTTTATGGGCTTGTAAATTGCTTCAGAAAAAGACCCCGTGAGACTCCACCTACAAAAATCTTCATATTTCTAAAACCAAAACCACAAATAGTTTTGAAGTTGCTCAAATATTTGGTTTCTTGTTTTTCCCATCAGTTTCATCTCTCCCAGGAGAGGAAAGTGCTAAAACACCATTAAGACAGAGCAACTGCTATTACACTCATCCCAGATCAAGAAAGAACAGGAAATACTAGCAGCCTTACATTAAATTTTCAAGCAATTCCTCCTTAAATTTTGCAGATTCTGGTGCACATTCTAAATCCTTAAGGGAATTAGACAAACTAAATTCAGAATCCTTATCTTCCAGGATTTTCTCCTTATCCAAATAAACATGCCCAGCCAGGTTTCTTTGAATGAGGACCATGCAGCTCTTTGCAACATTTACTTCTTAGACAAAATTCAGACAGCCACTGCATTAATTTAATCTTCAGGACTATTTTAATTTTCCTTTAGAAACAGGCTTTTTTAGCTAGTTCTTGTCTAATAGACATATAGAGAACTGCTTTGAATGTGGCCCAAAATAAACTGAAGCCAATGAAAACTAAAGCCACTTATTTTATTTCAAGCTATCAAATTTCACATTTTGCTTCACTTATAGCAGGTTAGAATTTTGCAAAAAAACCTTAACTGATCCAAAGATTTCCCTTTCCTATTTAATTTGCAGATACATTTCTACCAAAATAATAAGGAAAATTAACCCTGGAAGTAGTTACTAACAGCTAAAAACTTTAAAATGTCCTGTTTGGTTGCAATTTTCAGAAGTAAACTAGGTGGATAAATCTTTGTTTACTACATTTCAAATGAAAAGAGCACAGACTATTAAAAACTTGTATCTTTAAATACTTTTTAAAGGCATAACATTGATGCAGCTAATCTCTTCTTTCAAATAAGAACATGTCAGATTTGATGCCTTACAATTTGAATTTCCAAAGTCTCCCTTTCCTTTTCACAGTAATACCACTCTGGAATACCAAATTGAAAAGTTGGATTAAAATATTAAGTACAGTTTCACTGATGTGAAAAATCATCTGTATAAAGTAATTTATGTAAAACCAAGTAACAAGGATCAGGCTACCAATTTTATGTAATTATCCTGCCTGTCCAGCGCCACATTTTTACCCTTCACTCACAGTGCAGTGATGCTGAAAAATTTTGAGAGACCCTGCTACAGGCTGAACAATCTTTTGCCCTGGAGAATTCTTTTGCTTCTGCATTAAGAGGCCATGACATCAGACTAGCTGTGATTGAGGATCAATGCCACTCAGAACTGGCTTGACTTTTCAACAGTATCTCACTGTATAGAGTATTACTTTATTTGCAGAGAATTAACAAGTAGGGTTTGCTGGTCTGACATTGAACAGCAAGGCCTCATTTAGCTGCTTCTTGTTTGATCCATCATTCAATTTTTTAATCAGAAAGGAAAACAACATTCTGAGGGCAGCCTGACATATAACATCATAGGAGCAGATCTCTAATCAGCAAGACCATGATGAAGCTTTCGTTTACATCACAGTGCACATCACTCATTTTAAGAGCTGAAGTGTTAAACATGGATGACAAAAAAACAGAGACATGCGATCATCTTTTAATGAGAATCAAGAGGATGTCATGTGAGAAGAACGGGAATTCATCTTCAATACTTTCCCTCAAATATTCTGCATGAAGAATATATCTCTTTAGGTAATATACTAGCCTAGTAGTGGAGAAGGAAAAAACCAAAACAAAAGAATCACCGTTGCCAAAAAGACAACATATTCCAAAACAGCAAGGAGAGGATTTTTGTAATCCATCCTCTTTTCCCTGAATTTCTGCCATAAGGATCTCAAACACTGGGTCTCTGAGGAGGAAGAGATGCCAATTATCCTCCTCGTGAGCAGCCCCTAGCTGTTAATTCATGAAGTGTCAGTGAAAGGCAGCCGGTTCTCTGTGTCCCTCAGGCTGGCTGTCTACAGCAACGGATGGTTACTTAGTGGGATGATGTAACCCAAAGTGGCTGTCGGCAGTAGGTCACAGTCCATCTGCTTCCACTAAGGAATTGCAGGTGTGCAATCTACAGCCTTTACTCAGGAGAAGATGGGCCACATCCTTGAAAGCATTCTGTAGCTGTAACTTCTATCTTTCCCAAAAAAGACACAGGAAATGAGGAGATAAGACAGAACCACAATGGATCACTGGTATGGCAAACATCCAGCCTCAATGAGACAAGAGCCATTAAACAACCTAATCACAAAGTATTAAGACATGTAGGTGAAGACTTAAGGAATATAAGTGCTAAAACAAGCAAAATGTTTGAAAATGCTTTTCGAAATCTCCAGCTTCCCAGGTACCAATCCACCTTCTGAGCAGTGATACACTGTAAAATGAAGCATAAAGCCTGTAAAACCAGATAATATCAGTACTTCAGAAGAACGGGCTCATAATTCAGAAAAACAAGGCAACACGAAGTGGAAAAGAATGAAAACATTATGTCAGGAAACTGTCAATTAGATCCCTTCATTTCATAGGAAAGCTAGTAGATTTCTCATTTCAATGTGTGACCTATGTCTCTCATATTCATGGTAGACATTCTAGTGAGAATCAAACCAAGCAATTTTTCAAGAACAAAAATAAACTAAGGAATATTTCATTAAATTACAAAGGAAAACACCTCATGCTTGTCTTATAGGTATAAATATGGAGGATAAGAATTGTTCAAGAAGAGTGAAAATAAAACTGTCTGGTATGGTTTTATGTATTTAAAAATTATCTGTGAGAAAAAATTATTTTGTGGAACAATTATTAAAAATGAAGACTCTAATGAGATTGTAGAATAAGTCTGCCAATCACAGCTACAGTCCCAGTCAGTTATAGGCAAAGATCTCATTCTTATTATTGGAGAAGAAATTACTGGCAAGGATCGTGGGTTTTGTACAGAGAACTAGTACCCCAAACATACTTGGGAAAATAAAAGACTACTAACAATGGTAGGCTGAGTAATTTGTAACTGTTGTAGCTAGTAGAACTTGAAAAATGAATGAAAAGCATTTAATCAAAACAACGGGGAAAAAAAAAAAGGAACGACCTGAGGACTAGTTTTAGTAAGCAGGAATGAAATAATGGAAAATATGCTCAGTTTTATTTATTTAAATAGAAAGATTGAAAGATAAAAAAAGCAATTTGGTAGAATGGATCTTATTGCAAAATTGTCAGTATGTGAAGGTGAGAGCCTGTAAGGATTGGTGTCTGGAAACATTTGGTGTGTGTGTGAGGGGCAGGGGCAGGTGAGGCCGTGCCCTGGTGAGGCGAGGCCCTGCCTGCACAGCCCAGCCCCGGGCTTGTGTCCCAGCCCCACCATGGCCGCAATCCCTGGTGCGCTGGAGGCTGTGCTCCACACCCACCCCTGGAGCCCCAGCCTGGCCTTGCAGTGGCCAAATGACCGCAAATCCCACCTGGGGGAAGGGCTCAGGAATGCCAAAGGGTATTTAAGCCAAAACTTGTGGCAAGCACACATCGTGACACCTCCTCTTTGCATTTGTATCAGATGAACACTCTTGGAAGAAGAAGTGGTAGTTATGTTTGTTGTTTTGTATATTTTTTTCTGTCTTTCTCTCCTTATCTTTCATCTCTTGGACATTGGAACAGGTTGCCCAGAGAAGCTGTAGATGCCCCATCCTTGGAACTGTTCAGGGTTGGATGGGGCTCTCAGCAACCTGGTCTAGTGGAAGGTATCCCTCCCCATAGCAGTGGGGCTGGAAAAAGATGATACATAAGGTCCCTTCTGACCCAAACCATTCTAGGCTTCCATGAGGATAAATAAAACAATCCATCTTCTCAAAAGATCTTTTTGAGTAAACCCTGTTAGCATGTCCTTTTACAGAACTCATTTGTGGTATTAATAGAACAAAGATATTAGTCCATCAGTCAGTACCATAAGTCTCTTTCTTTCATGGTACGTACTTTATCCTGCAAAGTTAAAAAGACAATCACATGTGACAATGGGCTAAATTAAACTCATTAAGAGAATTTTGAATTTGCAAATACCAGAAAATGCCAATCAATACCAATTTATTCTACATATTTTATAATGGTTTTCACTATTGTTAGGCCTGACTGGAAAACTGGAATTTCAATATTTCAATATTTCAATACCTTTAGTCTCATGTTAAAAACACATACACAAAAAAAAATCAAAGCAGTGGGAAAAAAAAGAAGAAAAAAAAATTCTGATATGCTTTGATATTTTCAGTTACAAATATAATTGAAAATATTTTTAATTTTTGATATATCTTAAAACAATTCTCAAATTCTGTCTGGGAGGCAATATAAAAACATTGTGGTCTGAGGAAACCATCGGAGCAAAATACAAATTTCATTTCCAGCATGGTCATTTTTGCTACCCAAACCTCTGCATGTTTCCTGTTGCTCTAGGAGCACTGAACAGTGCTCCAGAAACAGCACGTTTCCTCCTGGCTGCTTCCTGCTAATGATCTGAAGTTTGGCAAAGTAACTTGAACCTCTCCTCTCTCCACACCCAATCCCTTGGTCATTAACCTTCCTAGTGCTGACAACAATGACAAAATCTGAACTATCTTTACATACACAGGAAATGGCTTGCCAGGGATTTGATCTGGAGCAAAAATCAATCCTTCTGAGCCCGCCGTTATTTTTCAGAGCCTTTTGGTTATGGGGCATATTAGCATTTTACACTCTGCAATGAGAGAAAAAAAGCCAAATACAAATCTCCAACAGTTTATTCAACTTGCCCTCAATTCCACTAGTCCTTTCTCACCCCACACACCCACACACATTTTATGTCTTTGTTACATCAGAGAATGCTGTCTCAATTATGTAGTACAGTATAGTACAGTACATCTGGTGGCTTAGGAAATAAATCACAGGACTGTTTTTCTAAGCATTTAAATAAAATTGTTTTATCATTTGCTTCTTCCTACTAACAACACCATCAATCCAAATGGCTTGCTTGGCTTTGTAAGCTTTCCCACTAGCTCACCAGGCCTGGCACAAAAATTTCACAGCTGTGCCATATGTTTGACAGTGTTAACAATGAGTCCCTGGTTACACTATGAAATTTCGTTCTGTGTTCCACAAGCCTCCACTCCCCACATTCTATGAGGATGACAGACAAGTTTGGGAAACCAACCCTGTCTCCTTTTCTAGCAAAAGAGGTATTAGTGAAAAATAAAAACCAACCTTTTTATTTGGGAACTCCCAACATCATTTTGAAACTCAGCTGGAACAAACTCCAAAGCATGAAGGTCTCAGGTTCCTCCTGCCCACCCTACTCCTCCCCCACCCTAATCCAGCCTTGTGAATTAAAAGCACAACACCCACTCATGTAGTGTTAACTACTCCATTATTGAAATTAAGCAAATAGGACAAACATTTTTATACACAACATTTGCCTAGAGTTTAGACTATTCCTTGCTACTTCAGGTCACTTTTGCCAGTGTGGTGTTAAAACAGGGGTGTTTAAGGTTTAAATTTACCGAAACCTTCATTGTAATTCTTGTTGTTGGTTTTTCCATGTTATTGACTTAAAATCCTGTATGTACTACAGTCCAACTAAGGCAAAGGCTGAGCTTGTAGCCAGGACATCTGCTGTCGTCTAAGTGGATGTACATCTAGTCTAATGCATGCTCCAGTTATCCTACAAAGGAGGTAATGGCCCAGATTTTACAGGAAAATCACTTTAAAAAACATATAAAGTATTCAGTTGTCACAATACCAATCAAATACCATCTATTTAGTAGATCCAATATATTGTTTGGAGTATCTATCTGGAAAGTGTCACTACACTGAAGATACATGTTCTCAGCTCAGAGTTTCAGTGTATGTCATTCAGCAGTCATGGTAGATTTTGAAAAAGCTGCAGAATATTTTGTCAAGCTCTTTATCCCATAGGTAAGACTTACTAGTTCCATTGTTTAACAGTAAATAATGCGTGTTGGGTAAATATTAAAGAAGCCTCAAACATGATGATTTATGCACATAGCTGGTTTCATTGCATTTGAGAAACAAAACAAATTAAACAGCCCACTAGATATTTGTAAATAGAAAACAGGAACTTACTATATTCACTTACTCCCCTTTTATAAAAATCATCATTCCTTATTTCCTACAGTTATGCATACGTGCCTATTTATTTTATCACTAGGCCTGTCTCTGTCTTTGTCTTGTAATTCCTATGAGGATGGACAGAGGGACCAAAACAACCATTCAAAATCTGTGAGTCAAACCTAAGAATCTCTGGTGTACTGATATAAAAGGAAGAATTAATACCAGTACAAAATGTAGCATTCCTCATCTTTAAAAGTTTTATTTACAATGAATGAGAGTAGTAAAACTGTACCTGAGTGTCACAGTACAGCTGGTCTGTAGCTGGACAAGATAAATTTGGCCATATCACAAACCCAATTCAGCTAGCCTGGTTCGTTCTCGAAAAGAAGTAGAACAAGTCCCTGTGAGAACAATGAAAGGATAGACTTGAACTCAAACAGAGACCTCAGTCAATCCTGTTCCAGCCTAGATGCAGAAACACCACTGGCCAGAGATCTGGGTGGACAGAGATCTCAACCAATCAACTATCTAAACCTGGGAAATTTAAACCCCCTATAAAGAGGTGGCCGTAATAAACTCAGTGCTGTTTGTTGATGGCCCTCAGTGAGTTTGTGTTGTTTCTGTCTCTCACCAGTGACCCCTTGTTGGGGGTTAAGTTTGTTCCTTCTTTCTCTAAAGAATTTTTTCCCCACAAGTTACCAAGGAGACCAAGTGTTGGATACTTGAGAGTACTTAACCGAAACAAAGAGGTGGACAAAAGGTGGAAGGGGGAGATAACGCAGGTAAAAGACAAAGCTTGAGGCAGCTGCGTGCTTTTGTGCTTTTCTTTTTCCAGAGTTCAGAGAGAAAGAGAACTGCTGTTGCTAGCTAGAAGAGTTTCACTGTAGCCAAAGGGATCCAGTCCTGGGAAATCTACTATCACCGGTTTGGCCTGAATCCTGAGTTTTCCCTGCCACCCGCGGGAGCTAGTCCAAGCCCTGCCTCCCCTTCAGCTTCTTCGGCGCTGCTCCTCTTGCTACAGTGTGACCCTGCACCCCCTGCGCTGCCGGGACATCCTGCCCCTGCCTGCCGGGACACACTGCCATCCCAGCTACCAGCCCGGGACTTTTCCACTGTTTCAGCTTGGTGCTCTGAGGATCCTGCAGGGACACCGAAACCAAACTGCCCTGGGTTTTGTGAAACAAAGCCCTCAAGGTTCTTGGTACTGTTGTTTGTCATTAATGCTGTAGTTGTTTGGTAGGGAGGGAGTTTTTTTGTGTTTGTTTGCTTTGTATTACATACTAGTAAAAAACTACTATTCCTATTTTCCCAAATCTTTGCCTAAGAGCCTCTGATTGTAATTTTACCTGGCAAATACCTGTCTTCCCAAACCAAGACACCCCTAATGTAATATCTGGTGATTTCCAATGTGAAAACAACAGACATCCCGTAAGCAGAACACGGGTAGACAGAGAGAGCATGTGAGAAGAGCCGCCAATCTAGCAAAATACTGGAAATAATCAGGGGGGCCCGGCACAATGCGCTGGATGGTCGCAGATAGAGCCACTGTGGGCAACCAAATCACAGCAGACAGGGCACTGCACATGAGTGGCACAGCGGTGCTGGCAGATCCCTGCACGCAAATGTCACAGCAGCAGCTGCAGAAGCCCCATGCATAGGTGCTACCATGGCAGCTGGCAGTGCCCAGGCAGGTGGCTGAGCTGCAGCAGGTGTAAGAGTTTTGTTGAGCAGCAAAATCCCAGTGGTCAGCAGAGAAGCACCCGCACCACCTCACACTGCTATTTTGGTCAGGCACCTCGCTCTACCCTGAGCCACTGGGCCAGACCATGCGGCAGCCACTCCAAGGTGCTGTGCAGTGCTGCCCTGCGCCACCATGTTGGCTGAACACCCCGTGACCATAACACAACCCCACACATCTCCCAGGACCACGCACCCACCACTCACACCAAACACACATGCACGATCAGCCCAGTCACTAGTGCCACAGCCATTCATACCCCTCATCACCATGGAGACTCCCGGACCACCTCTACCCAGAGCTAACTGGCTTGGCTGTGAAGCTGCACCTACAGCCCCATCTCCATTGCCCATGTCTAACTGCCGCTGCAGTTCGGGGGCAAGGCCCAAGGAGATGTGCCCAGATATCAAAGCTACATCACACCTGAAAGTGCACCAGAGGCAGGAAATACCAACCCCACACTGCCAGACTGCCTGGACCCCACAGCTGCTGCTGCCCCACCAAGCCAGCAGCCAAGGCTTCAACAGCCTGAGCAACCCATCTTGCTAATGTATACACAAGGCCCCCATGGAGGGAACCCAAGTCTCCACCCACCTACCAGCTCCAGAGAGGAAGCACTCATAGTAATACCAGCAACAGTTCCAGCTTTATCGCTATTCAGATCAGATGCCAACCCCACTCATAACGTGGTTATCTTCTTGTTGGGGGTTAGGTTTGTTCCTTCTTTCTCTAAAGAATTTTTTCCCCACAAGTTACCAAGGAGACCAAGTGTTGGATACTTGAGAGTACTTAACCGAAACAAAGAGGTGGACAAAAGGTGGAAGGGGGAGATAACACAGGTAAAAGACAAAGCTTGAGGCAGCTGCAAGCTTTTCTTTTTCCGGCGTTCGGGGAGACGCGTGTCTGCCGCTCCTCGAGGAGCTCAGCCGCCGCAAAGCACGCGGAGCGGAGAACGGCTGTTGCTGGCTGGAGGAGTTTCACTGTGGCCAAAGGGATCCAGTCCTGGGAAATCTACTATCACCGGGTCGGCCTGAATCCGGAGTTTTCCCGGCCACCTGCGGGGAGCTGGTCCAGGCCCTGCCTCGCCATCGGCTTCTTCGGCGCTGCTCCTCTTGCTACAGCGTGACCCTGCACCCCCTGCACTGCCAGGACATCCTGCCCCTGCCTGCCAGGACACGCTGCCATCCCAGCTACCAGCCCGGGACTTTTCCACTGTTTCAGCTTGGTGCTCTGAGGATCCTGCAGGGACACCGAAACCAAACTGCCCTGGGTTTTGTGAAACAAAGCCCTCAAGGTTCTTGGTACTGTTGTCGTTTGTCATTAATGCTGTAGTTGTTTGGTGGGGGGGGGGGGGGGGGAGTTTTTTTGTGTTTGTTTGCTTTGTATTACATACTAGTAAAGAACTGCTATTCCTATTTCCCAAATCTTTGCCAAAGAGCCTCTGATTGTAATTTTACCTAGCAGATACCTGTCTTCCTAAACCAAGACAGATTTTGGCGCCCAAGTGTGGGACTTGAGGGCACTGAGAAAAGAAAAGGGAAGAGAAATAGCAGTTCTTAACTAACCTAGTACTTTCTTTTGTGTGCGTTGGATATAAAAACCTCATTAGGCTGCATCATGTGGTCTAACTTAGCCTGGTTTGGGTGGCATGTGGTTGTGGCTGTATTCCTTCCATTTGCAGGCCCTTATCTAAACATGGGCCCTATAACTAAGGCTACTGTGACTGTCATCCAGTTTATTTTATGGCTTAATAAGGTGAAGAACTCATGGATTTTTAATTTCCTCTGGAAGGCAGGCACATGGATTCAGGGCTATCGTACACTAAGTGTGTGTTTTTGGAGTTACTTTAACAATGGTACCTACTGTGAGGAAATGACACCGGGGGAAGTTTCTTTTTCCCAACCCTTTACCCATCTCTTTGGGTCTGCCCCACCAGTTTTTGAAGGGTTTAAATCCTCTCTGAATGCTAATGATATCATAGAATGGCTGGTGCTGCTAATATGTGTATTCTATTTAGCATTCAGAGATAAGGGAAGATTGACCTGAATAACCACTCTGATACCTACCCCACAGAATAGGGATGATACCCCAGAGCCTGACTCTGCCCCACAGCCTGCCTCAGAAAGGACCCACCCGGACTGGGTTGAGGTTCTGGTAAAAGAGATGGGCCAGATGCTGAAGGAGTACATTTCCCCAACTCATAAAAAACCCTCCCCCTGCCCCGAGAAGGCAGAGACTGATGGTGCAGCAGTGGAGCCCACAGACGTTACAACTGTCCAGGTTCCAGCTGAACCACAAGGACAGCCACAGCCAGCAGCAGTCGCCCCTGTGGAAACAAGGAAGTGTAAAGTGTAATCGTCAGATCCTGGTATTAAGGATAAGAAAGGAGGGTCCTCACAGTCCACAGAAGAGCCACAGGTTGAGATCATCACTGAGTCCCTGACATATGAAAGTCTACGTAATCTGCAAAAAGATATTGCACGACGAGGACGTGAGGCTTATACAGCCTGGCTACTTCGAGTCTGGGACCTTATGGGTACAGGTGTGCAACTGGATAGTGCTGAAGCAAGGAATTTGGGACCCTTGACCCAGGACTCAGGTATAAATCGGGTATTTGTAAGAGAGCAAAGGCCCCTTCCCCTTTGGGAACGACTTCTAATGAGTGTGAGAGAGAGATTTGTCCACAGAGACAGAATGCAAGAGCACAACAATAGAATGCGATGGAAGACCCTTGAGGAAGGAATCCAACAGTTGAGAGAAGCGGCAGTATTGGAAGTACTTTTTGGGAGGACCGGACAGCATGATAATGACCCCGACAAGGTTAAATGCACAGGGCACATGTTGTGGAATCTGGCAACTCATGGACCATCCCAATACGCCACATTCATCGCAACAATTAATGCCGAGGATAACCGAGAGACAGTGGGTTCTGTTGCCAACGAGCTCGGAAATTATGAAAGTATGATCAGTGGCCCAGTACAGGCTCATGTCTCTGCGGTGGTGAAGGAACTCAAAGAGGAGATGAGGGAAATGAGAGAGGAGATGAGAAGGAACAGTTCCCATGTAGCACCGGTGCGAGTCACAGGCCCCAGAACCAGAGCCCAACATCCCCCAGTGAGAGAGAGAGGGTACACCCCTCGAGCTGACCTGTGGTTTTATCTGCGGGACCATGGGGAGGACATGGGAGTGTGGCATGGGAAACCTACTTCTGTCCTGGCAGCACGGGTACGTGAGCTCAAGGAGAGAAACGCTAACAGAGGGAGTTCCACTAGAATGAAGGTAGCCTCAGCCTCCCATGAGCAAGCTGCCAGGTATTACGGAGGTGGGAATGCTGTGTCAGATTCCCTCGAAGGAACCCCTACCATGTATGTCCAAGAAGGGAATAATAACCAGTGCTAGAGGGGCCCTACCTCTAGCCAGGAAGAGGCACGGGAAAATCGGGTTTTTTGGACTGTGTGGATTCGATGGCCTGGCACATCAGAGCCACAAAAATATGAAGCTTTGGTAGCTACTGGGTCGCAGTGTACTCTAATGCCATCGGGACATGTGGGGGCAGAACCGATTTCCATTGCCGGGGTGACGGGGGGATCACAGTAATTGACTCTGGTTGAAGCCGAGGTGAGCCTGACCGGGAAGGAGAGGCAGAAACTTCTGATTGTGACCGGCCCAGAGGCTCCGTGTATTCTGGGCATAGACTTCCTCAGGAATGGCTATTATAAAGACCCTAAAGGACTCAGATGGGCTTTTAGAATAGCTGCTGTAGAGACAGAGAACATTAAGCAGTTGCACACCTTGCTGGGACTATCAGAGAACCCATCTGCAGTGGGACTCCTGAAGGTAGAAGAACAACAAGTACCTTTTGCTACCTCGACAGTGCACCCTCGGCAGTATCGGACAAATCGGGACGCCGTGATCCCCATCCACAAGATGATCCGAGAGCTGGATAGCCAAGGGGTGGTCAGCAAAACCCACTCACCCTTCAACAGCCCCATCTGGCCTGTGCGCAAGTCTGATGGAGAATGGAGACTGACTGTGGACTATCGTGCATTGAATGAAGTGACTCCACCGCTAAGCACTGCTGTGCCGGACATGCTGGAACTTCAGTACGAGCTGGAGTCCAAGGCAGCGAGGTGGTATGCCACTATTGACATTGCCAATGCATTTTTCTCCATTCCTCTGGCAGCAGAATGCAGGCCTCAGTTTGCTTTGACCTGGAGGGGCGTGCAGTACACCTGGAACCGGCTGCCCCAGGGGTGGAAACACAGCCCCACCATCTGCCATGGGCTGATCCAGGCTGCACTGGAGAAGGGTGAGGCTCCAGAACATCTACAGTACATCGATGACATCATTGTGTGGGGAAAGACTGCAGCTGAAGTGTTCGAGAAAGGAGAGAGGATCATCCAGATTTTGCTGAAAGCCGGGTTTGCCATCAAGAAGAGCAAAGTCAAGGGACCTGCCAGAGAGATCCAGTTCCTGGGAGTAAAGTGGCAAGATGGACGGCAGCAGATCCCCACTGAGGTCATTGATAAGATCACAACAATGTCTCCACCGACCAGCAAAAAGGAAACACAAGCTTTCCTAGGAGCCATAAGTTTTTGGAGGATGCACATTCCTGAGTACAGTCAGATCGTGAGCCCTCTCTACCTGGTTACCCGCAAGAAGAACAATTTCCACTGGGGCCCTGAACAGCAACACGCCTTTGCCCAGATCAAGCAGGAGATTGCTCATGCAGTAGCCCTTGGCCCAGTCAGGACGGGACCAGATGTGAAGAATGTGCTTTATTCTGCAGCCGGGAACAACGGTTTGTCCTGGAGCCTTTGGCAGAAGGTGCCAGGGGAGACCCGAGGCCGACCACTGGGATTCTAGAGTCGAAGTTACAGAGGATCTGAAGCCAACTACACTCCCACAGAGAAGGAGATCTTGGCCGCCTATGAAGGAGTTCAAGCCGCCTCAGAGGTGATTGGCACAGAAGCACAACTCCTCTTGGCACCCCGACTACCAGTGCTGGGGTGGATGTTTAAAGGAAAGGCTCCCTCCATGCACCATGCCACCAATGCCACATGGAGTAAATGGACTGCCCTCATCACACAGCGTGCCCGTATTGGAAACTCAAATCGCCCTGGGATTTTGGAGATAATTACAAACTGGCTGGAAGGAGAAAACTTTGGTCTCACGGACGAAGAGGAGCAGGAACAAGTGACACGGGCTGAAGAAGCTCCTCCGTACAACCAACTGCCAGCAGAAGAAACACACTACGCTCTTTTCACTGATGGTTCCTGTTGCATCGTGGGAATGAACCGTAAGTGGAAAGCAGCCGTATGGAGCCCCACACGACAGGTTGCAGAAGCCACTGAAGGAGAAGGGGGATCAAGTCAGCTTGCTGAACTCAAAGCTGTTCAATTAGCCCTTGACATTGCTGAAAGAGAGAAGTGGCCAAAGCTCTACCTCTACACTGATTCGTGGATGGTAGCCAATGCTCTGTGGGGCTAGCTGGAAAGGTGGAAAAAGGCCAACTGGCAGCGTAGAGGAAAACCAGTCTGGGCTGCTGATGAATGGAAGGACGTTGCCACTCGTGTAGAGAAGCTGCCTGTGAAAGTCCGCCATGTAGATGCCCATGTTCCCAAGAGTCGGGCTAATGAGGAACACCAAAACAACAAGCAGGTAGATCAGGCTGCCAAGATAGAAGTGTCAAAGATAGATTTAGATTGGCAACACAAGGGAGAGTTGTTCCTAGCCCGATGGGCCCATGATGCCTCGGGTCATCAGGGCAGAGATGCCACCTATAAGTGGGCCCGAGACCGAGGGGTGGATTTAACCATGGACAGTATTTCTCAGGTTATCCATGATTGTGAGACATGTGCTGCAATCAAGCAAGCCAAGCAGGTGAAGCCCTTATGGTATGGTGGACGGTGGTCCAAATATAAATATGGGGAAGCCTGGCAGATTGACTACATCACCCTTCCCCAAACCCACCAGGGCAAGCGCTATGTGCTAACCATAGTGGAAGCCACCACTGGATGGTTGGAGACCTACCCTGTGCCTCATGCAACTACCCAGAACACCATCCTGGGCCCGGAAAAACAAGTCCTGTGGAGACATGGCACCCCTGAGAGAATTGAGTCGGACAATGGGATTCATTTCAAGAATAGTCTTATAAGCACCTGGGCTAGAGAACATGGCATTGAGTGGGTGTACCATATTCCTTATCATGCACCAGCGGCCGGGAAAGTTGAACGGTGCAATGGCCTGCTTAAAACTACCTTGAAGGCACTGGGTGGGGGAACCTTCAAGAATTGGGATATTAATTTAGCAAAGGCCACCTGGTTGGTGAACACTCGAGGTTCCACCAACCGAGCAGGTCCTGCCCAATCTGAGCCCTTGCAAACGACAGAGGGAGATAAGGTTCCAGTGGTACACATGAGAGGTATGCTGGGAAAAACTGTTTGGATTAATCCTGCCTCCAGCAAAGACAATCCCATCCGTGGGGTTGTCTTCGCTCAGGGACCAGGTTGCACCTGGTGGGTGATGCAAAAGGATGGAGAGACCCGATGCATACCTCAAGGGGACCTTGTTTTGGGGTGAACTACCCATGACAATGTGGCTGTATCCATATTTGCATATATATATGTATTTTTAACAGTTAAAACTCAATGTAATATGTTGGTATGGGAAAAAAATTCGGGGTGGATAATGTTGGGGGTTAGGTTTGTTCCTTCTTTCTCTAAAGAATTTTTTCCCCACAAGTTACCAAGGAGACCAAGTGTTGGATACTTGAGAGTACTTAACCGAAACAAAGAGGTGGACAAAAGGTGGAAGGGGGAGATAACGCAGGTAAAAGACAAAGCTTGAGGCAGCTGCAAGCTTTTCTTTTTCCGGCGTTCGGGGAGACGCGTGTCTGCCGCTCCTCGAGGAGCTCAGCCGCCGCAAAGCACGCGGAGCGGAGAACGGCTGTTGCTGGCTGGAGGAGTTTCACTGTGGCCAAAGGGATCCAGTCCTGGGAAATCTACTATCACCAGTTCGGCCTGAATCCGGAGTTTTCCCGGCCACCTGCGGGGAGCTGGTCCAGGCCCTGCCTCGCCATCGGCTTCTTCGGCGCTGCTCCTCTTGCTACAGCATGACCCTGCACCCCCTGTGCTGCCGGGACATCCTGCCCCTGCCTTCTGAGACACCCTGCCATCCCAGCTACCAGCCCGGGACTTTTCCACTGTTTCAGCTTGGTGCTCTGAGGATCCTGCAGGGACACCGAAACCAAACTGCCCTGGGTTTTGTGAAACAAAGCCCTCAAGGTTCTTGGTACTGTTGTCGTTTGTCATTAATGCTGTAGTTGTTTGGTGGGGGGGGGGGAGTTTTTTTGTGTTTGTTTGCTTTGTATTACATACTAGTAAAAAACTACTATTCCTATTTTCCCAAATCTTTGCCTAAGAGCCTCTGATTGTAATTTTACCTAGCAGATACCTGTCTTCCTAAACGAAGACACTTCTATATGGAGGTAAAACAAAAAGTTATTGAAAGTGGGGATATAGAGGGCCCTGAACTAATTTCTGTACCCATGTCTTCACCATCATCAAAGAACTGGCAACGGGGTAGGGGAGCAATTTTAGCATTCCCAGTTGTACAAGGTAATGGGACAACACCCAACAAATACATATCCTTTAACTGGCAAATCTCAGAGGAATTTGGAGGAAATCCTCTATGCCACTTGTCTATTAAACACAGGCTGGGGTCACCTTCTGTTGCAAATATTCTTCGATATATAACTGCTAGTGAATTAACCCCCTATGATATGAAGCAAATTGCAAAATTACTCTGTGCTCCAGCGCAATACATGATTGCTGAATCAGCCAGGAGATCTTATGCAGAGGGCCAGGGATTGCAAAATTCAAGAGCTTCACAGCAGGATCCATACTCTGGGGCAGGGATTTCCCAATTTACGGGGCTGAACCCCAGGGAAGACCTACAAACCCAAGCACACCTGAACCTCTTAATCCTAGCCCACACAAAGAACTTAGGAATGCAGGCTCTAACAAAAATTACAGACCTATCTGTGCAACCCAAAGATATTCAAGCATAAGACAAAAGCCCATTCAATTATATATGCAGTTCATAGAATATTTCAAGATGTTACGGAAAAATAAATAGCAAATTGTGAAGCAAGGAGCCAATTAATACTGCAACTAGCATGAGATAATGCAAGCAAGGACTGTAGAAAAATTATAGAGACATTACCTAAAGAGAATCCACCTCTAGAGGATACAATAAATGCACGTACTAAGGTTGGGACTGGATCTAATAACACAGGTATGTTAGCTAATTCTATTACAGCTGCTGCTAAACTAACATTGCTACAAATGTGGACAACAAGGCTACCTAAAGGTAAACTTTTGTTGCCAAAAGTCCCTTCCACAGGGGACATTTCAAGGATAGAAGGGAGCAAATGCAAGCTGCAACTGATGGGAGAGGTCCGGAAATGCAACCAAGGTGTGCAAGTCCAAATTTCATGTTAATGGTCAATTTCTCAAGAAGCAAGGAAACAGGAAACCCAGCATGAAAGGGAATCATGTGACGACACAAGTAATTTCCCACTCTCTAGTACAAGCCTGTTTGACCAACTCAGAGCAAGGAAAAGAGGATCAGCTAGCATGGATGTTTCCACCTCAATCCCAATAACCATAAGCTCATTACAGGTACATTAAATCCCTCTCAGGCCCAGGGGCCCATAGGGCAAGTACTTAATGCACTGCTTCTAAGAAGATCTAGTACCACATTGCAAGGTGTCTGTGCACCCTGGTGTCATAGATGCCGACTTTACAGGACAAATACAAGCCATGGTATCAACCTCTACTCCACCCATGACTAACCCTGCTAAAACCCGAATAGCACAACTCAATCCTTTTAAGTCTCATGTCTCAGGCAAGGTCCTCGCAGATAAAGGTCAGCAGGGAAGACTGACACAGCAGCAAACATCACCATCATCACTGCCAACACTTGACCTTCGTTGTGGCCTACCACACCTGCAGGATCTGCCATTGCTGGCATTGGAGGGACCAACCACACAGAGCTACTTGAGTAGCAATCCTGTGTCAGTTAAAAATCCTGATGGCCAAACAGCTACAATTTGGCCATACAGCACTGCTGCACCACTAAACTTGTGGGGAAGGGATGTTTTGTCTGTATGGAGAGTCACGGTGGGGATGGATTTTTAACAGGGGCCACTGTGTTAGAGGGTGTAATGTTTCCCACATTAGCTCTAAAGTGGCCTACTCAGCCTGTGCAGGCACCACAGTGGTCCCTTTAAAAGGAGAAAATAAATGCCCTAAAAACCCTGGTACAAGAACAACTAGTTCAAGGACATATAGAACCATCTGTGAGCCCTTGGAAATCCCCGGTATTTTTAATAAAAAAGAAATCTGGTAAGTGGAGGTTACTTCATAACCTGAGAAAAATCAATTCCATAGTGGAGAGCATGGGCACTTTGCAGCGATGATACATTCTAATTGTTGACCTAAGAGACTATTTTTTCACTGTTCCATTGCACCCAGACCATAGTCTAAAGTTTGCTCTTACAGTACCTTCCATTAATAACACAGCACCAGTGCAAAGTTAGCAATAGAGAGTTCTTCCCCAGGGCATGAAAAACAGCCCAACAATTTGTCAATAGTAAATTGCACAGGCACTCTCATCAGTGAGAGAACAGTTTCCAGGGGCATACTGTTACCACTACATAGATGATATGTAGTAGTTTTGATAGCAACCCAAACCAAAAAAGAACTCTCACAGATTTGGCCAAGCCTATTGCAAGCACTAAAAGATTTGGACTGCAAGTAGCACAAGAAAAGGTTACAGCAGTAGCCACTTTGGAAGTGCTTTGGACTCAAATTCATGGTTCAGACTATATAACCACAAGCAATCCCACTCTCAACCAAAATCCAAAATTATGCACAAAAACTTCTGGGCACCATGAATGAGGTCAGGGCTTACCTAGGATTGACTAACTCACAGTCAATTATTATTGACTTATTTGACTTCCTAAAAGGTGATCCTGATTTAACCTTCCCCAGAAAATTAGCCCCAGAGGCAAAAGCTGCTCTCGAAACAGTAGAGCAAACTATCACAGATAGAAAAGTCCACTGGACACGCCCAGAAGTGTGCATCAGTGTATTTATCCTCATTGCTAATTTTCATCCTACTAGTATTGTTATTGTCCTAACCCTTTACACATACTAGAGTGGACGTTTTTACCTCATCAACCAAAAAAGATGGCACCCACAGTCTTTGAGCTCATTGCACAATTAGTTATCAAATGTCATTACAGGTGTTTACAATTGAATGCTAGAGATCCTTCAAAAATTATTATTCCTGTGACACAAGAGCAGTTTTAATGGTGTTTTGCTAACTGCACAGCCTTGCAAAGGGCCTTGCAAAATTTTTCTGGACGAATCACCATTTACCAAGCCATAGATAACTGAAGTTAAGTGGGGAAACTGCACTGTCTCTCTAACCTCCAAATAGTTGAACACCCTTAAAAGGTGTTACAGTGTTTACTGATGGTTCTGGGAAAACAGGAAAGGCCATTGTAACATGGAAAGAGGAAGGTGTGTGGCAAATGTTGGAGGGTTATGAGAATGGATCACCTCAGTTAGTGGAGCTATGATCTGTAGCTTTTGCTTTCCAATGTTTTCCCCACACTCCTTTAAATGTTGTAACTGACTCTGCCTATGTTGCTGATATCACACAGTGATTAAATCAAGCACTCTTAAAGGAAATTGGCAATGTGGAATTATTTAACTTACTAAAAACTGTGCCACACCATTCAAGCCAGAACTTGCCCTTATTACATTTACACATAAGAAGTCACACGAATTTACCAAGTTTCATCACAGAGGGCAATGCTCAAGCAGATAAGCAAGCTGACCCTACTTGGACAGCACCACAGCCAGATATGCTGATGTAAGCAAAGACGTCACATGATTTTTTCCATCAAGGTGTTTGGGCCCTACAGAGGCTCGTAATATATTTAACACCTGTGCTAACTGCCAAGGCCACACTGCACCATTGCAGATGAGGGTGAACGCTTGTGGACTACGTGTTTTCCAAGTCTTGTGAACTGATGTCACTCATATCTCTAAATTTGGACATCTGAAATATGTACATTTATCCACTGATACTTTTTCATTATCAATATGAGCTACAGTACACACAGGAGAAAAAGGTTGCGATGCCATCGCATATTGGCAGTCAGCCTTTGCTCCTTTATGTATCTCCTGTACCATCAAAACAAACAGTGGTCCTGCATACATTTCACAGAAAACTTGACATTTCCTACAGCGCTGGGTTGTGTCACGCCTTGTTGGTATTCCTCCTTAGCAACAGAACAAGCCTTCATGTAGAGAACACATGACACTTTAAAATGTATACTTGAAAAACAAAAGGGAGAAATGTGTGGTGAATCCCCACACAGCAGGGTAGCTAAAGCTGTCTATACACTAAATCATTTGAGAGTATTATCCCAGAACCCAGTCATTTTAAATCACTTTCTATCATTGCAATCGTCCAGTGAAGCTCAGTTGCCCAAACCCAAGGTATGAGACCTTGTAGTGGTGTATTTTTCAGTCTCATTTGTTAAAGATGTGTAACAGTTATTTTGTTCTATGTACCCCTAATTTCATCCCTATGTGGTTCGCCCCACATTCAGTTGTCTGTCAATCCTCTGTTCCCCTGCCCCTAGGGCCTGTCAATCAAGGTGAGGCCTCTCCCTGCCACTGGAAAGTTCCAGGGAGGGCGTTGAGTGGTTGGCCAGGGTCCTGGAAGTTCTCTCCTTCCCCCCAAGGATTGGTTCCTTGGGAATTCCCTCATCCCCAAAGCCACTCCCAGATCTTTTCCAATTGGTTCCTTCCCTGACCCTTCCCCTTGCTCCTCCCCTGTATAAAAGATCCTGTTAAAGGGCAGTCTGTGCTCTGCTGAGGTGGGCTTCTGCGGTGAGGTTCCTCCTTGTGGGGCTACAACAAACTCAGTGGCAGACCCTCTGCAGAGACCTCCTTTATTCCTCGCTATGGTCATGCTGCACTGAAGCTAAAAGAGCTCACCAGATCAGCTCAGTTTGCCAGCATACTGAGCCATACTGTACTTGTCACCGGTGCCAGGGCTAGCTGAGACAGGTTGGGAGGATACTCCCAGGGACAACAATGCGACAAGACCTGATTAACAATAGGTGAAGAGGCCTGTAGAATCTCATTACCTGGGGATGGGGATATGTCAGTGTTTCCACACACACTGGAACGCATTCAGTACCTGCCAGATGTGTCTGCCTTGCCCTGCCCTACGTCCTGCCTGAGACCACAAGCAGAATCCTCCTAGTGGCCTGTCAACAGACATCCTGCAGCTATGTGTGGGACAGTGATGGAAAAAACTTCTTCACCTACCTCATGGAAATATGGGACCCTTGAAGTGACAGTTCATCTAAGAATTCTATTTGTTTACAAAATGTTTTTTTCTGTTTACAAATTGTTTTTCTAGTAGTTGGGAGAGTGTTTTTAGGGTTCTAAGGATTAAATGGTTTCTTGTTTTTTAGTGTTAAGTTGTAACTTTTAACTATAAGTAGTTAAGTTGTGGCATGTTAGCCTGAAGAATTTTGATCTCACATGACAGCTCCTGCAAGTGAATACTGCAACTCCAGTGGTACACAGGACACATCACTGGCTGAGGGGAGCTAGGTTTGTCAAAATCGTGTGGAAAGCCTCATTCAAATTAGACCCATACTGTCTTCTGTTGCCCTGTCTGCAAGGGGCCCTTGCAGGTAGGATAACAGAGAACATTTGCATTTTTTTAATTTTCCTGTTTTAAGGTAAAATTTGGGAGGAAACCTCCAAATGAGGTTCCTCTAGAAAGCAAACCCAAGTGGGCCTTCTCCTAACTGGCTCAGGAAAAATTTTCCATAGAGAAAAAAATACAACTGTTCATTCAACAAGTAAAGTGTTCACAAGCATAAAAATGAATAATATTAAACAATAAAATCTCTTGTTGTTCTTAAGAGAGATGGAAAAATTGAGAAAATCCTTGCTGTGGGTTGTAGCTCAGCTCACCCAATCTCTTACCAGTCCCTCCCGCGCTGGAAAATGCCACATCCCAGGCTCCAGTGAGAAACAGGTGTGAGGTCTGGGTGTTTTCTGGGTTTTTCAGTCCAGAAAAGGTTTAAACAGTTACAAGAAAGAGAAAAAAAAATACAGTCCAGGGAAATTCTCTGCCTCAGCTAGCTAAAAACTAACTGAAAAGCAAAGGAGAGCTCCATCTCACTGTCCATCTGACAACACAGTCCAGGAGCAGAATGAGGGGGAATTAGTGCAGTTTCTGAAAACAAACACTGTACTACTTTTCCCCCTGGCTTCACTCATGTAACCAGTCTTAAAGGTGCAGAACTTATTTCTGGGCTAAACAGATTAATAGGGATACAAATATAATAAAGTCACCCCAGGACATTAATAAAACAAAAAGGAGGAACTGTCATAGTACAGTCAGTCTGTAGCTGGACAAGATAAATTCGGCCATCACAGAAACTCAATTCGGCTAGCCTGGTTCATTCTAGAAAAGAAGTAGAACAGGTCCCTGGATGAACAATGCTAGGATAGGTTTGAACTCAAAACAGAGACCTCAGCCAACCCTGTTCAAGCCTAGATGCAGAAACACCACTGATCTGGGTGGAGAGAGATCTCAACCAATCAGCTACTTCAACCTGGGAAATTTAATCCCCCTATAAAAGAGGCAGCTGTGATAAACTGTGGTGCTTGTTGATAGCCCCGGGGAGTTTGTGTCGTTTCTTTCTTCCACAAATGTCCCTTAATGTAATACCTGAGAATAACAGTTTATTTAAATATTATTAATGCCAAGTGCAAGAAAAAAAATTTACTTTTATATGAAATTGTCTTCATACACCCTTAGGGTTAAAGTTAGTTTAACTATGGTAGTATTCTCTTCACAATCTCAACTCAATACTTTATCCCCTCAGCCACATCCATAGGCGTTTGGTATACTGAAAACAATCATGTGGGAAACAACAGTATATGGCAAAACACAATAGTACCTAGTAGACGAGAATTTCTAAGCAATCAGAGGAAATTAGGAGAATTGCCAGGTTCCTAATGATGGTTTTTAAGGCTTCATGTACAAGCAACCAGAGTTGCGTAAACAGACACCATATTCTAAAGTTTATCTTCCAGCTAAGGCGATCTGAAATTTAAAGATGCATCTTTGGAGTATGCAAAACTACACATTTTCCCTGACCTTTCATGTTTGTATTTGGTTAGAACCTACATTATCAGAAAAACAGTTGCACTTCCAAGTGGCAACTTTGCAAGTGCCTGGACTATGCTCACTGCCATTGTGGTATTTTCTTCAAACCATCTCATTTCAGCTTCAGGTTGGCTAGAAGTACATGAACCAATTAAAGCTGCAACAACCTAGTATATAAAATCTGGAATGCTAAGTGCTTTACACATAGGAACAACTATATTATATCAGGCCAAAGCTTTATGTGGTTCAGCTGATAATCTTAAACGATGGTCATTAGCATCCACTCAGGGAAGAGTAGAAGTAGGATAGGCATCCTTTTCTCTGCTTAGAATTGTTAATAGGATAGCATAAATGTACACCTATAGTCCTGACAGATTTAATATTTTAAAAATTTATGGTGATTTCATCAGAAATTTAGACCTGAATCTCTAATAACTGCTAAAAATTTAATGGAAGTTAGTAATTCCTGTAATAACAGCAGATGTTAGTGTGCAGGAACATTGCTTGTAAACAACTCACATTAGAATTATGAGCCATTCAAACCAGAAAAGACACTGCTAAAAAAAAAATTCTTTTAAAAATAACTCTCTCCAAATATGACTGCAGTAATGCTACCACAAAAAGAAGAGCAGAGTAAGTTCAACTCTTTGGAAGGCATTTCATTTCTGTTTTCTGAAAACAGTAGCTGAGCAGCAGACAAGGACTATTTATTCTTCCTACCTTTGCAAGGCTGTGGAACATCTAGTGCTAAATCTATGCCATCTATCACTGTGCAGAGGATGCAGATTCTCTCCCAAAAAAATACAGTAATGTCAATTTCTAGAGCTCTCCCTGTTAGCATAGTTTGTACTATAGTTAGAATGTAGCCCATGATAATTTTCTGTTCAACTCTTTTATCTGAGTAATAAATACACATGAATGAGCAAAATATATGATTGTTCGGTTCGAAGAATTCTAGCTCTTTTGAATCTGAAAGTATTACACTTTGGAATACTCTCAGTTTTCAGAAGGCCCATCTATTCCTAAGTGCTGAATGTAGCTGGATCAAATTATCATGTTCCCATTATGTGATTAAAACAGCCCCTGACCATGCTGTTTCTATGTTTGTCTTTGTTTTTAACTTCTGTGGCTCCAGAGTATTCCCCTTCACCCCCACTAAAGGCAATCACAGATTGAGAGTTGACTGCTTTGCCTTTTTATACATACCACTTGGATCATGACTAATGAGGGGCATTTCATGTAGGGGTGTTCCTAACAAGGGGACCCTGTCCAATTGCCATGTGTCTGTTGGCTGAATGTTAAAACAAGGTCGATTAATGTTAGGCAAGTCTCCTTGGAAAGTTATTAGCACGAGAGACTGTTTATTGCTAAAACATTCTTGAGCAAAAATAGAAATATATTTAACACTGTGTTCTAAATTTCCAACACACATCTCCAAAAAGTGTTCTAATAATTTTGTGCTGTCTTTATTCTCCTCAATAATGTTAACTGCTCTGATAACCCCTCTAACTCTTTCATTCCAGCTTCAACAAAAACAGCAAATACCAGCATTACAACACCAAAAAAACCTTCCAGGACTTCTAAGTTTATGAGATTCCTCAAATTGCCAGAGACAATAAGGCCATTACTTTAAAGATCAACCTAATCCTAGCATGTTTAGAATTAATTAATATTACATTTTACTTAAAACACTCCTCAGAGGCAGGCAAGAAAGTTTCACAAGGAATGAGTTAGTCAATATGTGAAGCAAAATCAGACTGTAGTTTTACACTACCCTGACAAAAGGAGTTTATCAGGTGGAGGATTGAGGGGGAAGAGAAAGAAAAAAACTACACATAAAATCTGTCAGGACAAAAATTACAGACAATTTGATTTTCTGAATTTTCACTTTCGAGAGCTTTAGCTCACAAGTTCACAAGTTGAGTGGATGAAGCTAAAGTAAACACATTAAGCTAAACATAATGTGTTTTTTATAATCAACTTATCTTCACTTTTGATACTCTAACCTTATCCCTCAATCAGAAGCATTTAAGAAATCAGTGCTATGGTGTGGAGGCCTGTGGGCCTGCTAGGGGACTTCTTGGGTCTATGACTTGGAAGAATGTCCCCTATGCTTTAAACTGTCCTATGGACCCCCTGTTTAACTGACAGGTTGTCAGTCATTGCCAGTGCCACACCCCCTGTTGGCCATTAAACCCCCAGGTGACCTTATGTGGTCAGATTTTGAGCAGTTTCCCTGTTATTTGTAATCTGTTTGGCTTGTACCCCTGTCTGTTTACCTTTGTGTCTCGCTACTGGTCAGTGTCCTCCCTTTTCCCATCCTTACCTCTCGGTAATTGGTAGCTACTGTTGGCTCCACCCCCTTGTGCCCTACATAAGCCTGGATCCTGTAACTGTCATTGTCCTTGCTTCTGGGTCCCTTCAGTGTGTTGCTGCAATAAACCCCACTGGAATTCTAGGCAAACACCCTTGCCATCCTCCACTGTCAGCAAGTCACCTGTGGTACGAGTGTGTGTGAGTGATTGTTGTGAGTCTGCCTGAACACTTCCTCATGGAGACTCTTTTGGGAGGTTGCAGCGAGTCACCACTGGCCTGAATTGCAACACTGTGGTGTCTTGAGCTCACAGACATTAATATTTTATGTTATTATATTTACAAGCCTTTCAAAAATTAAAAGAAATAACCTAGAAAAGCAGGCATATCTGGTGGAGGAGTGGTCACCAGAATTTGAAGTCATCTACAAACCAGGAAAAACATGCCCTCCATCTCCTCCTCTCAACTACTGAGAGAGATATAAAACAGAAGAGGTACCAGGGCAGACCCTGTTGAATGCCCCTTGTTATTTACTTGAGGCTGTGTACAACCATCTCAACGTAACCATCCAAAGCGTTTACTCATTTATCAACCCAGGTTTCACTGCCCTAAAACAGATACAAGAATTTTGTCGTAGGCAGTGTCAAAAGCTTTGCTACAGACAATGCAAATAATATCCAGTGTCCTCAGATTACTCATAAATCCAGCCTTTTTATCCCTGATAAGCAAGAGTCAGGTGGATCAGGCAGACTATGTTGGAGAAGACCAAGACTAAGGCACTGAGTACTACGGATGTCCACTGGAAGCTCCTCCTAAGTTTATATTATTCTGAAAAAAAAAAAAAATCCACCAGAAGAAAAATTATTATTTCTCTTTTGCATAAAGAGAAGTTAAGAATGCCAGAAGCAATGCAATATTGAGAGATGACATGGTGTGTCTGAGGTGGTAGGAACCATTCCATTTTCTTGGAACCAGAATGAGTTTGTTACCCCTGAACTGGGTGCAAGAATTTAAGATCTGTAAGTACTGAAATAACTGGGAAAAACTGCTAAAATAAATTTGTTTCCTTCTGCTCTTACCAAAGTATTTCATACTAAGTTGTAATTTTGTTCATTTATAAAAGTGAATGTATTTGGTATGCATGTAATTGCATTATTAAGTTTAAAAGGCCTGTAGGGAATTCATTGTCAGAGAAAATTGAGGCCCATCCACTTCAAAGCTCTCACTGAATTCACATCTCATTGCTGGCATTTAATTGTTTCAGTATTGTTGGACTCCAGGGCACGAGGAAAACCTCTCAAATTGCCCTGGGGGGATTCTGAGACTTTGGCTGGGGCCCCAGGAGAGCATTGCCTTTGACCTTAGCCCATGGGAAAAACTTCCAACACTTATGGATTAATTGAAAACAACAAAGATTTAAAATAGATTGTAGTTTAGTTTGTCACAGGGTGAAAATTTGTAGTTTTAGGTTTTTAGAAGAGAAGTAGATGAGAGCAAGATGGAGAATTTTGGGCAGTGTCTTAAGTTCTTCTCCTTCAACTCCATTTTCTGCTGTGACAGTGGCACAGAGACATTGGTAGAATGTAGGTGTTGCAGAAAATTTTGTGTTTAGAATCGACAGTGATTATTGGCACAAAACTGTAAACATAGTATGTTTTAAGAGTTAATTGAATTAGAAACTTTTAAAAGACCTTGAGCACTAAGCCTCGTGTTCTTGGCAGCGGTGTTTTCAAGCGTGTTATGCCTGGTGTTAGGCGGTGTGCAGACCCTGAGATAAGAAAATTGAATAAACCTCTTTTAAGACTGAAGCTGCAAGTTCTACTCATCTTTTAAAACCTGTTACTGGACTTTGTAAGGAAAAAAACCCTAATTAGGGGGTTTCCAGACTCAAAATACAAGACTGTATTAGTTCTTTTCTTTCTCAGTTTTATTGAAGAAATTTATTATTATTGTTATTATTATTATTATTATTATTATTATTATTATTATTATCAGGGAAAAAGCTTCAATCACCTTAAAGAATAGTTTCTCTACACTGAAATTAGACAATATAATTTATTTCCAATTATTATGTACCATAGACATGTCTTAAAAATCTTAAGGTATTCTTGGGCCAACACAAAAGCTTTGGAATCACCTAATCCTACTAAGTTAATTTTCCATACATGAAATTAAAATTATTTTCCAAAACAATAGACACTTACATTTTAAGAAGCACTGTTGATCTTGAATTGCATTTTTGTCCTACACTTGAGTTTACAGAACAGAATGAGAACTAATTATTAGGCTTTTCATTTTGCTTTTTGTGTGCACATAAATATAATACTTCACCAAGAATTATAAAGAATAATTTCAGCTGTTTCATGAAACTTGAACAGCTTTTTGAATCTGCTTATTACAGAGGAAAAGGTTAGTTTAGGCTTCATACCAGCTTAATGCTTGGCATTTCTTCTTGAACACACAGCAACGTAAGTTTCAATTAGTATTAAAAGTAGGAAGGTTGTTTCTGTAACATATCCACCTGTTTGCTGTGAAACGGGTTGAGTCCAATAACCTGTTTTACATATGCTACATGGTAATCCCATGTGACCAAAATTCCTATTTTTCCATCACCCCTTACTGATGCTATGCCTTAAAAAAAAAAAACAACAAACCCTTGAAAATACACTGGGACTCATAAAATGTGAGAAAAAATAATGTTCTCTGAGTTCATTCCAAAATAATGTTATAGCAGTATAGCATTTTATTGCTTTGATGTAAGAGACTGCCTAAAGGAAAATAGTTGGATTCTTTTCAGGACTTCAAAACATAGCCAAGTGAGATTTTATGTGTATTTCATCACCTCCACATCAGTTGAAAATACCACAAAAATAATGAAAAAATCTGATATCTAATAAAGCTTCATGAATAAGAACATAGTAGAATTAAAACAAACAAACAATCAAACAAACCCCCACCAAACAAACAAAAAACCAAACCAAAACACCTTCCCCCCCCCCCCCCCCCCCCCAACCACCACCAAAAAACCAGAAAACCCAAAAAAATCCCCCAAAAACCCAAAGATATGATGTCTTTAAACTGAGCAAAATCTGTTCAGGAATTCCAAGCAATTATTTTTTTGTGAACTAAGTTTTGATGAATGCAATATATCTTTTTTTCATGGAATGACTGAAACTTAAAATTAATCTATAAAAGAAAACCATTCCCATTGTCAGGACATTTCTCTTATAAACCAGGTTACACCTACATTGTGAGTTTTCTAAGAGAAGACCGATTTATTCAATACTCACTGTTTTTCATTTTTATATTAACAAAAAATACTCATGGTGCTATCACATCATTTTTGCGGGAAAGCTCTAAAAACTGGGATGGCTGTGTCATTTTGTCTAGAAGACTTACGTCACCAAATAAAAAGTCAGTAAACGTATTTCTCTCTGGTCACTGACTTATAATTATGTAACTATTTTAATTATCTCAGACTTTGATCAGTTTACAATTTATGGGGTGATAATATTTTTTGTCTTTGAATCATTATGTGGCAGGCAAACTACAACAAAGAGATTGATCTTCCAAGAAATTTACAAGAATATTTAAAAAAAAATAAGATAATTGCATCCTATGCGGCTGAATTTGAAAAACTCATTCTTTTTTCATGTGGATTTCTCAAAAATAGAAAAAGTTTCTTGACACATTTGCATTTCTCTGACTGATGCATTAAATTCCTCTGTAGGACTGAGACACTGCAGTTTATTACAGTGAAAATTCAGCCAAAGAAGAACATAGAATTATTAGCTTAAATTAACATGAAAATTGAAATCAAATATCTCCTCAAAGTTATTTCATAGTGTACTGTTTTTTGTCAAGCTAAAGCATAGTGTTCTTGGTCTAAAAACACAGAAGTGAGAGCAAGAAATATTACGGTACTTAAACTAAACAATAGAGTGATTCAGATCATAGTTCAGAAGGCTGGTTGCTAAACTCCTTTATGGTGCTTTGTTGCTTTGGACAAGTCATTGTCTGTGGTATCACATTCTAAGAAATGTCAAAAAAAAAAAAAAGTTCATTTACAGATCATTTTTGCTTCTGGGTTTGTATTACCAAGTTCAGCAAAAGCGGGTCATAAGTACTGTCATTTTGAATTATTTTGTAGAAGTACATAACCCTAGATTAAGACATTCTACTTGTTCAAACAATGCTAAAATGAAGTTAAATAAATGATACTAAATTATCTTGAAATTATCACTATTAGATATCTTTAAAACAGTTGGGACTATTTAGCCTGGAGAAGAGAAGGCTCTGGGGAGACCTCATTGAAGTCTTCCTGTACCTGAAGGAAACCTACAAGAAAGACAAAAAGGTAATTTTACAAGGACATGTATATTTCATGGAGAAGAATGGGAATTGCTTCATACTGAAAGAGAAAATGTTTAGATTCGATATAAGGAAGAAATTCTTTAGTATGAGGGTGATGAAACAATGGAACTGGCTGCTCAGAGATGCTGAGGATGTCCCATCCCTGGCAGTGTTCAACACCACCCTGGATGGAGCTCTGATTAACCTGGTTTGGTGTAAGGTGTCCCTGCCCATGGCAGGGGATTGGAACTAGATGATCTTCCAACCCAAACCAGCCCATGAGTCTGTTCAACTGCTGTGAGAGACTCAGTTTTTCAAGGGTAATACAAGCCATTCTGCAAAGTCTCCCAATCTCATCCCTGAGTAATGATTAGAGCTAAAATATATATATTGATTTAAAATAGTCTCATACTGAAAAATTCAAAGTTGTAAAACGTTTTTTAAACCCTAAGTTGAAAAAAAAAAAAATTCAGAAAAATTCTCCAGATTGACCTTTCCCCATACCACATGTTTGGAAGAATACAAAAAATAAATTCTACCCTCACATGTGTATTTAAAAAAAAAAAATACAACAATAATGAAGTATTTCCACTTGCATTTTGACAGATTTATTACTATGCTTTGTAAAGTTATGAAATTTTCCTTTTCAGCAAAAATCAAAATCTTACAAAATCAAATTTACACTCAGCTTCCTATGTAACATTTATTTTTACAAAAAGATTTTTCATTTATGTAATGAGAAATTAATACTTTTAAACTTGTGAGCTGTGAATCAAAATATCATTGTGAATGTATTAAGACTGTAAGAAGCAGGAACTGTATTTGTTCCAAAATATTTTAGTTCTTAAGTGTTATAATAAATTTTAAGGTAAACATATTACCTTGATAGTTGAACCTAGGACTATCAACAAACTCCTAACCAGGAGTTTTCATAGTTCTGTTACCACCCGTGTTCAGTGTTTGAAAGTAAAGTTGAATTTATGGTTGAGGTTGTCTTTAAATTCATCCCACAAATCTCTTTCTCTTTCTCTTTCTCTTTCTCTTTCTCTTTCTCTTTCTCTTTCTCTTTTCTCTTTCTCTTTCTCTTTCTCTTTCTCTTTCTCTTTCTCTTTCTCTTCTTCTCTTTCTCTTTCTCTTTCTCTTTCTCTTTCTCTTTCTCTTTCTCTTTCTCTTTCTCTTTCTCTCTTTCTCTTTCTCTTTCTCTTTCTCTTTCTCTTTCTCTTTCTCTTTCTCTTTCTCTTTCTCTTTCTCTTTCTCTTTCTCTTTCTCTTTCCTCCCTCTCTCTCTTTCGCTTTTTTGTATGGGGTGGTATGCTGGTTGTTTGGATTTTGGGTTCTTTTTAGCAAATCATTATACATATAGGATGCCTCAATGTTAGAAGATCTAATTAAAAACTTTTGCATCATAGTCTATGATTCAAGAGATTTGGGCAAGTGCTAGTACTGTAAAACATAGCAATAAATGTTAAGCAGTGAAGCTCTACATCTGTGCAAAGTCAAGATCCTATATTAAATATTATTTTGTCCAGCTGCTGAAAAATTTTGAGGTGGTCTAGACTTTACCAAAAAATTGCCTATTTTTTAAAATATGGATGATGCAAATATGGCTGACATTTCTTCTATATACTTCTATTATACGTGCTATGGCAAATATTTTCTCTTCACAGTATTCATTAAATGCAAACCCTAACTTTTTTCATTTTTTTTAAATGGATACTACATGTAGTGAGGCAAAATCAGCTTTATCAGATGTTTTCAGTTAGTAAATTTTATTTTTGTAGATTTATTTTTTATTTTATTTCTTTAATTATTTCATTATTAAATTTAAAACTTCATGAGAAAATTAAAATACATGGGTATCATATAACTTCTGTGAATGTGTATGCATGTGAATTTCACACACAAAAATGCTGTTCATTTTTATCAATGCTATCCTTTATATCAAGTTAATTTTACAGCCATCCTCAATTACACTGAAAGCGGTATCAAAATGTCATTATATTATGTGAAGGAAATACTTGGATTTTAGGCCTAGCATTTGCTCAGTTACATTAGACAGTTTTAAAATTTCCTGTTTTCCACAATTATGACTCTCTATTCTCTCTATTTTTCACTGACTCAGTAAAATCTTTAGAAGCTATATAAGATTTAAAAAAAAAAAACCAAAAACATTTTATTTCAAAGTTTTTGTCCTGAACTGCCATCCCAAAGTCACCTGTGTTTTCAAATTTACATCACAGTGCAAGATCTATGTTAATCAAACTTATGTGAATTTTGTTAACATTAAAAAAAATCAGTGCAGTGATTGGTATTATGTTCATAAATTGATCCCCAAGTTTCACATTACAACCAGTAAGTGATACTGTTAAAAGGCTGAACTGCTGTTTCTGATCCTGTAAAGAACATTGTTCAACTTCTTGTAGTGCCTCTAAAAGATAACAGCTGCATTTACATGAAAATCAATGAATGCAAGTGTAATTAAAGTTTTAGAATTTTTAAGGTATTTTGCATCAGACTAAAACATGGTCCTTCAACAGAATTAAACCATAAATAAAACCATAAAATAATCTGTATGCCATTGTGCTCATTTCTTGCTTAATATGAAGATTACTAGGGTAATTGCAAGGTTTAGAACCAGTAGAAATGAGTCACCAGCTCCAGATGAACTTGGGAATCTGGATAATAAAACAAAACCTGGAATTGCTCCATTGTGATAAGAAAACAAATAAAGGATGCAAAGAAAAACATACAAAATAGGAGAACCCAAAGTTTTTATTTTACTTTACCAGTAACGAAAACAAGATGTTTTCTCACCCTGAGTAATTTCTTAAAAGTCAAGCATTTTCTTTGTGCCATTCTTGTAGTGTTTGCATCCACAGGAGTTAAGAGTTACCCAATTCTTTCAAAACCTGCCATTCATGTAACTATCTCCAGAATCACTATCACCACTGTTAGTATGCGCCGATTACCCATCTCACTCTTGAACTCTCAAGAACACTGGAGCAAGTCCTATTGGTGAGTATTAAAAATGGCTCAGCTGCAAACATAGTATCAGTTATGATTCAGTCCTAATTTTCCGTGTCAACAGTCTTGTTCAACTTCCCAGATATTCCAGCTTGTTGCCAAGATCATTTTGTAAACGAAATATCTCTTTTGAAAATCACCATATGAATATGTCAAGAGGTCATGAAATATTTTCATTACAAACCTCAAAGAAAACCTAAGCTTTAAAGCAACAGTTAGAAAAATGTCTATTTCATTAGACATGAGTGTGAAATCTTTCTAGAAAACATTTATTTTGGCAACTCCCTATTTTGATGGTGGCCCAAAAGTATCCAGACTAGACTATCCTGGTGGGAGGCAGCATCAGCTACAGTAAGGAAACTGTAGCAGACAAGTTAATGAACAAAAGGATCACCCTGGAGCATGAGTTTGCAGTGTGAAACTACCTAAGCAGCTGCAGGGTCAGAAAGAAATTAATTTTACGTCAAAGTAAAAGATTGAAAATTTGTACTTATTTATCTACGGATGAATAAGACTTGGAAAACCAACAAAAGAGGTGATTTTTCCTCATGCTGATAGTGGGAATAGATGTAAGCTCACATAGTAGAGATCCTTCAGCCTCTCCATAATCTTTTATATGTTCTGTGGTCACCTAAGATCCTTCATGTACTTGATCCAGTAAGCACTCTTCTTTACTCGCACTGTCTCCTACAGTGCACAAAACCTGGTGATTTTAATGCTGAAGAGACTGTTCAAGGCATAAGCCAGAGTCAGTTTTCTTGATGCACAAAGGGACTTTCCCAAACAGGAAATGTGTTTAGGGTAGGTCATTTATGTTTGGATGGGTGTGAGGAAGGGGATGCATGGTGCACTCTAATTCTATGAAAAAAAGGAAGAAAGGCATTGAAGCCCCACTGCAAACCCTGAAGCCCTTCTGTTGGAGATTTTGTCACAGTCATCTTCTCCTCTTCCAAACTCTCATCTCAGAATTTCCAGGGATTCATGCTATTCCTACATCTCTGAAGGTTTCCAGAGCCACCTGCAATACAACTCAAGAGGACTGTGTAGCAAAAAAGAGTCTGCTGTTCCTGAGCTGTGCAAAAGGAAAGCATCTGCAGTAGCTTGTCACAGTCATATTCTGCCAAGGAGGACTTAGCCTCCATGGAACCGAGAACATTTCATCCTAAAATTGGATTTTAAGATACATGAATCTAGTCTCCTTGAACTTCCTACACAGCTGTATTTGAACTAGACTTCTTGTTTTTTTTGTTGCTTTTTTTTTTCTTGGACAAATGCAATAAATTCCAAAATCACTATTTATCCAATGACAAAATCTTTAACAATACAGCAAAGGGTTCCCTATCAAGACACTTGTCTGCCAGAGATTTTTTGTGCACTCCATCCAAAAACAGAAATACTTATCTCATCTGTGAATTTCACACATCAAGGTAATGGCTGTAAAGTTCCCAAAATATTCAAATACACTATGAAATATAACAATACGGTGAGTGTTACATGGAAATAAAAATCAATCATCACAATAAAGTTCTCAGTTTGAATTCTTTATTTTGAATTTTTTTTCTTACAGCTATTTTAAGTAGTTTTGCAAATCAAGTAAATCCATATACTCCCATAAAAATCTTTAAAAACTATGATTTGGAGGGGATTTTTGGAAGAAAATGGGGAAAGGGATTACTTAACACACACAGGAGAGCACAGTTTTGTTGGGGAATCATCAGTGTGGGTTTTTTAAAGGGAAATTCTGCTTAATTAACCTATTGGAATTGCAGAAGGATAGCAATACCCATGTGAATTAATCCTGACTGGATTTTCAAATGGCCAATGACAAGGTTCCACATGAAGTATTATAAAGAAATTCCATTGCTGTGGGGTTGAGTAACCAACAATTTTATCAACAGGGGAGAGACACAGGAGAGGAAAAAATGGTAGTTTTGACTTTCAGGATAGAAAAATTGCTAGAGTAGGATATGTCTTTTAAGGGTTGGTACTGGCTACAGCTGTATATCACTTCCCTTTCAGACACTTGGAAAGGAGGGGTACCTGAAATCTCCAAGATGCAGGTCATACTAGGCTCTTTAAGGGTAGTCAAGTGCTGTGCCCATGGCAAAGAACTCTAGAAGGGCCTCAGGGATGTAGTAGGTGTAAAGTTGTGCTGTGGAGGAGCAACACAGAACTGAGAGTTAAAATGAGGAACAAAATCTCTTGAGTCATCCTTGGAAGTTCTCTGAAATCATCAGCTCAGTGTGCAACAATAGTTGAGAATAAAAATTTTGGCTTCATCAAGAAGGTCACTGAGGACCAGGTAATCTATTTGTTCCTGTAATGAACACTGACGCACACATATCTTGAGTGCTGTATGTTATTCCAATCTTTGCATCTCAAGGGGAAGATAGAGAGAAAACCAACTATGATCCAGGAGGTGGATTTTCTGCCTTATAAACAGATTTGAAGGGCTGAGAAGTTCTTCAGTTTTGACAGGAAAAGGCTGTAGAGAGACTGAATTAAAGGAACTCAAAAAATATTTATCTCTTTCAGTGAGCTAATGTATTGTCATCCTCAGCTTACATCAGAAAAATTTCAACCACAAAGAGAAAACTCTCACTCTCTTCCTGCTACCTACTGGTACTTTCATTTTGAGAAGTCTGGATCAGTCAAGGCTACTTTTCATGAAGAAGCATCAATTCTAACCAAGAACTGAGAGGAACTGTAGATTGTTCTCAGTGTCACTTATTTCATTTAAATGCATACCTGCCCATTAAAGAGACTCAAATCCTTTTTTAAAACACCTCACTAACTTCTTGGGTATAAGGCAAACAAGCCTGAAATATTGTGAGAATTAAATCAATTCTTTTTAAAAGGGGATTTTTAAAACCTAAAATCCTTAGAATTTTAATATTCAGAGGAAGGGGGAGGAGGAATGACACACCTGAAAAGTTTATATTAGTACCTAAAATCACACACACTTGCCAATGCACAGATATTCATTATGCATAACTTTGCCAGATTGATGCCATGCATGTGACAAATAAGTTTCAGAGATGGTTTCATGGATGAACAAGTAGGGTATTTACATGGGATACCAAGGGGAGAAGAGAGCACCCGAGAAAGTCCAAATAATTACTAGCACAAGCCATCAAATATATGGGTGGGAGCAAGAAGGGAACCATACTTCAGCCTGTCTGGAGCCTTGGTGTAACTAAAGCCAGTTTCACAGTTCACACCCTCTTTCTTCTCCTGCATCAGAATAGCTGTCCTGCTGCTATAAACAAAATGAAAATCTAACACAAGTTTTACAAACATTATGTGGTGATCATCTACTGGAAAGAATTAGCATATTCAGAAAACCAGAAGGAAATATTTTTTCTAAACTAATAGCAGGTTAGCATTCTACAGAAGCAAAACTGGTCAGTTTTGAAGGATTTGCCAGTCAGCTGGAAGGATTTGCCAGTACCAGTGTCATAGTCTGAAATAGGCACTTGTTGCTTCTTTATAATTTTTCTTGAATAATGGATTGATTGTTTTTAACCTGAAAGTGCAGTGAGGTAAACAACATAGCATTTCTATTCAGAAGGTGATCTGTGTATTAAAAAAAATAAGGATTTGTTTTACAGGTTAGTTTTTTTCCCCTCAGTGAGAAGCATATGTAACAGTCTACTGTAGACTAGCTTGTGTTCTCTGTAAAGGATTTAACAAGCTGAATCAACCCAAAAAGATTCAAAGACCATTTATGTCTGAGGATTCCCATATTTTCTTATCTTCAGTTAAGGTCTAAAAATTAGATAAGAAAAGAGAAAAGACATATTCAAACTTCTTGCACCTTCTTACTGGACATCAGAGTTACTGGAAGTGATCGTGAAGGCAATGTGCAACCCACCACAACATAAAATATGCTGCATTTTAAAGATCTTTCACCATAATCCACCTGCATGCAATTTTTGTAAGTCTTGTTAAATATTTAATAGGACTTTGGAGCACCATGATGTATAAAGTCAGAGGGAGGCTTGTTAAATGCTTCTAAAAATTGATAGCATTTATTAAGGGAGAGTAACCAAAGGCAAGTGGACACAATGAGATGGATTTACTGAAATATTATGCTCAGGTCTAACTCACTTTTTCTCTCAAGCAAAGAAAAAAATGCTAAAAATGGAAATAAAAATCACCAAACAACTCTGAACATATAATGGGATAAAGACTGCTGTCTGACTGTTATTTATACCCT
The DNA here is from genome assembly GCF_029207755.1 of Chamaea fasciata. Classification (NCBI taxonomy): domain Eukaryota; kingdom Metazoa; phylum Chordata; class Aves; order Passeriformes; family Sylviidae; genus Chamaea; species Chamaea fasciata. The sequence continues at coordinate 6,924,156 of NW_027094089.1, forward strand.
TGGTATTTTTCCAGTCCTTGTGAGAACAGTTTCTGAACCGAAAAAGCTGCATCTCCCTATTTCTGCTCAGGTTAAACAAAGTAATTTTATTTTTTGTGTGTAACAAATCCTCAAAGAGCCACCAGCATGTTGAAAGGATTTTCAGCAGGTATTGACAAGATGAATCTAGTCCAGTGCGTAACTGTATGTATATACTTCTGTTAACATTCCAGGAGTGTTTTAAACATTCACTATAATTCCGCAATGAAAGCTTTAAAGGCAATATTCTATGAAGACCATAGGTACACAGGTAGTTACTGAACTAAACTGGTAACACATTGAAAATTCAGTCTGGGCATGATATTTAGGTTTGATATTGCATGGGACTACCAGTGAACAAGATGTTAATTTCTATAAAGTTAATGTCTATAATGCTCAAGTTCAGTTAAGAACTTTACTTTGTAGTTGTAAATCCAGTGACAAAATCTTGATTGATCTGCTTAAATCTCAGAAATGCCTTTTATTTCCTCAGAGTTATGATGAAGTTGTTTCTTCACATGTCCTTGAAACCCTTGTTCGTCTGTGTGATGCAGGAATGATGGTTCTGAAGACACATTACATGGGATAAATCCACCTATGCTGTCCTACAAGTAGAACAGTTCAGTGAAGTAAACGTATTGTTTATGACAAATATGACAAGCTGTGAATTCCTATATTGCATAAACAGTTTGCCTTTATTCAAGACCTATGTTCATTCAGCCTATATACTAGCATTTCTAAATCAACTTTTTTTTTTTACTTAAAAGAAACAAAAAATAAGAATCTGTTACCCAACACTCCACATAGTTTTTAAATCTTGTGATTCAAAATACATCAGACAGTGAAGACCCTATATCAGTATTATAACTCTTATCCTGAAATTTCAAAGAGATTTCAGTTCTTCTTCACTAAGATATCTGAAGAAATCTCAGACAAAAGAGCTGACATATTCTCCCAGCACTCAACTCACAAGAATCCATTATCACTGAGGAACACGTCTGTATTTGCTCCCAGTGTTTCTGATTTCTTGTGGACTCTGAATGACTATTTTAATTTATAAAGTTTCTCATTTACTTTAAGTCAGCCTAAGACCTCATTAGAAACTGAGCATTAGTGAGTTATGGCCAACTTCAATTTCAAACAGAGTATGTCTGGAAGCAGGGCAAGTTTTGTTCCAGATTCTATAAATGCAAACATTTCCATCAGATATATGCCAGCTGAAAAATAATTTACTATGGAAACAGAATCTAAAGTAAAAGGCAGACAACAGTGATGTTCAGGAAATCCCATTTAACTTTAGTAATATGAGAAATAAATAAGGAAGATGACAAGGTAAAGAAACAAAATATTTAAAAGAAAGGCAAAAAGGGAACTCCACCAAACACATAACCTGTATCTAGAATGCTCTATATATATACTGTAATGAAATGTCAAAAAAAATATGATAGGGTTTTTTTTTTTTCCCCAGGATTATCAACTGTGCCTTGCTGATAAGTAGCTGAACGGGTTAGGCACCCCTTTTCTATATCCGGGGGGGGGAAAGAAAAAAAAAAAAAAAGTTAAAGATTATCACCATATGTTAGTATTGTGTGCTTTTTCCTAACTGTGAATTTTGAACAGAATGGTTTGTGTTATAGCAGATGTATGCCTCTACTTTTTTCAAAATATTTTCCCATGCCTCACTAAATTCAGGCAGAAGGTGATCAGTTCAATATCTTTCATCTACTTTTGCACCACTTCCTCTCACAGAATGAACTTTTATTTCTCTTTTGGAATCTTGAGGAAAAGCTGAATGTTGACTTCACCTTGAACCACAGTCATCCACCTTTCCTTCTTCACAGGAAGTTGTACTTTTGTTTCATGAAGGTCCACATTTTCCACCACTTGCAGCACTATGTAACCTAGAGAAAGCTTTGCATTTGCTCTTCCACTAGTATTTTAGGAGCTAACATCACTGCAAAATCACACACAATGAAACAGATGCTTGTGCCAAATACAAATAATTTGTTCATCTTTTACAGCAGCAATAATTACATGTAGTAAAAAATAAGTAGGTTTTAACTCAGCTTGTGAACATTTTATACAGAGATTGCTCAGCAATGGCTGAGAAAAAACAGTGTGTTTGGTGGTTTTTATTTTGAAATCCTGTTTCGCTACATCTTTCCTAAGTCACTTCCCTGTTGATAGGCATAATCAGTACTTAAAATTGGTAGATTAACAACAGGTAGGCCAAAGTGGTCAGAGGATGAGGTTTAGCACCTTGAACAGCACCAGGGGAAAAAAACCACTTTGAAATCCAAGGGATTAGTCAACATGACAGAAATGCCTGAGCATTGTCTGTTTCCTAGGAGGCATCTGAACATGTTGAAAGCTGAAATCCCTAGGTCTCATTTTAAATTACGTAAACAAATGTCTAATTTAAGACAATTTATCTGTGCAATTCAGAAAGAGAAAAGGAGCTCAGAGAAGTGTCCAGCTTACTGTGTTTCCAGAGGGTTGGTCTAAGAGCATGCACCTTTAGTAGAGCAGCAGGATGCACAAAGCATCCTGGTTTTATTGTGAAAAAAAATCTGAGTTTTGACAGGTGTGTAATCTTCAAGTGCTAACAACTATGTTTCAAGTTCCACTTGAACTTGAAACATGATTTTTTCTTCATAAAATGAGTCCTGGCATGCCTTAACATGTGCTATAACTTTAGATTTCCTATAAAAAGCTGCATGTATACTTCCTTAATAGACTTCAACCTGAAAAGCAAGAAAAAGTTTCTTCACCACTAAACATGACTTAGGAAATTCAGGTCTCTGATCTAATAGGCACTCATTAAGGCAACTCCAGTGCGATATTCATACTCAGGCTGGTAACCAGGGCAGAACAGTGATCCAGACTAACAATTTACAGTCTTGGTTATTTTAGACACCTTCAGTTCAGATATCAGCTGCTTGTATGGAAATAGTTCCTGTATGCAAGTTCAGAAATTCTTCTACTGCTAGGGCCGACAAAAATCCATATGAACCGTGACATGCACAAATTAAACTATGAACACACATGGAGCACCCTGACAGATCAAGTTTTTGAATGAGTTGAAAGGCATTTAAAGACATTTTGACAAAATGAAATTAAGAAATAAGACTCAGACCAAAATCTCACAGTAGACATTGGGAACTTTTCAAGAACTTCAATAGGCTTTAAATCTGCTACTAAGCAACTAGTAGCCAAGTAGAAAAAAAAAATATTTTTCTAATTTTTAATATCCAGCAAGGTTAATAAAAACTGGGGAAAGCAACTACTACAACAATATAGCAGTGCTTTTTGGAAACGAATTAGCTTGTTTTATCATTTAGTAACAGAACAAATTTATGAGCTTCTAGTTTGATGTATAATTGATTATAAAATTTTGCACAAAAAAAAGAACGTAACTCCCAAAAAGCCCTGCCCCCTCCAAAACCCACACATTCCCGAGATTCTGATTGTTTTTCTTTACATAAAAGTTGAAGATTATAAATGTCATAAAAATTTGTAGCAAAGTAATCACAGAAGAAAATTACAGCTGATGCAGAGAGCTGATGCCCGGAGATTAAAATTATTGTTTCACTTCTATTGGCAGTCGGAACTGTAGGCATTTTCTTCATGTTTTTACTCTGCTGCTCCCAAACATTTCTGGGATCAACTGAAAAAGGTCATATGTAGTCTGCAGGAGCCTCTTGAACTGTGACTATGGAGCTTCAGCAGTAGTGTGGTCTTGCCTAAGTAAAGCAATGAAGATCATTTTTTCCACTGCATAACACCTTAGCTGTGGATAAACTTCATCTGTAAAAGTACCAGTGTTTGAACTGTTTTCTACAGACACATTAACTTAAAGCTAATTTCCTAGGCATTCAAATACTGTCAGGTACTAATTTTAACCAATAGTCCAGAGGCAAGTAATGAGCAGATATTGCTGTTACTTTGGCTCATCCAATATACAAAGGCAATAAAGTCTTAAGAGCAATGGTATTCCATGAAATCACACTTCCACTGACCCCCTACACTGCATCCAACACTGCATGCCCCTAGAAGAATGTAAACCCATGGCTTTTTCTGATAATAGTGTCACTGATTTCAACAATTTGTATTGAAAGAACCTCCTTGTACAAAAATTACATTTTCAATTTTTTTTCAGATACCCTCTACTGGCCTCCTTTTCCATGAGTATATCCAGTTACTGTCTACACAAAATTTTAGTGTTCACAGCAGATTGCAATGAGGAACTATATTGCTCTGCTATGCACTGAGTGACAAACAATCTTTTTTGGTTTGCTTCACATTTGAACCCATATTCAGATTCATTTGCCATTTGATTGTCCTTTCAGTTTAATAGTGTTTTCCAGTTCCTCATATCTGCTCCCACCTGAAACAAACCTTATAGCCAACTTATTTTCTTACGTAATGATAACTACTTCTTTTCAAGATCACTGGTAAATCTACAGGGCTGCCTGCACCTGCACAGTTGCAGAGTACCCAGAGTCCCTGAAAAACTGAGGGGCGACATTGCTATGCTGTGGAAATTGGCCATTTATTCTGGCATTGTTTTATTTATTTTTCAGCAAACCACCTGGCTCTTTAAGGATCTGTATTCCTAAACAGTCAAATACTCAGTAGTGAGGGAACTTGTCGAGTGACCTCTGGAAATGAAAAAGTATTATTTATACTCAGCACTGGTAAGACCACACCTGGAGTCCCATGTCTGCTTCTGAGTACTCCAACTCAAAAGAGAGCTGGGACTATTCAACTTGGATAAGATGTACGGGAAATCTCATCAGTGTATATAAATACCTGAAGGAAAGAGGATGGAGCCAGGTTCTTGTTGATGGTGCCCAGTTACACGTCAAAATATAAAAGGCACAAATTGAAACATGGGAGGATCTCTCTGAAAGTAAGGAGGCACCTTGTGAGGGTGACTGGGAACTGGAACAGATGGCCCAGAGAAGATGTGGAGTCACTTGCCCTAGGTCTAGGTGACATGATTTCTAGAGGTCCCCTCAAACTTCAGCCACTAGGTGATTCTGCAGTATCAATCACACATCCTGTATCCACATGCTTGGACAGAAGGTGGAGTTCTTGCTAAAAAGTCGATCAGTTTTCAGATGCAGTATTAGCTCTTCTCAAGCTATTTTACAATGAAGAAAAGACTTGTTAAGCTGATTCTGAGCTCATGGATCCTAGGATTTGTAGAAAACACTCTTAAAAGAGCCATGACAACATATGTTGAAAAGCAGGTTTTCTACATATTAATGCCTTCCCAAAAGAATTCCACAAGGTCTGCAAATAGCCAGGTTAATTGGTTACACAATGGATTTAACTACCCCTCCCCCTCCAAAAAAAACCCCACCCAAACCAGTATGCGCCTTTATTTTTAAATGCCCTAATAAAATATTTATGAAAACCAAACTCTATGCACTCCTAAAGCTATAGGTGAGAAAACAAACCACTTTTTATTTTGCCAACTAACATCCCTCTTTCCTCCTTTTATTACACATTATGTATACAAACTTGGGTTGATTTTAAGTGATCTAAGTTTCCCTTGCATCAGTTCCAGAGTGCTAAGTGAGCAATTCCCTAGAGGAGGTCTGAACTGAACATCTGCAAACTGTTGCAAAAATAGCCAACACTAAGAAGAGGTCTGAGAAATTTAAGCAAATAAAAGCTGGTAGTTTGCATGGGCTGGTACAAATCAAACAAATTCCGTATCAGTCATACAGTCAGAATTACAACCCTGCACAAAATCTATTTTTGAAGAGAAGCATCTAGTAAACAGGGGTTCTGAAAATTTGGTTTGCCTTATTTAGTCAGGCAAAACAGTTCCGTTAATGATATTACACGTGAAAGGAAAAAAATGGACATGGATAAGGTGAAGAAGTTTTGCTGCACCATTAGGAAGATATTTTAATTCTTAGTTCTCTATTTCTTACTTGTATATTTTAGTCAAGGTGTAAACATCTGTGCCTCTTGAAAGCAGGCTGGAATAAATCAATCTTTGTAGGCAGAGAAGCTGAATGAGTCTCAGTGACAACTTGCATTAGGCAATGCAAGACAGCTGTTTACAACATACTATCCTAGACAAATATTCCGTTTCCAAATATTACCTAAATTCTCTTACAATTTTTTTTCATGCCACAATGACACAATCCTTGTTTTACTCAGAAGTATTCAATTTTATCTCTCTAGTCTTTTTTCTTAGAGATATGGAAGTTCTTGCAGCTCCAATCCCTTCAATTACTTTTATATGAGTTTCTTTATTAGAATATTTTCTATACAACACTGGTCTATCTTCCCATTTCAAACATTGATAAAACTCTTTCAAACTCTGTGAATGTTAACTGGGAATGAAAGACGACCTTTCAAGAGCAACCATTACAACAAATTTGAAAAGGACAGTTGTTCTAAAAGTAAGTTTGAACCCTTCGAGAAAAAATCATTAAACTTTCTACACTTTCCCACTCTCCCCCACTGACATTCAGGTGAAACTAGACGCAAGCAAAGGTCACAGAAATATGTTTCCAGAGACAATCTGCCTTACCAAGAATCAATAGAATTATTACTCAGCTGGGGATAATTTTGCATTCCTAAAAAGGGTATTCACAGCAGAAAGGCTTGAACTAATCTCAAGAGAACAAAATGTTTAATGAGCAATAATCACACAGTTCTGCTACCTTCCTCACACTTGTGTTGGATACCCAAAACTCTTTTTTGTTAGTCCAGATGTGTGCTTTACATGGGCTCACCCACACTGAATAGAAAGTATTCTAGGAATAAACTAAGGAAAACCTCAATTTTTTCCAGCTTTTCCAAAAGCTTAACAAGTCTCAGCAGCATTTTTTTTCTAAATTGTAATGAGATTAGGGGCATGCAGAGATATATGAATTTCACAGCTCATTCCTAGGATGGTAAGGGGGATGTTTCAACCACCTGGGTTAAATTTCCAGTCCTGAAGCTCAAAACACAAAATATGGCACCAGTCAGTCTTTAGAGTGTTTCAGCACTAGACTCCCACTCCTTTGTTGCTCTGTTGGTATCGGGAATAATAAAACTGTGTTACAGTAAACGAATCCTTTCTTATTTGTTCCAAAAGAGCTTATCCTCCAAGGATTTATCTATCATATAAAGTAAACATGGGGGAACTATTACTGGTTCAACCACTGTTTCAACAACACCCTAGGAAATTACTTCTCCTACTTCTATCTTTTCAGAGATAAAAATTAGCTTTGAGGATGCTGCCTCACCCTTCAGACTGATGAGAGAAACAGAGAGGGGTAAAATACAGCCCCGGTTGCCATCTTCAAAGGCCTACTTGGCTAGTATGTAGCAGATAAAACAAACTTTTCCTTGGTCCTGCTCTTTTTTAAATGCACAAGTCATAGAGGGTAGAATCTGACATGGACCTCCAGAAATCAGAGCACCAGGCTACAGCTACTAAAAGATGATTTAATAGACATGCAAATCAGCAAGAATCCTGGCTTTTGGTGTTTTCAGATGACATCAAGTTCATGGATAAAGACCACTTTGTTTATCATAGTGAGTATTACAAAAAACCAAAATGAGCTGAATGTGTTTCATTCAAAAGGTAAAACCAAGGTGTATTTTCTACACAGCAGTATAATACTTCTAAAAGAAAGTGAGAAAAATCCTGGTCTGTTTTGCAGAGAAAATTATCTCAAGGGGGAAATGGACACATGAGTAAAGCCTGCATGATTCAGCACCTTCCCTTTTGGGGTTTAAACTGGGAAGTCAGTTTTATGTGCAGTTGCTTTTCCAGCTGTAGAAATGCATTTTTTTGAAATAATTTTCCCTCCACCTCCAAAGTATTTTGCCACTCTAAACACATTTAATATTTTTTTTTTCTCAAGCATGAATGCTTGCTGCAGAAATTGTTTATAATTCACTCATGAGGCCAGGTGTGGAAGTCCAAGCCAGCTCAGCACAGCCAAATGATCCCCCCATTACTGGTAGTAACCTTTATACCACATAAAACCTAATTTAAGCCAAAGGCCACAAGCCCTTAACATAAATTTCCCTAGAGCAGCGCACAGTTTGTTCTAACTGCTAAAGAGAAAGAAGGGATAAAGTACAGGAAATAATAAAGGCAAGTGGTAGAACTGTTCACATGCACAAAAAGGACAGATAGACATAGATTATACATGATAATTGTACTCAGAGGACAAATATTGGTGTCTTTGTACTGATCATGAAACACTGAATTAATTTACCTGATTTTCTTGTGCTGAATAAAAGTATTCCTGAGCAAGTTTTCACCATGGATGGATAAGGAACAATACTGCAAATCTTTCATTTAGATTTTTAGAATTGCATCAAAATTATATTCCCCGAGAAAAGTGTTTCACTGCGGGTTTTTCAAATAAAAATGATATACTATGTGGTAGCATAAGAGAATCACTGAACAAATCAGACTCAGACATCATCCAAAACCTCATCTGAAATTTCTTAGAAGTAACAAATTCACAAAGGGCTTGTAAGCCTACGGAGACTATTGGAATTGACTTGTGATGACTTGTCTGCATTGAAATGAGGATCCACAGGTCTGCCTGTTGAAAAGAATGTTGCAACCAGTTCACTTTATTCCTAATTTCTCTTTTAAGAAAACAAAGTTTTGTATCCAGCTGCACATTCCCAAGAAAATGGAGATCGATACTGTTATTCTCACTCTTTTCCTGATGGCTTGCCTAGCACATAATGAAAAAGGGCATTTTTCCAGATGCTGGCCATGAATGTGGTGTTTGTACATAATATGTTCCTCATTTTACTTTTTTAAAAAGGGAAAAAAAATAGGGAAAATAAAACCAGTTTTAAAATATGAACCAAAACAATCCCAAACAAGGAAACACCAAACCCCAGGAAATAATGAAACAGAGATGTATGTGAATAGTTTGGTCCTGGATGAACCTGGATGGAAATTAGAGTAGAGCCTGGCTCATAATCAGAACACCCACTTGACAAAAGAGGTTTACAACAGCTAAACAATCCACTTAACAGCAAGAGGCATGTTGTAAAAGAGGAGTTTGCGTTTTGTGACAGCCAAACTTTTCAGCAAAACATCTCTTAAACAAGGGCATGTACTACAAAGGACTCCCATATATCCTCTCTAAGAAGCTAAACAACTCTTAAAGGTATTAAAACAGTTCTAATTTTAAAAATCAACATGCATTTTCCAAACAAAAATTATTTCATTTTACGTATATAAAAGATGAAACAAATTACAGTCATTCACCATGTGAATTTGTTTGTCAGAGTAAAAGTATGAGCAACCTAGGTATAATAACTAGGCAAGTATGGAGAGAAGAACATCATGTTATGAGACACTGATAATTACAGCACATGGTCTGCAGAGAGTTCTCTCTTTCTGTAAGTTGCTACAAAAATAATTTGTAAAGCAGTACTCAGATACAATTGATACTGAAAGAACTCCTTAGAGCTAGTCAATGCTGATATGACATCCTGCCAGGCTCTTCAGTGGCATTAAAACAGTTTAAAAAATAAGCAGTCTTCAAGGATTTGGCCCAACAGTTCTACAATAATAACTCAGCTGAAAAGCATCCTACCCCAAATCAGACATTAATCCTGCATTTCAGTATCATACAACAAAGCGTGTCATTTCTCTTTTCCGGGCATATGTTACATTAACTTGTAGTTCATACTTCATATTGTCAGCTCTTCTGATCTAACATAAAAATGTCTGCTTATTACCATTTATTCCAATTAGCTTTGAAAAGGTAGAAGGAAAATAGAGTCTTTCTTTTTCATATCCTGACATTTGCTATTCTTTCCTTAGATGAAAAATAATGACATTCCTGGTAATGTCACTACACAAATGTTACTGAAGGCAACAACCAGGCATACAAAACCATTATTACCAGCCAATAGCTGTCATTGAGATTAACTTTGAAACTCAACAATTTGTAGAGATGTAACAAAAAAAAGGCGTTTATTGTGTTTTACACCAGACATCTAACCATTGCAGGTTATAAAGACATGTGAATAATTCACTATACAAAGGCACAAAACCCCCCCCGATTTTTGTACCAGAAGAGCCATTCCTCTTTAGTGAACTTTTAATACCAACTATTTTCAACTTCAAGGAGAGGTCTACAGAGAGATCAGATAAAATGCCAGTGGTATGTCTCTCTACACTTTACTTACATACATTTAAAGTATTGGCTTTAACTGCTCCTCTGAATTTTACTTCCATAATACTCTTTCACTGTTACTCTTTTAATAATTCTTTAACACCAGTTAAAACCACTCAGCATTCCCATTGCATAATCCACATCATGCAGTTTCTGACAGAGGTGTGGGAAGAGGCATTCTCTCTACATTTATGTGGCATGGGTCTGGAAGCCAGAACAACCCAAGGAATTCAATGTTTCTGTTCAACTTTTTTATGTATTCCAGAAACAGCAGCAGGCACATGCTGTCTTTTTTTAACAGCAGTGAATAAAATTGTAAATTAATAGGCAGTACTGAAACAGCATTTTTAGTGGGCTCAAACATCAGAAGTTTACAAGCAGGGCCACAACCACTGCACAACTCTTAATCTAGGTATTTGACTACTAAAGATTTCCCTAGAGGAATGGCCAGGCAGGATAGGAGAGAGATTTAGAACATCAAGACATTCAGACAGCTGAGATCATTCTGGAGAGCAGCATAATATCTTTCTTTCCTTTCTCATTCTTTCTGTCAAGAATGCATAAGCTTTGCTAACACTTGGTTTATTCAGACTTTTAGACTATTGTTTCCTTCAGGTTAATGTTGTTTAGTGCTTGCAAACCAAACTGTTTCAGGTAGGTTTCTTGATAAATTTAATTATATTTGACAGTAATATAGAAATTTAAGAGAAAAGCCTACTTCATATTTGGAGTAAAAAAAAAAAAGGCAAGACATGGGCAAATTCATTTGAAGGAGATATTTTAAATTGGGAACCTCAAAATGAAAAGAAGAAACAAAGAAATGCAAAATAAAAATAAAACCTTTTGATTCCAGAACAAGCAAATAATCCAAACAACTAAAGCAGGGTCACCTCCATTAAATTTTTGTATAAGAGAGCTCTTCAATTATAAAGCTCACATGGGACAGGCAGAGTAATTTGTTAGAAACTTAAACTTGGTAGTTGCTTCTTTGTTCCTGATCAAGTATTTTAGGTGCTTTTTTGTTTTTGTTTTGGTTTGGTTTCTGTGGTGGTTTGTTTGTTTATTTGTTTTGGGTTTTTTTGGGGGGGGGTGTTATTTTTCTTTTTGTTTTTGTTTTTCATTTTTTGGTTTTTTTCCCCCAAGACATCATGAGCTACATTCTTCCTTCATTAATTCATAGAAAAAAAAAAATGCCACAAATACTATGGATATACAAGCAAACTTGTTTTGTATTTACTTGGGTTGTGTTTGGGATTTTAATTTATTTGTGTATTTACAAATACCTGTACACAATTTTTGCTTTACAAATAAAGATATAGTCAACTTTTGTAAGTAATGCTTCCATTAATCAGTTTTCTCCTTTGTGATTACAGACTGTTTTCAAAAAACAGGTGCTATGCGTAATCTAAGATAACTGTTTCAGAATATTAATATAAGGCTCAATCAGTCAAGACCAGTACTCATATAAGAAATATTTTCTGATTATGATTATGCTAAGTTAAAATTCTTCCATCAGGAGAGGAAATGTTTCCTTGCATTTAAATGTTTCAATTTTTCTTTCTCAGTAGAAATGACAATTTTTCTTTCTCAGATGCAGAATTTACATTGACTTCAATGAAAATGTCTTTCAGTGCCACCCCGCCCCAGCCAAAGCAGTCACTAAAGAGACAGTAAAAGAACAAGTTCAAGCATAAGCTTATTTTCATCTCATCTATGATTTCAGATTTTTGGATCTGTGCCTTGCTATGACTTAATTACGTACATTCTGAAGAAACATGGACTTTTTTTCTCCTTTTAATTTAACATCTGTTGCTGTAATTTGAAAATCTCCAGTTCTCGAATTAAGAGAGATAATAACCAGCTCTTCCTATTCATGTACTCTCACCCTCTCAGACAAATGAGTACAGGTACAACCTACTGCTCACCAACTCCTCATCAAGAAAGATAATAAAAATGCCCACGTGAAATAAGCCTACTAAAATGTGGAGGTGGATGAGCCTGCCAAGCCTCTGCCCTGGAGGGATGTCCCTTGAATGGGCTGTGATAAGCTCATCTCACCCCTCCCTGGGAGAGATAACCCTTAGGTGAGGCTGTTCTCCATCGTCATGGCCAGTACCCATAATGCTCTGATATATCCATGTAGATTCTTTCTACCCCATTGGTCTTTCCCTTTTGGTACCACCCTTACTTTCCCCCATAAATACTCCAGCTTCTACCCAGTACAGGTGGGAGTTGTCATCCCTGGCCCCCTTTGCAGGGTGCTGGATAATAAAGGCTTCCCCTGTGGAATCACCACACAGCATTCCTGTCTCTCTGTCTCTGAGTTGCCCTGGGATCACCTCACAAGGCAGAGCTGAAATCACTGCTAAGAGCCTTGCAGCCACAGGCTGTGCCCACCTTGCTGAGGCTGCCCGGTGGCCACAGGACTGCCCAAGGCCCCTGGAAGGTTGTCTCTTGTGAGACCTCTCTCTGGGAAGATTGTGGCATTCCGGGTTGGAACACAGACCCCTCAGCCATTCTCACTAAAATACTTTGCCAGTGCCTTTCTGAGTGGTTGATAGGTTCTAAATTGCTTTCTTTTCACTGCACAAGGTGTAATCAGTCTTTGGTCATTTTGCTATATCCGTATGCCTCTGTTTGGCAGTTACATTGCAGAACATTTACTTCTTCAAAAAATAAAACCAAAAGTTGTAACAACAAAATCAAAATTCATCTTTCAGGTAGGTGCAAGCATCACAAACGAATTCCTGTGCATAAGATAGTCACAAGGTGTAATGTCTCAAAATCTTCAAAGAAATGTGACTTAAACAATGTATTTTTCCTGTTTCACAGCTACAGATGTGATTTACCACCATCCAAGGTGCCTTTCTCCGCAAGCATTTTCCTCTACAGATGTAATTTAAACCACAAAAGCCCAGGGTTTAAAATGTTTCTACCCCTCATGTCTGGAATTCTTACCTTTTCCTTTCTCCCACTCTTTTTTTATTTTTCACTCATTCCAGCTTACTCTTTGTATTTGTTAGAAGCAAAGACAAAAGGAGTTGAGCTGTCCTGAGTTCCTCCACTATTTTCTCTATATGTACTTGCCTGCACGTCATTTGTTCCCCTGACAACTGTCATAGAGAACATACAGAGAATGCCAGACCCCCATGTGCCTGGGGGTTAGAACCTAGAAGTTAGAAGAAGTTAGTTAGTTAGAAGTACTAGCATGGGTACACAGCTAAAGCACAGGGAGATGAAGAATTGTTGAAGGACACATTTATGTACAGCATAGCTCCCAGTTATGGATGCAAAGTTATGGATGAAAGAAGGAAGAGGTCAGAAGGAGGAGAACAGACACTATGATGAATAAAGGCATCCATCTTTCCCAGAGGTTTTCTTTCAAACTGTGCTGTTTGACTCAGCTGGAAAAAAATCATAATTCATTTTAAGATCTAGCTCCCTAAAAATCTTTTCTACTACCCAGCTTTCAGACACCTCTATTTATGAAATATAATATTGTCTTTAGTTGCACTAAGATTTATTCTAGGTGTTTTAAGCCATCTCCACCTTTTAATTATTCTAAAAATTGAAAAGGAAAATTTCATGTTTCAGATGACCCTATCACTCCAAGAGCTTTTCTCTTCTGTTATTCCATGTGCCTTCCAAAACAAAACTGCCAACAGAGGATGACAACACAAACTAACGGACATCCTTACACAAGAAGCATTCCTTAGAAAAACCTGCAAAAGCACCCACATATCCACAAGGGATTGCTGCAAGGTTGTATGCTTGTGCTACTCCTGTTTATGCATGATGTGAGAAAGGTGGGTATATAAAAATCCTGTACACAATTTTGAGAGCATATACAGCCAAGGCATTACCGATAACTATTAGCAGATGCTAATCTGTGTGTTAGGCTGGACATGCAGAATGAGAATTAGAGGCATCACCTACAAGAATGCTTTGCAACTGTTGGCCAAATTAAAGCATACTTGGCTTCCAATACAGGACTACATATTGCACCACAGCATGTTCCTCACTTTAGAAAAAAATAGTTACATTAGAAGGTGTAGTGGTTTGAAAGCAAAACTAATGAGAGGCTCCAAGTCAGAGATACAATTTAATAGGAAGAAAGGAAAGAAAGTAAAATAAAATAGATGCAATAATACAAAAGACCACTGACAGTGTCAGAATACAACCTGAGCAAGGTGATGGAAGCAGTCCAGATGAGGTGGTCTTCCTGAAGCAGTGATCCCATAGAAAGGTCTGGTAGCTCTGGTCCTCTGGGAATCCAGTGGGTAAAGGCTGCCTGTACTGTCCCAAACCCCAGATTATATCCAGGTGAGCATGCTTGGTTCCTCCCCCTGGGCGGAGCATCTCACAATGGGATGGTGAGTCATGCAGGGGGTCCTTGATGGCCCGTTAAACAGAGATAACTCCTGGAGGGAGTTATCTATGAGTCATGGGCAAGGCATTTGATGGGCCATTAACAGAAGATAATGGCCCAGAGGGAGGGGGTCTGGGAAAACACTGCCCCACTTGGATTCAACAGTTCATGAAGATGGTGATAGAAAACTTTGTGCACATCCTATACTACAACCCAGGACAGAAGGACACAAGCAGAACATAATGAATACACCAAGAGCACTTACAGATAACTTCCAGTGGCTTATGCAAGTACCAAGAAAACAGAGTTAAAGTTACGTGCTTGTATACCTAAGTCTTCATTTCCTCATAAAGCATTTGCTGAACTCATTATCCTAGGAAATCACATTGTGTTAACGCATAACCTTAAACATCTTCATTTGTGCAAAATTTTAGTTAAATTTACAGTTATTATGTGTAAGCATAAAAAGATCATATTTTTTCATCAAGAATCAAATGTCTTTGCTGGGCAATTTTTTGTTTTGAAGGTAACATATTTTTGAGACACAGAGGGCACAGCTTCATTGGAAAGGTGAGTACTTCATACTTATTCAAGGGATCAGTTAAGCAACATAAACTTGTTTCTTCTTTATGAAGATTAAGTATTAGAATGTTTATTTTTGACTTTTACAGTTACTGTACATTTTAACATACAGAAATGCAAATTCTGGTCAAATCAACTGAAATCCTTTGAACTATCAATGGAAAGAAGTGATTTTTTGTTCAAGCACTGTGGGGTTTGATATGTAATAGAAATCCCACAGATCAGTGTTTTAAATCTCTCTCTCTGTATGCTTAATATCAGAGAAGACAAATGAAAGATGGCCAAACAGAAGAAATTGCTTAAAACAGAGAATGTGTAAATTATAGACTAGGAAATACTGCTGTATGCTTTTTTCTTCACTATACTTGTGTATTAATCTTACATTTATGTAGGAGTCACATTATAGCTAAGCATGAACAAAAATGGTTTTTGATTTTCACTGTTTATTATTGTCCCAAAAAGATCCAGCAAATATAGTAATTACTAGTTATGGACCTCTTTTAAGAGTAGTGGGTCACTTCATATACAGCTTTGCTTTTGTTTAATTGTATCTAAAACATATTTTTCATATCAAAGGCAATTTTCTCCTCTCTCATGAAAAATAAATTCTTTTCAGATTTTTTACATTTTTAATTTAGATAGTCTTAGCATTGCTAATGAGAATACTTATCCAATTCCTGAAAACTTGACTACTTGAGAAAAGAACTGAAGCTGAGTGAACATGTCATCTTGTCCTTTTCCTTTTTGGTGAAGAACACTCATCATCCAGCCACAGAGGGCAAATACTGTTTTCCATAATGAGACAAATAATTTGCCAACAAATACTTCCTTAGGTTCACTAAGAATTATATGCCTTCTGACACTTTAATTCATTTGATTTCTCTGTGCTAGAGACAGTTCAAGCAACAGTTCCTAAAACAAGATTCTCTCACTTTGCACTATAACTTTTTTATTAAAATTACTTGCTACAACTCAAATGAAGAAAAAATATGCTATTCTCTGGATTTCCATCCACTTATATTTGGGCCTGCCTCAAATTTATAGACAGATGTTTTTGATAAACTTTAGAAAAAAAAATTATACATTCATTTATATATATTAAACTTTAGGAAAAAATGTTTTAATTCAACATATATCCCAGCTTGAGAATCCACAAGTGTAGATCTCAGTGGGCACTTTTGCAGGATTTAGGAATAGCTAGAGAAGAAAGAGGGACAAGGCTTCAACTGTTGATCTTAATTGTAGTACCTAAAGGAGGCTTCTGAGACTGCTCAAGAGGAAGCTTTTCACAAGGCATAAAGTGATAGGACAAGGGTTAATGGCTTCAAGCTGAAGAAGAGTAGGTTTAGATTAGATATTAGGAAGCACCTCTTTACTGTGACAGTGGTGACGCATTGGAACAAATATTCCAGGGAATTTGTGGACTCACCATCCCTGGAGTTTGGACAGCAATCTGCTAGGACCACAGAATATTGTGAATTTAAAGGGACTCACGCAATGATCATTGAGTTCAGCTCTTAAGAGAGTGGCCCCTACAGGTAGTGAACTTGCAGCCTTGGCTTTATAGGCACCGTACTCTAATCAACTAGTTTTCAAGGCCAGGCTGGATGGGGTTACCTGGTCTAGGAGAAGGTTCCCTGCCCACAGCAAGGGGATTGGAACTAGGTGGTATTTAAGGTCTCTTCCAACCCAAACCATTCTATGATTCTACAAATTGCTTTCTCTGTCAGTTACATATCTGGTCATACAAATAATGTGTTTTCTCTAATGGAGTGCTATAGACAGAAAAATGATGGAAATTATATAGTTCAACTGGTTGGTAGGATATGAGAAAACAATTCTGACTTTCCTTTGCCTGATGTGGGGGTTAGAATTTCGATCAAGGAAAGCTCCTCCAGCTTCCTCACTTGAGAGATCCTCCCGTACTTGGCATAATTCTGGTATTTCTCATTTCCTCTAAATAACCTTGGTGACTATCTAATTCTTTAAAACTGCCATGAAAATGAAAGCAGTATGATATTGATGCAGTTAGTATCATTGTATTCCATTCCAATTGTCACCTTAAATGTCTTGGTTATTTATTTCTTCCTTCCTGACTCACCCTTCTGCACAATAGGAAAGAATTCAAGTAAGTGTAGATGACTGATTTTAGTATAAAGCTTCATTTTTTTCATGAAACAGAACTGGTGCAAACATGAAAATATTTGTGTGCAAAGTTGTAATGGCTCTTCACATATCTAAACAGGATTGGTTAAAACCAGCTTATTGAAACTTCAAAGAAAAAGAAAAGCACTTTAGGGCAAAGCTTTTCAGAACATATTTGCAATTTCTTTGGATGTTTGAGTTTTGTTTCAAACCTATACCTTATCAGGTAAAAGTTTTCAGTTTGCTTTTGCAAAAACTACGAATCCAATCTTCGGTTCTTTCTTTTATAGAGGATACACTATCTGGAATTGGCTAGCCAAAGACTCCTTAGCAAGTTATCACAAATCATCCCATTTGCTGAAGATATGATGGTATCAACTTCAAATCGTGCAAGAATAACTTTTTTTTCTTTAACAAAGTAAAAAAAATTTACTACTCCAAGAACAATTTTCCAAGTGAACGTGTGGACATCTGACTGTTGCCTTTCAGATAAACTGAAATGTTTGTCACATGCTGTAATGCCACCTCTAACAGCTGAAGTAAGTAATATATTTTCAACCAATAGTTCCCATTTTCATACAGTGTTCTTCCATACACGCATCTGTGCACACTTTGCTGAAGGATGTCTGCCAGGCAGGTCTCCTGCACAGGAAAGTACTTCCAAGGTTATCGTTGATTGTAAGCATTGTAAACAAGTTAAATCCAAAGACTCATTTCCTATAGCATTCAACAGCTGTGATCCCTACAATATAACTGTTCACTTGGAAGTTACATACCATAATTATGCACTGAAAGGGATTCTGCTTTTAGGCTATGAAATCTGGGCCAGAAAACTTAGTGGTTTAGGTGAAGATTGAAGATATTCAGCAAAACTATGGAGAAAATACAAATATTATTTGGGATATTATTCATGTACTTATGTAGATCTAGGTATTAGACTACTAAGGCTTACATCTTCTTAAGTATCCATTTGCTTGAAGCAAGCTATTAAAAAAGTCTAAAACTTTAATCATACATATTGATTTCTGTAAACACACCAAGCAAGTTGAGCCAAAGAAAAAATGACTATTCAGCCACTAGGCATGCATCTTGTTCAACCCTTGATCTCTACTGATAGCTTCTGTGTATTTCCCTTGCCTGTTCCCTAACTAAAGTAAAAATATCTTGCTTGTTGCACAAATTCTTCCTTTGTTCAGAAAAGCTCCCTGACAGTTTTCAGTGATGCCAAAGACATCCTATATTTAGGCTAGGAGGGAAAGGAGGGTTGACAGTTGTCTTCTGGTTTAGGTTCCCTTTTATTTTTGTATTCAAGTTTGATAAAAAAGCAACAGTGCCAAGCTGCAGTTTTTCCACACCTGTCTGTCATGCTTCAGCTCAGGCAAATTCAACCTCAATGGCCTGGAGTTATTTTTTACCACCATCAGAGAGGCAATTATAAAAAAATCTCACTCGGGTATGTACCAGACTCATCAGATACTTCACAGTTCACACAAACAAAATTGTAGGTTAACTACTGTTATATACTAAAAATTACAAATTCTCAGAGCACAAGGAGCTCTGTGAATATTTCTCATTTCTCTTTTTTATAGATCAAAGTGTTCTCTGCATTGAGAAGTACTGCACACAGAAGTACTGATGTGTGAAGAAAGTAAAGCTGAGCTTGGCCTCCATGCAGAGAACAGGTCAAAAGCTGCCTTTAGCCACTACTCAATAACCAGATGAAAGCTCAGACTTCATGCAGCAGACACAAGCTTTTCTTATTATATGCGTTCCTTTATTAAATGTTCTCCTTTTTAAAAGTATCTCTTAGATCTACTAACATACATTTTTATTTCGTGCAGACAAGAAAGATTCTGTCAGTTCAATTAAGAGTCCAGTATTTCAAGACAGCAGACTAGAACCAACTTTATTCATCTATAACAGAAAAGACACTTACGACCATAGAAGAATTTTCATATTGCAGTGAATTTTTGTTATATCCAACTGACCTCACATTATCTGTAAAGTTAATTAATGTCCCCACCCCACTAGCATGGTAATTTAAATAAAACAAATAATTTTATATTTTTTTTATCTTTGCTCATGTTTGACAGAAAATTTCCACAAGCCTAGCTTTCACCCTAGTACAAGAACTGAATTACGGTCTTGTCCAGACACCAGGAAAGCAAAGAGTAGGAAATAAATAATCTTCATTGTCGCCCTGATTCTTTAGCCTTCTGATGACTGTTTACATATTTCTAGTGGAGTCTCTCATGAATGTAACATAAACAAGTAGATTGTTTTCATTCCAGTCTGTGATGGACTGGTGAACTGACCTCTAGGGTCGGAAAGGTGTTCCTCTCACCTACCAATCCTTGATCAAACTCCAAATCCTATTTAAATCACAAATGATAATAAACTTCCTCTTTTTCTGCTCACCTCTGAACCTGAGTGAGTGTGGTTCTTTCGTGTCCCTAACGGCAACACTTCATAATTAAGCTGTATTTCTCAGCGGATTTTTTAATGTTGTTTTGCACTAACTAATAACACTATTTAAGGCATACAGTCAGCATCATTCAGACTAAAAAAATATCCTGTCTCAGTATAAGCTTGAATTTCTACTGATATCTAAACTGCATCTCACAGCAGTGAATATCTGCCAAGTACAAAAGGTATAATTTTTAAATGCCTCCTGACTCGTACGTATTTTACATATCAGATAAATTGTTCTTCATATCCATTAGCAGTTGGAGAGATTTTGTTCTCTATTTAAGAGATCCAATATATGTGATTTTGTCACCATCAGTGTCACTTGAGAATTGTTAGCAAAGACATCTGCATACATGCATGCTACCTTCCATTTTAAATGTACCAGACGTACTAAATCCACCTTTACCTGCCAGAGGATGCCTTAAAAGTTTAGAGATATTTGTTGCAATATCATACATTCAAGGCACCAATGAGACCACTTAACTCAGTTTTGACATCTGAATTTCAAAAGAGGTGTTTTGAAATCAGCAAATTGAAAGATTCGTAACAAGTTGCACAATTAATTAACAAAGTACTTTGCCTCATGATATTTTGCCTCAGAAACCTAGTTTTGTAAGTGAAATAAACACAGATTGCTTAAATTCAGTTACAAATATCTACTTAAGTTTCAACAGTAGAATTCTCTCTGAATTGACAAAATCATAACAATATCTGATATCCATAAACAGAAGCCTGGCTACTGTGGATTGGAAATTACTGGAAAATATGCATGATAATTTTATAACTCTAACTGAATTTCATAATTTTTTTACCTATGTAACAGAGTTGATCAACTTTTTAAAATGAGTTTGAATTTATCAGTTTTCATTTGTATATCTTCAAAATAGTTAAATTTTGTTAATTTTTCATAAGTTACTGAGAGTTCAAAACAAAAGGTTATTGTAAAATAGAACAATCACACTTGTTCCAAAAATTTTGAAATATGCTTAGAACTTGATTAAAAATTTATGAACACTGAATTCCACTTGTTTCAGTTTTGATGAATGTATTTCTTCTCCCAAGAAAAAATACAAAAAACCAAAAGCACTGTACAAAAATTCTCAAGTAATTACAACCACCCAAATTCAAAACACTTGGTGCTTTCTGGTGAAGAGCATCTGAAAAGAACATTCAGAAGCAAAGGTTATCTTTTCTTTCCTGCAAGCCAGGCAGAAACAAAACTAAAACATCAGCTCAGAAATTAGTTCCTTGACTGAGCCATGCCACTGAACTCCAAGGCTTATATAATGGAAGAGAATTTGCCATGCACAGAAACATCTGAGCGCAGTCAAGCATGCTTTACACCACTGTTACCTCATGGCTGCACTCCAGAGTGAAATGGCTTTGTCTATCAGTGCATAACTCTAAATCTGTTTGACAGGCTTCTGAAGCATTTTACCACATCATTCCAGGATAAATAGTCAGTCATTCCAGCTTGAGTCTATAGCCATGAAGTTTTCAGAAAGACGTCAATGCAGGTTCTAGATGTCCACCAAATGTTCCAGGCATTTTACCAGGAATTCTAGTTAATGCAAAATCCTTTCAACCTTATCGGACTTGTTATTTGATTTTGTGCATCACTATGAAATGTACCAGAAATCTGCCCACATATTTTACACATGGACAGGTCTGTAAATTTTCACTCAGAAGTCAATGTTAGCAGAAGTATCTTGTTCAATTTCCAATATAAGTAGTTACAACAAACCAAATTGTATGTTCACCCAGAAGGCAAAACCAGAAGTATTGTTCACCCTAAGTGTTCCAAAATTACATTTCATGTCTCCAGGAGTGTTGATGTAAAACTACTATTATATTCTTTCTTTTTTCCTCACCTTTGTCACTGAAATTCACATATTTGATATTTTCTCCATGACCAGAACAACTCAAAATAATTTTTTCCATGTGAAAGGTGAGAATCTCACATTCACAGACTTCCACTTGGGGAAGCTTAAAAAATTCCAGAAAACAACCAAAACTTAAATATTCCAAGAAACACTGATCACCATGTTTGCAGTATCATGACAACACTCATGATACTGCAAACATGTTAAACAGATACCACTCTCCACAGAGCAGTGAGATGATTTTTTTTTCTTAAAGTGGAATAAAAATTTCAAAGCTTTGAATATATATGTCTATCCTGACCTTGAGGCCATTAAGGGAACATATTCATATAAATTTAAAAAATATCAGCATTATCAGATATGTTTTCTAAGATATTCCAATACTGTAAATAACAGTAATTTTGTTCATGTATGCTGCATTTCACTGCATTTTCACCAGCAGATGATGTAATTCTTTCTTGCTCTTCAAATGTTTTGCCCTGAGATCACTATAATTTCTTTAAACTGTTACTTCATTCTGATTTTCTTCCTCGGAAGACTGCATGGAGACTACCAAAAATCCATCTATTCCATATGAAAAACAGAACACTAAACAAACATTAACATTGTGCTGCCCATCTTTCAAGAGTCAGAGATGCAACATAGCTAAGATCCCAGCAATCTTAATTATATTTTCCCAATCTTTACATGCTCATATGTATAAAAGATCACACTATAATCTTTAGATCTATGAATTTCACTTGCTTTTTCTTAAAATACTGAACTTCAGTACTACTGAACCGAGTATGATCATGCGTGGTTCCACACATGTAGAACATCCTGTGTCCACAGAGAGCACATCTATACACAGGACATGCTATTCAGAGTATGTTAACTCTAGGTTCACTTTTGGAACTTCAAAGCACTTCTAAAAATGCTGACAAAGGTATATGTAAATTCCATTTCTGCATCTTTTTGCCCTAACAAAATAGAACTGCCCACCAGTTCTATTGTAAAACTTCTTATTTTGAACTTACTGCCTAGCCCAGCCTAGATCTCTACTGCCAATGACAGTAAGACTGCCACACGACACTGGATATCTTGCCAGTACTTCATTCTGACTTGTGCAAATAAAAATATGTTAATATAACTTTCACACTATCCCTGTGGATTAGGCACAAGTTTCTGTGGTTATGGCTAAAGCTGAAGGGCTTTATAATGTAATAACTGAGAAATAACATAATGGTATATAAGGCAGGAGCCATAAAACTCCATAAACATTATTTTTAAAAGGTTGGGTTTTGTTTTTATTTTAATTATTAAGTTTCAAATTCCCTTCTGTCCTATAATCAAGAATCTGTGGAGGCCAAACTCTTTTCAGTGATAGCCAGGGACAGAACAATGGGCAAGGGTCACAAACAGAGGAAGTTTCTTCTGAACATCAGGAAAACCTTTATAGTTGATGGGTGACAGACCACTGGAACAGACTGCCCAGGGACATTCTAGAATCTTTTTCTCTCCCAGTATTCAAAACTTGCCTGGAAATGATCGTACCCAGCCTGCCATAGGTGAATCTGCTTTAGCAAAGGTTTTGGACGACATGATCTTCAGAGGTCACCTCCAAACCATTATTATTCTGTGACTCCGGTATTAAAAACTCTTAATGGCTTAGGTTGATAATTGCTTTATTGTCTCTCAATTTTCTCATTTTACAGGTGTCAGAGTCTGTCCAAGGATGTGATATGCCTCACAACTGTCTCCAATGATTGGGGACTGAGACCCCAGACTCTGAAATGAGACCCTGGTCTGGTTGAGGTAGAACACTTGCCAAGCCTGGGAGGACTGGCATGCATCTCTATGAGAACAGAATGCAAGGACAATGACACAATGGACTGAGCCCAAGCTACCTGTCCGAACTGGTCTGTCCATACTGGAGGTACGGTTTGCAGCTTGTTCCTGAGCATTCAACCTTTACACAGGTGGTTCCTGCTTTGGCTCTGTGCCCCTTGCTTTGGTTCCCACCTTGACCAATCTATAAAACCCCTGGAGACCCCCGCTCACTTTTGTGATCACCCCACTGGAGAAGATCACGTCTATAGGCATCTTTATGCCTCGAGGACTCATCTGATCACACTGGTAGCTATAATCCCCTTCCCCTTTTTCTCTCTCTTTCTCACTATCCTTTATTTCTCTCCCCACTGTCGCATTTGTTGGCACTAAATAAAGGTACATTTTTGATTGAGTAAACTGAGTTGTCCCCCACTGTGTCTTTTGCGCTTTGAGATCCTTAAAATGAACCATCAGGTTCCCCGCATATATTTGAGGACCCTGACAACAGGCCTCATTCATCTCAGCCAGTATTGTCACATAACATTCCCACACACCAACTTTGCAGGCAGGGCAAAAAAAAGCCCTAAGGTAATCAATTGCAATGGGAGATCAAATTCTGCTTCTATTTGTAGATGTGTAGAGAAAAATATAGCTCACTTTTAGTCCTTAGCCTTTAATTCCTGTAAATGTTCCTGATTTACTTTAAAAACCTCACACAAAAAGAACTGTATATTATCAACACATTACTTACTATGAATGGCCCTCTGCACCTTTGGTGGGGTGGTTTATTCCCATGTTTGTGGAAGCCCTGTGAAAGGTGCTCTGTTTGGGGGCTGCTTCATTTGCTGGTTGCTTAGGAGTGTGAGGCAGTGTGCTGGTTGCTGATTTTGCACTGATTGACATTTAGTGAGCAGGAAAGTAGCCACCCATGGAAATTATTTTTCTAAGAGGATCTGGTAAGAGTCTCCTCCATGTCTGACAAAACCAATCATTGACTAGTTTTGAATACTGACACCTTGTTAAACCACTAGTAAGCTGAACATGCCACTGTGAACATGCATGTTAAAAATGGAACAAACCACAGGAAAGCCCTTTTCTCTTCCAGCCTGGGAACAGGTAATGGGCTGACCCGGCCTCCTTTGCATGACTGAGCTAGGCTGGGCCCAGCAGGCCCCACTGAGGGGCCAGGCCTCTTCCCAGGGAGTCTGCTGGACCCTGTCCCAGCTGGGCTGGGCTCCAGTGACTGTTAACATCCTGCCACCAGGCCAGTTCCCACCTTCCGGCGCAGGCCTGGCGGGGCCCAGCCAGACTGGGCCCTGCCTCTGCTGCAGCACTGGCCGGGCCAGGCCCCCAAGATCCTGGCACAGCCCCAGAACACCCTGAAATCTATCACTGTGACTTCCTCGGCCACCACCCAGTAGAAACCTCTGCAGGCTCTGGGCAAGATGTTAACTCTTCCATTGCACAGACGAAACTTGCAGGACATTGATCCTCTCTCAAGTGAGAGAAGAGGACAGAGTGAAGACTCACAGAGAGACTACATGAAGACACCAAGGTCAGTGGAAAAGGAGTTAAGTCCTAGATGGGAGGAGAATGGGAAGATGCTTTAGCCTTAGGCTGAAATTCTTTCGCAAGGCCATGGCGATGGACAATTGATACACTAGAATATCCCTTAAATTCATGAAAGCAGTACGGGGAGATTGAGTGTTCAAATTGCAGATATGAGCAAAGGCATTTGTGCTAAAGCAAGTAAATGCTGAAGTAGCTGTGACCTCATGAGGAGCTCGGACAGAGAGAGGAAGATGAAAGTGATGAAGACCCTCTGCCCCCTGGAAGAAGAAGAAGACCTCTGTTCCTAGAGATGATCTCAGAGATAGATGAGAGAACCTTTGCCTTTGAACAGCTCATCCTTAAAATAGTACCCATGAGTTTGACATGGCCAATGAATGCAGCTGTGGGAAGGCTGCATGAGATGGGGGATTTCTGGGTGGGTGCTATTCGTGAGAATTAAAGCTATGAGAGAATTGCTTTCTTGTGGAGAAGTCTCCATGACTTGGCAAAAGAGACTCCTCTCCCCAGGAGAACTGATACAAGACTATTACAGAAGTGGTCAACTGACCTAAGAACTAAGGTTTTTTCTCTGGACATTGTCAGTGCAAAAGAAATTAAGGTTGCGGGGGGACAAGAAGTGTTCTGAACGTTTTATTCTGATTCTTATAAATTTTTCCCTCTTCTTGTAGTTTTATTAATGAAGTGTTCTTTATACCCTTTAAAGTTTTGACTCTGCTTTGCTCTTCTCCTAATCCTGTCTCACAGCAGAAAAGGAATAAATAATTCTAGTGGGTGCACTGGTGTTTAGCCAGCACTCAACCCATCACATTTTTTGGTGTGTTGGCTGGGAAACTGAAAATTGGCAAACTAAAACCACTAGAGGCAGGGAGGTTTACTACAGACCAGAGCTTCTAAAAGAGTCGGAAAACTTTCAAGGAAACTACACACTGAACACAGACCATAGCTGTCATCTAATCCCAAGAAACAAATATATATATATATATATATATATATATATATATATATATATATATATGTGTGTGTGTGTATTTTGCTTTTATTTTACCTTAAAATAAAAGTGCTGCTACCACCACTGCAGAGGTACTATAAATGTCAAACACACATACAGATTGAAAGAATATTAATCATATGCATAAAATAATTTGCCACTAAGGGGCATGGAGATGCACTGGCACAAAGTGCTAAAAGCCTTGCATTCATGCATAAAATTGCTTGGTTTTCATTATTTTCTAAAGTCAGAAATCAAAACTTTGGGTTTGGTGGATTGCTGTTTTCACAGTCTTCAGATTCTTATGTTCTAGTGAGATGGCAAACTGACTGAAAACTACTCTCTCTCAAGTTGTTAAGGATTTGTCATAAAATAATTACAGGAAAATGCAAAGCTAGGCTCTAAGATTTGAGACAACCTGTTGCTGATGTTCTCAGAAAGTCTGCTTCCAAAGTACTTGAATGCTTTGTTATGCTTTGTAGCCTCCTGGCTGGCAATCAAGGAAGTCCACAACTTAGTAGGCTAACTGTGGCCATTAATACCATTTCTTTGTTCATCAGCATCCACTGCAAAGAAACGTGAACAGGTTTTCAGCCAATTGCTCAATTTAATCTACCTGTTACACAGACAAAATGACACCTATTCACCTTAACAACACAGCCTGCCTGAGCTCTCCACACTTTCCTTAAATAACACATGAAATATAGGGATGGTGTGCACATACAGTGTGCACAGTGGAACTTCAACCATGGGATGGCAATACATTTAATGAAACAAGAATTATGGTTAAGTTAGTTAAAGGTACTATCAACTTCTTGCTAGATGCTGTCACACACATTATTTACTGTTGCATCATCACACCGTAAAAAGATTAGTTCAACCCTGCATTAACATTTTAAAATTACAGCTTACTTCTTTCCACCCTTTGTGCACTTCTCATAAATGTTATTTTTAGATGGCATTGGTATTTACACTGGGTTTGATCACATCCTCTACCTCAACGGCAAATATTCAGAAATAAATCAAGATATTTAAATTGTGGTGGACTGCATTGAAAAAATAAAGTATTTCAAAATGGAACTATATTTTACAGTTGTAAGAAGGATTTTTGGCCAACATTCTCCTGAAAACTTTACAAAACCAAAAGGCCAGTCTCTGTACTTAGACTGGGAAAGTCTCTGGTCATAAGCTAGGACTCAGCACAGACTACATCTGATCACAGTGTCACAAATTCAGAAATCTGATCATACAAAACTTAGAACAGTTGATGCACTGTCAACCTGTGACCTTGTGAGAATCCTTAAAATGCTTTTA
The DNA here is from genome assembly GCF_029207755.1 of Chamaea fasciata. NCBI lineage: Eukaryota > Metazoa > Chordata > Aves > Passeriformes > Sylviidae > Chamaea > Chamaea fasciata. The sequence goes on from NW_027094089.1 coordinate 6,951,483, forward strand.
GCTAGACTACATAGGTATTTGCAGGTTCCTTGCCTAATTTACTACACTGACAACTGCAGAAGTAACTTTGTCTATAACTTGCCTCTATATCTGTGACTAAGTCAGAACACCAATGAGGTCTTAGAAAACTGTGAATATTACCAGAAGAGCTATTATTTCTAAAATATAAATGTTCAAATCTGCTCATATCCGTGATCACAAGCATATTTCACACATTTTCCTCAAATTTTAAAGAAAATAGAACATAAATAGAAAGTCACTGTCTATGTGATTTAACATAACCCACCTTACTCTCATATCGTTGTGGATTATGCTACCACAAAAATGGTGAAGCAACCTTACGAGGTGTATTGTTGCTGATAAACATATAGAAGAATTTAAATTCCTTCTTAACTGAAAAGAGATGAGTATGACGAGAGTAACCCTTGACAGCAATAATAAACTGTTAAAATGTAAGCTTTCCAGACCGCTATCTTGTGCTATAAAAAGAAGAAAACCTTGCAGAGGCAAGATTAGTATCTTGAATTGAAGGCACTTCTCAAAGCAGGGCTTTGGTGAAAAAGAGTGGATGTAAGAGAACCCACTGATTCACAGGGAAGTTCAAACCCTCAGGTCTTACTTGTTTTCAATAAAGAAATCCAATGGAGACTTAGCTCTAATTTTCAAAACTGTGGAGCTAATTCTGAAATGCTTTCCAGTATGTAAGTTACTGAGTCAGTTTTTAATTGCCATATGCACAATCTCTCTCACTTTCACTCTAGAATCAAACCTAGGAACTGTTAATTGTGGAACAGATTTGAAACAATATTAAAACTTTACAGAACCAGATATAGTATTTTTAAATTGATTTTCAAAAGCTTTTCTTGAAGCAGGAAGATTTCTGTGTTATATTATTAATAGAACCTTTTGAAAAATATGCTTTGAGGCTATAAATAAACCAAGACCAAGAAACAAGTCTACGGCCAACTGCTTCCTGAAATATAAGTAAAGGATAATAGGTGTATATGAATAGTTAAAATTAATTCTTCAGAGCTCATGGCACTTCCCTTTTTACAGGGGTATTTCATGGTGTCAGATGGCCTCTGGGTTCTTTACCCATCTGACTTCAAAAACTTTAACGTGGACAGCAATGATGAGGCTCAGGCAATGGCCTTAAAGAGGCCATTATGTATGTAAAAGGAGTATGAGGTATCTGAGTGCTTCACTTTGTACTGCATGGGTGAGCAACATAAACAGCCTTGAAAAATGCTTCATATCTGTGCATTATCTATTTATCCACACCATTATTCTTCCTCATGAATTTATCAGGTATGACTGGTTTATAATTAGCACTTCAGGAGGTAACTGAAAAGCTGGTCACAGGGAAAGAAGATTGGCCATCAGTGTTGTTAGATTCTTGAAAATAAAAGTTTTAATAGAGGTCTGGTAGCAGATCTGAGGGGATTCTCAGTTTCAAATATATCACATGGCCTTTGATGTCTCATTGCATGTCTGAGAGATGTATTTCAGCACTGCATTAAGAATATTTCAGATTAATCTTGCTTTTCATTATAAGATTACAGAATATAAGAAGGACCTTCTTAAGACCCATCTTTGTAAATGAAGAAGTAAAACAAAGTAGATAAATCCTGTTGAAAATACAGGAAAGTTCAAGATGAAATTCTGCATCTCCTGAGCAGCACTGGTGGCAGACTATGTGGACGTTGCTGTGGTAGCACAGGTAAAAACTAAAACTAGAAAAATTCTTATACCAATTTGATTTCTTTGTGGTCAGAGCTGTTTTTTAAAATTAGGTCTTAGTTTCATTTGTCCAGCCTTGGAAATGAAAAAACAAATTCAAACTTTACACTGAACAAAGGAGAAGCCAGAGACAGTCATTCAAAAGTCTCAGAGTATTACTATTAGAGACACTTGCAGAAATAGAATACAAAAAATGCTCATCTAAAAGCAAAACAAGTTTTACTAAAAGTATTTCCATGTGGTTTAAAGGCTTAAAATATTTTTCTGTGGCTTAAAGGCTTAAACGTAAATGTTTACAGGTATAATTGGCCTACCAGATAGAAAGAGCCTGTTGCAGAACAGTAAGCAAATACAGAAGTTTTTACAAGTAGAAAGGAAACTGCAACTTGCTTCATGTGGTGGTGGTACTAGTTGTATATTGCAAGCAAAGCATTTTCAGTAAGTCCACCTAGCGATCACTATCTCATCTTTCCATCTGGGCACAGTCCTTTAATGATACCTTTACAGATTAGAAACACACCTACTCTAGTGTTTACTGTTAAACTCCTACATTTGTTGGCGAATTTTACAATACATATAATTTGTTTTTCTGTATCAGTGAACACTATAATTCTGCAGTAGCAATGTTATCAGATTACTTTAGCTTAGACTTTCCTGCACACTTAGTCTGACCTCCTCAGCCTATCACCTGTCCCCAACAAAAGGAAGAGAATGGATCTAGCATTTTGAGGGGTCAGATCCTACCCAAGAGATATGTTCTCAATGTCAGGCAGCTCTGCAGACAAAGATGTAATCCTTCTAGCAGTTTTAAGGTAAGACCCATTCCTAAACAGTGTGTACCAGTCTAATTCCAACACAGGCACATCACCATATTCGTAAGTTGTTTCAAAGACTACCAACTTCCTCCTGCTACAGTGACATTGGACATCCAGCTTTTATGATGAGTTAGGTTGTTCCTCTCAAAACAGCAATGTCTGAATGCAGTCCTCTTGTTCCTCCGGGTCCAATTTGTCTTGCTGAAAGACTATTTCTCAGGTAAATGCATTCATGAAACTTCTGCTGAGATATTGATATGCTAGGTACCCTACTGAAGCAGGTAGTAATTTTAGATTTCCATATTTATCTCAAGGAAAAAAGTCTGGACACAAAATGGACAAAATATGGACACAAAATCCAGTAAACTGAGATTTGTGGGAGGTATTGCCAGGGGAAAGGGCTATTACTTTAAGTGGATTCTTCAGATTTGAAGGAGTTTTTCTTTTTAAAACAGGTCATGTATAAGGTGTCACCTGAGCACTAATTCAGTATCAATATTGAGAAATTATAAATATATTATTTTCCCACAGTAAGTTATAACAAGGATGTCACATATTCTACTGGCTTTTCTTAAATGCTTATCATCAGAAAAATAAAAAAGGTATTTTAAGATATAAAATACCTTTTAATCTTACCTTTTTAAGATTAATTTGCAGAAGTATGTCATTGTTCAAAAAAATAGATCGAATAATTACACATGATTTTGAATGCTTTAAATGTACACACAGAAAGAAGTGCAGCAAAAGGAATTAATTGTAAAAGGTTATTTCTTTTTTTCTAATATTAGTGTTTTGAAGGTAGACAATTTAATATAAGACAGTATATTTATATTTATATAAATGGTTGCTTCACTGGAGATTAAAACTATAAAAAACTTACAGTACCATTTTTATATGTAATATAAATCTATCACATTTCTCTCACCCTTTGCACGTATAAATACAAGAAAATAATGTAGACATTATACTGCATAATTTATATTTGGATACAGAAGCCATTAAAGGAAGTAGTTACAAGCAGTCATTTCTAAAATGCGTTCAGGTGGAAGAAAAAAATTATCTCAAAATTGAGATTGATAGATTATGAATTAGGGAACTTCATTTCAGTTCTTGAATTAATGCATTTTGTTCTTCATCATTGGGATCTCTTTGCAGATAAGGAATTATCAGCACCTGGTCAGAGGTGATGGAGGTGTTAACCATTCTGTTGAGTAATGGAACAATAATTTATAATAATGTAGGGGTGAGATTTCTTATGTGCAGTCATGACATTTTTTTCAGATGCTAGTGCTAAAGCCGGAATTCCTCTATATTCTTTTATTAAAGATAGCCCATAAACTACTAGGAGGTTAAATCTTAAATAGCTCACTTAGACCCACTTTCTGAAAGGAAAATTTAAATTAGTCTTAAAAATCCAAAAAGGTGCAAATTTGCTTTTTTAATAATCTGTTGAGAATTTTTTGTCCTTACTAGCTTTGTCTTACCAAAGATATTTTTGTCCTTACTAACATTAACCTTCTTTAAAAAAAGCTGAAATCTCATTGTTGTCTATAAATTTAAATTTATGTTTAGCTAATGTGAAAGACACAATAAATACATTAATTTTAGACAGATTTAGAATCTGAAGAACTCATTTCTTACTAACAGATGATTAGTTATTAAACCCTGCTGTTACTAGTTTCAGAGAACCAACTGTACACAATTAATTATGAAACAGATCAGAGCGGTGCTCTATCTTTAAAATTAAATGCTTTTTCAGAGACTGACTGTATTTGTTGGCACTAGCGAAATTAATCACTTTTTAACATGTCCTACATATTTTTTTCATTTTGAGTGTAATCTAGTTTTTGGGGTATATAAAACCAGGACATGTGTAAAAGATGATTCTCTGCTATCCTATCCACTATGGTCTTGCCAGTTTTATTCTTTCCCTCTTCAATTTTTATCTATCTTGCTAAAATATGTACAGATCAGTTTTAAGACAGAATATGAAAGTAATGCTCTCAAATGGTACAAAACAGTGTAATGTCAAATACAATGTATTCCTCTTGCTTCTTGATATAGTAAGCATTACCAGGGAAGGAGTGGTTGCACATTTTACTCATCCCCAAATTCCTTCCTGTGTCTTGGGAGCAAATGTCAGCTTCATACCTTGCTACAAATTATACTGCAAGCTGCAGTGCTACAAAACTAGTTGAGAATGGACAAAATTAGGCTATTGTTTAGTCAAAATTAGACTATCCACAAGCTTCCGTGGAAGTAAAAGATGCTGTTCAGTATACAATGCATACAGTTATGCCGAAAGAGTTAGCTTTTCTGAAACTCTAATGCTTGTGATTCTCCTGGTTGTATAGAAAGATAAAGATTACTCCTGAATCGCATGAATGTTGTAACAGACAGTGTGTTACATAGGTTAAAATTGTAAAAGAATGAGAAAACAGTAAGAGACAGGACCAGCTTTTTAAAAAAATATCATCCTGAAAATATATCTTCTGTTTGCCACAGGTTTCATCTTTTTGTTCTCTTTTACAAAGGACCAATGTTATTTTTAACATTGTGAATATTACCGCTTTATTAGCACATAGTGATTAGCTGTTGGTACTAATGTCACCAGTCACAAGACTGAATAAAAAGAAATCACAAAGCTAATGAAGCAAGATTTAAATAAAACCTAAACAAAAAAAAACAGCAAAGAAAGAAAGAAATATCTGAAAAGTCACAGGTCTCATTTTTAAAATAACAGTTTTTACCACTCAGCTTAAAAAGAAAAATCTTTGCAGCATCATCTGTTTCATACTGCATTCCCTCATTTCTAGAGTAGTCATTCTTTGCAATTTTCAGAATCCATGTGGGTAATCAAGCAAAGCCCCTTTTCAGCTGATATTTTAAACAAGTCTCAAGTCTTAGTCCATGAAATTTGTTATATGTAGCAAGCAACCTGTCACTGTCTAACCTAGCAAAAAAATCACAAACACAAACCAGCTAATTTATCAAGCTTGTAATGCTTTCACTGTCTTTGTTCCAAACTATGTTATTCTGGAGAATTTTCTGTATATGTTATCAAATTCAAGGTCTGAAAGAATGCTGAATTCATAGGATGCATGCTCTTTGCTACACTATTTAACAGACAGCACTTTCCACTGATCAGTATCCCTAAAGGAAGGAGGACAAAGGGAGCAGAAAAGGATATATTGCCAAATATCCACTCCCATCTGACTATCTAATAAATTGGTCTCAGAAATGTTGTACCAGTCTCCAAGTACTTATCATCTTGCTTATTCTATGCCTATAAATTATTTTGCAAACTATTATTTTTGTCTACAAAAAAAAAAAAGGAAAAGAAAATGAAAGTAATTTTTCACATAGGTGGTAGTTTTACTTACAAAAACTTTTGTGTGCAAAGCCTACAGCATTCCTGAGCCATAAACTTAACAGTGTTTTCACTGCATAGGTGGAGACAGATCTTGATGAAAATTAAAAGGTGTATAAAAACAAAAAAGGAAAGAAAAACACATGAATCAAAAGAAACAAGATGTCACATTACCTTGGGACTTGTCCCAGTGGGACTTGTATATATCCCATATACTGCCCTGAATTAATTCCAGCATTTTTAATATTTGAATAAGGATCAGGGTTTGAAAACTGTTGGTGACATTTAGAGCTTAAGAACTGCAACAGAATACTTCCATCACACAGAGCAGAGGTCAGACCTCCATAAGATGTGGACAGTTAAGAGAAATTAAGTTTGCTTTTGGCAGACTAGTATCCTTAAGGTACACATTCTTGTTTAAATGTCTCTTTCAGTTTGAGTTGTAATCTAACCTTATTGGGAAAAGTCCTCTGTCACACCATAACCTTTAATACTAACTAGGAGCTAAAGTCAATTATGGGATGCAGTAGTGTGCTCGGAACCTCTCTATCAATAGCTCAGAGTTAAGCAAACTGCCTTTACAAATGAAAGTACTTTTCCTTTGCATCTGAAAGGCAAAGAAGGTTAATTAAAAATGCAGTCATCCCAGTCTAAAGAAAATATTCTTTTTTTTTCTTTTTTTTTTTTAAATTAGTGGGCCATTTATGACTCTGCTAAACTCTGCTAGAGAAGGCAAAATAGTCACACCTTACCATTCCCAGTAAGCAGTTTGCCACACCTTTTATTATTAGCTACTGCTCTGAATGGGACAAGGTGGGTGTAATATGAGGAAAAGGTAAGGAAATGTTGGATTGAGAAGGACTTTGGCATGATCAAATGGAATAACTGATGAATTTCTACAAAAAAATAATAAAGTGAGATTAGCCTGAAAAAAATGTTGTTAGTGTATAAATGATTCAGAGTCCTATCTGTATTGCTTTAAAGTGCCTAACCTAACCAAAAAGTTGCTTTGGAAAATACTCACATTTACTTATGTTCCCAGAACTTACCAATTCTTAGTAAAAATTTTTTTGGCCTATGAAAAAAAAAAATTGATCTCTTGAATATTTTTAATATTTTTGATTTTTTTTATCTTACACCTGGACTCTAAGCCTATTCTGATTAATCCAATTGCTTGTGGGGGACATTAATTGCAATGTGTAAGGTAGGTTGTTACAGAACTTAGGTTGGATGTCAAATTCCATCCAGATCTTTGAAACAGTCGGGGTTCCTCAGAGCTCGTATTGAACCCCTGAGTAGAAGACATTTTTACACTGCTATTTTGTGATTTTATTGTGTGCATGGATGTTATAAATGATCTACCAAAAGGGAAAAAAAAAAAAATCTGTGCTTAATTTAACTTATGCGTCCATTTTCAACAAATGACACACATACAGGAGTGGACAAGGACAGGTGGAACCCCTGTCAAAATACTGCAACAAATAGTTAATTGCAGGAGGCAAGAAAAGACAATATGTATTATTACTTCTCTGCTGCATTCCTAACTTTCTGACTTGCTTGTACTAGCTTGCCTCCCTTTTGCCAATGGAGATTACTTGGTCTGTTAATTTGAAGTGCAACACACAGTAAACCTTAAATGCCTCAGAAGGCTAGGACATGTGAACTCTTTTACTACTATCAGCAGTCAGTAGTAGTTGTGCTTGACATATTGGGAACTTCTAATAAAGTACTAAATTGAAAAATCAAAGAGTAACATAAATCAATCTATTTTATAGGCCCAGTTCAGTAGATTACACAGAAGGTCCATTCAGACTTTTTCTCACAATTTACTGCTAGCGGAAATCTGAGGAAACAGTTCTGATTTGAATCACTAATTTTGTCAGCTTTTATTATCAGTCCTTTGATTTTATTTCATTTTGCTAAAAAATTTTATTTTAGAACATTATAAATTTTTTCACATCCATTTATTTGTCTTTTATGAAAGCCATTTTACGTACATAACTTATTGTAAGTGAACTATTTCCCACATAACTTTTTTCAGTTCATGCTTTTTATTATGATCTAATGTGAATCATGCTTTCTTCAGCCTGTGTCAAGGATTAAACCAAGTCCTTTTTCTCTACATTTTTTTCCATAATTCTATGCTTCCTGTTGTCAGTTCTGTTACAGCTCTGAAAGGATATTTATACTAATTAGGCAAACAGAGAGGCTGCTACATTGCTAGCCAAGACTCTCCATGGTACTTCAGTTGGCTTCCAGGCATAATTTCACAGTGTTTCTCCCACCTATTGACACCTTTAAAATTAATTTTCTGGAGTGATATTAATTACATTGCCTGGGTTTGCTCACCATATGGGCAACCTCACTTCTTGATGAAAAATGGCATACGTTATGTAATCAAAAGGTAGCTGTATGGATCCCAAGGGATAAGGAAATTTTAGCATTTGATTTGCCTGAACCATACAGTCATCACCAGAAGAGATATTTGTCCTGCCAGTGTGAAGTTGAAATTCCACATAAATCCAAAATACCATCATCAGCTATAGCCAGACTTTTCAGAGAAGAGATTTGACAGACCTAGCCTAGTCAAGGGAGAAAAAACCTCAGGGAACTACACTTACATTCATAACAGGTGACAGCTAACTGGCTACTGAGTGTCTTACTAAGAAATGGCTCTTCAGCCAGTAATGCTGAACTGCCTGGTAACTGAAGTTGCTGTAATTTATTATGCCCTGCAAAGCACCGAAAAAGCCTGGTAATTATTTAAACTGTTTGTGATTTGGCTTTGCCAACCTCTTTCCCATTACTTCCTGTCAGTTACTTGACTTGCTAATGAAGAGAAAAATATATTCATATATCTTTCATGCCTATTTCTTCATTTAAAGGCTCCCAATTACCTTTTGGTGGTTCCTACCTAGTTTAGAATCTTTTAGACATGGTCTACACACCATGTTATTATAAACTGCTACTGTCCTTGGAATTTCTTTTCCTCTGGTATAAATTAGTTCCTACCATGGCCAGTAATCTCAGCACAGGCAAGCTCAGTAACACACTCAGCCCATGGAATGTGGTTTCTATCAGAGTAAGATGTAGTTACACTGCTGTAACTGTCCATACCACTGTTAAAGCAGGCAACAAACTACTTCTGCTATTATTAACCTGGTGTAAGACAGACCTCAAGAAAATAAAAACAGTCTTCTCCTGAGGTTAAAAATTAATATAACCATCAACACAGGTATCCATGTGTGTAAAGCGACTACTGAAGTGGACAGTCCCCTGAAGATAACACCAAAATTGATTCCTTCTGTTTGGAGAGTTATCTTCGCAGAAAGGGAAGAGGGGAAGGAACTTACACCATTCAAGTCATAGCAAGTGGATATGAAGAAAAATTCAACATTTCACTTTTGCCCAGAGCAAAGTAGTCAAAAGTCTAGATTCTTCAGACAGACCTTTAAAAAGAATGTTTTTGATAATATAATTTTAGCAGGTTAAAACATGACTTTAAATAAGCATGAGAACAGAATACTATTCAGAATTTAGACATAGCAATATTTTTTTAAAATTACTGAATCTGATTTGAGACTTTAAACTGAGTGTGTGTTACGAACCTTTCCCTTCTGAGGAACTAAGAGAACAGATAAAATGTATTCATGATTATAGCTCATGCCAAGCTAGTTCAAAAATTTCCGAATACATTTTTTTCTCCATCAGAAAAAAAACCAAACAAAACCAAACATGCTTATTTGAAATTTAAACACTGCTAGTTGAGACTTGAATAACTAGCCAGATTTGGATTCCTATGATACTTACAAAGCAGCTCAGTGCCCTCTCCACCAGAGTGCAGCCACCCGAGATGCCAACAGGCAACAGATTTAGAGTGGTTAATCACAAAGATGCCAGAAGTTAATCTATACATGCTAAATTAGAAAGGCAGTATTCCTAGGATTACCATATACTGAAGAAATGAAGAGACCTTTCAGAAAACAATTCATATGTTGCAGAAAGTGCATAACCCACATGCCTCTGACAGAATGGGGAGTCTAAAAAATACTTCTCCTGTTTCAGAATCAACTAAAAATGAATGATCTTTCCATCACAGTTTCCTTCTTCAGCAACAAAAAAACACACCATAAGATTTTGCACTAGCAATTATAAGTGACAGCTTATAAATGAAGTGCAGGGGAAAGAGTCAAACTCCCTGCCGCATACATCTTTCTCATCCCTCTGGCTACTCTGTAATGGGTGCTTTTTTTGTTACTGTGAAACAAGAGAACCATCCTGGATGTGGAAATCCTCAAAACAAAAGTATCAGTAAATTAAAATTCTAAAATTTATAGAAAATGTTTTGAGAGAGAGACATTAGGTAACAATTGAAAGTATGTTAGATAGGAAACTCTGACCAACCCATTTTTATGAAAAACATGTAAATGAAGATGTATTTTGTTAACATTATAAGATCTTATGTACAACATAATCTCTCATTATATACAGGCCTAGGCATTTATAGCAACCTTTTAATAAGAGTGGAAAATCCACTTGAACAAAGAAAACCCATCACTGAATCACATTTATGACTGAAATCCACAATGCCCTTACACAGAACATGAGACTAGTAATCACTTTTAGAAAATGTTTTTTACTGTGAAATGAAAAAAAGAGTATCTGTGTTATGTTATATATCATGATGCATAAGAGACCGTCTATTAAATCAATGACTAAATTCTTTGCGAAACACACTTTGTCTCTAAAAATGTATGTGCACACCCACTTCTTGGGGATAAATCAGTATTCAATCTAAATATCTCTGAATTGCAATGAGAAGGTCAATAAAAAAAGCAAAACAAAGTAGTCCCTTAAAATATTTATTCATAATAAACAGAAGAAGAGTAAATATAGGATTTGAATAATTTTTAAAAAAAAACACCTTACATGCCCTCTTTATATGCTCTCATGAATACCCACCGTGTTCAGAGTATCCAATTATATATATTCAGAGTATCTTATTATATAGGCTCTACCAAAATTTTCAACATTTTATTGGTAAGAAATTAAAGTTTAGTGTACATTATGCACTTAGAAATGCAGAAAAAAGCAGTATATTTTTCTGTAAACTGAAAATACCCTTTCATTGAAGGCTGGGAGTGGTAACACCCTTTTACTGATGTCAGTAAAAAGGGAGAGTTAAATCATTAACAGACGTTAGAAATCGATTTGGCTACTTCTGGCAGCTGAAGTCAGATATTTTATTATGAAAATGATAAATCTTTTGGCTCTTTCTTTCAATAAATTGATTTTATGAAATAAGGAGTGATAAGAGAATTTTGTGAAGTATAAACAGTGTATATTATAAATAATAACACATGGCCCTAGAGCAAATGCTCTTGTGATTGATCACAGCAGCTAAATCCCTTTAGTGGCTTACAGCATATTTGCATTGGGATAATCTATTGTATGGTCCATATGTTAACTAGATAGCTGCCTAGTATGGAAAATTTATAAAGTTGAGGCTAATGAAACCAGGGTTTTTTTTGCTGGATTTATTTCTCACTGCAGAGATGATGTAAACTGAGAGCAGAACATGGCATGTTTCAAGGGAGCTAACCCCTAGTTCAAAGATACCACTCCCAAAAAGCAAAGGATATCTCTGTTTTCACCTTCAGACTGCAATCAGGAGAAATAAAATACATGCCAGAAAGCACAGTTTGCTTGCACATGCCAGTTTGTACTTACATCAGTACAGTTCCCAGAAGTGAAAATTTCCATATTCCAGAGCACAAGGACACAGTGACTGAGCACCAGACAATACAGCTTCAAAGCCACACCAGTAAGTGAATGGTCTCAACAAGAGTTACTGTTCTGGTGTCCCAAAACAGTTTGTGCAGCCTGTGTAATTCAAGCAGTGGTGAAAAAACGCAACACCAGAAGCCCATATGGAAATGTCAATAAAAAGCAAACTTACAAGACCCTCCCAGCTATCATAGCAGTTATTTCTATGCAAACCTGTTATGGAAGCAACCTGGTTCCAACTCCCTGGGCTGAGTCAGCACCTTGTTTTCACTTTTCAATAGTGAGTTTATGGATCTTAACTCTGCTGACATTTGTTTCAGAGAGGAAAAAGAAAACTGGTCCATAAAGTTCCCAAAAGCCGCTAAGCAAAACCAGGAATGTTTGTGAGAAAATTGAAAGCAGATTGCTGAATGGACTCAGCTGCCAGAGATATTGGAGCTAGAAGGCCCTTCTCTTACCAGGTGTTACTACAGAAATTACTCTAAACGTATCTTGCTACTAGCTCACTAGTAGCTCACAGATAATTGGGTCTGTGGAAGTAGAAAGAAAGTGCTGGCTCGGTATGCTAGCACTCAAAATGAAAGTGTTACCATGTTAATCTTCCATCACTAAACAGACTGCATGGCATCACATAAGAAGAAATTTCTCATTCGAGTGGTTCAAGACATCCAACATACCTTATCCAGGAGGCATCATCAGTTCCCATACACAGAATAGTGAAATAAGCTGCTCTCCCTAACAGAAAGTCTATGTTGCGTTAATGGATAAATTGTGAATTTTGGATGGAGAAAACAATATTCTTTTCCTTTTCACATTTTAGCACATTACTATTTTCTCCTCTAATCTTTCAGTTGTGCTGGTGCCAAATATGTTATGAGGTAATGTTTGCTCCAGAGAAGTCTTTAGTTCTAGTCATCTGTCAAAGTGAAAAGTCGAAGAGTCCTGCTGCTTCCACACCTGGTCCTTGAAAAAATCTATGGTACTGTATCTTCTTAGCACCTTACAAATGAACTATCATTTGCGTGCATTGGAAAAGCAATGGAGATCACATTGAAATGCCTTCCATCCATCTTTGTCAAGAGACAGACTTGAACACAAACCTGAAGATATTAAAATAGCTCTTCCTTACCATTTTATCTCAGCCAAAGACATTTCTCATCAAGCTATCTTATGGCTGACTGAACTCGCCACAAATAAATGAAAGGCACTTATATGTAGTCAATTGGCAACACTATCTCTCTCTCACCCCTCCTAATGTTTGGCTTCATAGTGACTTTCCAATGGTGTCTGGCAGTCTTTAACCAGTATTCCTTCCTCCTGCCAACTCCACTCACATAATAATATTGTACAAATAATTCTATTTCATGTTTAGAACCATAGAATAGTCTGGATGGGAAGGGATCTTTAGAAGTCATCTAGTCCAGGGCCTCTGGGATGAGAGGGGACATCTTCAACTAAGCCAGGTTGCTCAAACCCCCTCCAACTTGCCTTTGAACACTTCAAGAGGCATCCACAACTTCTCTGAGCAACCTGTTCCAGTGCCTCACTGCCTCTGTTGTAAAAAATTTCTTCCTTACATCTAGTCTGAATCTGCCCTCTTATAGGCTAAAACCTTTACCTCTTGTTCTTTCACAGCAGGCACTGCTAAAAAGTGTGTCCTCATCTTTCTTACAGGATCCTTAGGATCTTTTTAGGTACTGGAAAGCTGCTGTAACATCTCCATGGAGCCTTCACTTTTCTAGGCTGAACACCCCCAATTCTCTCAGTCTGTCTTCATAGGAGAGGTGTGCCAGCACTCTGGCTATCTTCATGGACATCTCTATAACAGATCCAGGTAATTCTTGTAGTGAGAGCCCCAGAGCTGGATGCAGTATTGAAAGTGGAGTCTCATTGTGGTGGAGTAGGAGGGGCAGAATCCCCTCTCTGGCCCTGCTGCCCACGGCTCTTTGGATGCAGCCCAGGACATGTTTGGCATCCTGGGCTGTGAGTGCTCGTGGCCAGGTCACGTCCAGCCTCTCACCCCCAGCAACCCTGGGCCTTCACAGCAAGGCTGTTCCAAATCCCTTCATTCCCCAGACAGCATTTAGCTCCCATGTGGACCAGGAGGGCCTTTCAGGCTCTTCAATAGTAGCAATGCAGAGTACATTCAGATCAAATTCAGGAAAATATAGTATTACAAGAACTGTCCTGTCCACCGTTATTTTAGCAGCCCTATCCTTCTAGGAATGTATGATATATGAAAATTAAATAACCTCAATACACCTCTTTGTGGATTACCCTTGTAATGTCCCAAAGAAGAAAATATCAGAATCACACATTGTTACTGCCTGATTAAAAGCACTGCTTAACAGTTTTCAAATAAATCTGTATTTCCTTAGTCCATAAGTCTTCCATAACAGTGCTTGCTGGCCACTACATTATGAAATAACATTAAAATGACTACTTATGGAGAGCTCAACAACTTTGACACTTCAAAATTATGATTTAGTTTAATGTTTTAAAATGATCTATTCATTTTATATTTTTTCCCAACTAGAGGCAGGGAAAAAAACTTATTACACAAATATTCTTGCTCTTTTTGATAACCAAGCTTTGTTTTAAATATCCTTCAGTATCCAGCTATTTTTCATAGACATAAAATCCATCTAAATTTGCACACAATATACATACACTTTTACAGAGAAAAAATTCTTAAAACTCACTCCGTCCTTATCAGAATTTTCAAACACTCACACATATATAAATTATATATATATGCACATTCCTTTAAAATGGGTTGTTAGGAAGGGTGCACAGTTTGTCTTATTTATTTTTCTTGAAAAAGGCCTATGTGCTAAATTCTGAACCAGTAAGGTCACAGAACATGCAGCACATGCTGCTCAGGAGCTAGATGTGCCCACCATACCATACAGGGTGATTTTGGCATGTTGGCTCAGTCAACTCTTAGATAAGCAAAGGCTCACGGTGGTTTCCCAGCTAACAGTCCAATGAATAGAAAAAACCTTTCCCTGAAAAATGAAAGTAAGCATGCTTAAAGAATTACTGAAAACAGACAAATGCAAATATGTTCTTATAGTGGTTATATTCACTTCAGGTCTAATATAGCCTACTTCTCTTCAAATTGCTCAGTGCTTTTTAATTTCATGCAGCACAGTACCTAAAAACAGAAAAGTGATTATGAAACACTGGAATCAAAAGTCTCAATCTCCTTGAATGAAGTGGTGATCTTACTGAATACTGTTATCTCCTTGACTAGCTGATCTAAACAGTGTCTCTATGCAATGCAGGATGGTTCCCAATGCGAAGTAACATATGTAAACCTGCTTTTTAGCTTTCCCACCTACTTAAAATGGCATCACATACTTTACAGGGTTGAAATATGCATCTTTGGTTAATTGCCCACATTCTGGAATGTGTACATCACTCAGTTTATCTAATTTATCCTTTTGTGGTTAAATTTATCTCCTGCTGATACAGACACCATACAGAATTCCTTATATGATCACATACTTAGTATCTGGGCAATCAACATATGGTTTTTAGCCATATGTGGTTTATGAACAACTCTCTTGCAGTGCTACTAACTAATTCACATGAGCAGCAGCAGACCTTCACTAACATGAGGACTACTGTATAATTCAGCCTCCAGATAGGGTGAAAGAGAACCCCAGGATCTAGAAGGCTTCTAGTCCCCGGTGCTGTCCCAGGACAGCATCCCTGAGGAGTCACAAACTCCCTTGCCTCTCAGCTGTGCTGACCAGTTTCTGGGATGTGTTAGTTGCTCTTAGCTACAAGAAGAGCTTATTATATAACCCTGAAGTAGTGAAGCTGCCACTGCCATCTCCCAGTTTAAATAACCTTATTGTAAAGAAATCCCATCCCTTGTACCATATCTAAATATTGCAGCTTCTGTAAGGGTTTGGTTTTTTTTTTTGAGCAACAATAGGTAATAAAAAGTAAGTAATTTTGGGTCAATATACCTGTATCTTGCATAGCTGATGTTTAAATTTCAACATAATTCTCTGTATGGCTGCAGATCCTTTGGAAAATATTCTAGTGTGCAGATAAAGCAGAAGGTGAGATTAAAATAACAAAACCCATTGGTTCCTAACTGTAAAGTCCCATTCTCATTATATGTAGCAAATGTCTACAAAAAATTATGACTAATATAATTTTCACTTATTTTGTCTCAGGTACATAAAAAAGACCAAAATCAGACGCAAAATATCATCAAATCATAACAATTTGCATGTAATTTTTTGTGTATTTTTTTTCTGTCCCTCTGGATAGTCTGTGTTTATTAATCACCCATATGCCATTCTACTGTATCTATTACTCTCCACTGTCATGTTTTCTTATGATTGCTTTTTTCATATATAAGCATATATCTATGTTTCCCCTGCTATTGCTGGTTTGCTGGTGACTTTGACCCACAAGGTGCTCCTCTTCTTTCTTCTAATCACAGGACTTTAGAAACAGACAAGCCACAACCTTCTAATTAATATCTCTCTGGGACAGGACACTATATTAAAAAGCAGGAGAAAGCAAACAGAAAAAACCCTTCTCTAAACTTCTGTGAAATAGTGCCAGGATTTGGTGTGAGAGTGGAGATACCAAGAACAGGGAAAACTTCAGCAGAAAAAATGTCAACAGTGCAGAATTTGAGTTTTCAAACATTGTTGCATTAAAATACCACAGAATTCGTATCAGGATTAATCAGTGATAAATGTGATTCTTCATAAATGTGACCATTAATTTATTTCAGGTTATGATTATTAATCCAGATGTCTTTAGGTATTTTTTATGTTCTAGATTCTAGCTAGAAATAGATAATAAGAAAACACTGAACAGTCCTTCAGGACTATGACAGTTCCTGATGAAGACACCAAAAATATTTTTTCAATTATAAATGCATTCACTGGTAACTTGCTTTGATTAGAAAATGAAAGATTAATGGAAGATTCAAAAAGGGTTTATTTGCTATTAGTACATTATCTGTCATGCTCCTCTTTATTGAACAAAATACAGTTACAGAGAACACAGATATAATTATTCAAACCACTCTAAAGAAGCTACAAAAGACTAACAAAATTAATTATGGTATGAAAATTTATGATCACACTAATCAAGACAGCCAGTTTCAAGAGCCTATGACAATGGATAATACAAAAGCTGAAAACAAGTAATTTACCAAAAGCAATTACCTGACATAGAAAAGAGATCCAGTTAGGGATACTTCTGCTTGGTAGGACTATAAGAAAAGGGCTAGATAAATCACACAAGTGGCTAATTTCAGATAAGAGAACAGTTTCAGAAAGCTTCATCAAATGCCTACCACCCACGCACACACAGCCAAAAACCCCTGGAAATGACAGACATTTGTCATTTGTGCAAAGTATCTAAGGGCAGAAATTGGTGCACTCCATGATGAAAAACTGAACACATCATTGGCATCCCTTCAACACAGAATTTGTTAAATGGAACTTGCCAGATGATCTTGAGAAAAGGACAAGGATGATGACCTAAATATCTGGCAAGCGGCTTCTGGATGAGGAAAATGACACACACAAGAATAAGGAAAATTATTCCAGCAAACAGTAACACTTGCACATGTGGTTTGACATCCTTCAAGCCATGGCAAACATCCAGAGCTGCAGAAAAATGTGGTTGGGGGAACAAGGGGAGGGAGAAGTAAATAAGGAGAGGATGTGAATAATTCTTCCAAGATTCTATAGATGAGTAGCCTGTCATCCTGTTATTCAAGGTTATAAAGGAACAAATTCCTCACCATTTTTGTATAATTTATATAATTAAATCTTTGTATTAAACTTTGCTTTCAGCGAGACATACTCTGTTATTGTAGGAAAATTGTTTATTTTTGCTGGTAGTGTTGAAGAAGTAGGAGTTGAAAAAGAGTTTGAAGCATAAGAAAACAGAGTGTTTATTCTTTCTTTCTTCCTTCCTTCCTTTCCTTCTTGATCTAATGTGTGGATCGGTTGCCAAGGGAAGTCCACATCTAAAAGCTGCATCAGAATAAATAAATGTTTAGTTAAAGACTTGGGGGGAAAAATAAAATAAAAAAGAAATACCTGCCTCAAAAGATTAAGGAACATCGTAAGAAGTTGTTTATCATATTAAAGACCTGGTTACCTTCTCAGCTACTTGTTTCTGTCCATGCTTGACTTGAAACTCTTTTCCAATGGGCAATGTATAATTGGATATAACTATTCAAAACATTTCCAGTGAGATTCCTGTGCCTGCTCATGAATGTAGCTAGAGGAACTCATTAAGTGAAAATCCAGGGTTATCTTCTATTTTGTTTTCATAACTTCCTCCAAGCCATCACTTTACAGATTTTTTTCAATTTTCTCTTTCTTGGAAATGAAAATATCTTTTTCAAAGTACTCTGGTCTGAAGATAACCTTGCTAAAACCCTGTTTTTGCAAGCATTTTTAATGGGTAGTATTGGTATGGCAAGATTTATGACATAGATACCACATTTAAGGAAACTGTTTCAAAGCAGCATCTACACACTCTGTTCAGGAAATGGCACAGAATAACTTTTTGCTTGCTTTCTTTGTTCTGCTTAAACACAAAAGAATAATGCTGCTTCCGTTTTCTTAAGTAGTTTAACACTGGAATTACAAATAATAAACATCAGGTTACTTACATTTATTTAATATTGTAATTTATGTAAACAAGCTTTTTAAAAGCAGATCTATCTTCTTTGACCAAATATTTAAAACAGTACTTATATATTTAATTTTTATAACCCAAGAAGTCAAACTCTTCTTGCTACTGAAGACAAACACAATCTCAAATTTCATACTTGGCTGCTTTGTACTTAATTATTTGAAAATGCTTTCAGATTATTTCTGCTTTATTCTGCCTTTAAAAATTCATATTTCATTCTTTTGTAACTGAACAACTTTTTTTTTTTTTTTTTGCATCCAGTAAGCATCAGCTTTCAATATCCTGTAATGATTTCCTATTTTCCAGATTGTGTATAAATATGAAATACATGTTTTCTCTGCTCAGCTACTAGAAGGTTAAAGAAGACTTTCTATCTGTTACTGACTGGAAAGGAACAGTTCCAAACATTCACTGTTTGAGGATCCATAGATGTTTGCTTTCCTATATTTAAAATAAAAATTATTTTTTTTAAAAAAATCAAGAAACCAAAATCAAAAGATCCTGTCATGAGCACATCTCTTGCTACACTCCTCAAAGACTTGAAACAAGCTGAAATGATTTGAAACAGTAACCTAACCCCAGTAATTTCATTCTCTAACCATTGCTGTATGGGAGAATCCTTAGATTTCTCAACATAATGATATGTGATTTCTAAGAAACAAGTCACACTGAAAGGAGGAGGGAAAGGCTCGCCTCTCAAACAGAGTTCTTCAAATCTCTCCTGCTTACTCTCTCACAATTTTGAATTCAGCATCAAGTGAAGAAGATGCTGTTAAACATGAACAACAACAACCAAATTAAAAATTCCACAATTTCATAATCCATGTATTTAGACTAACTACACACAAAACCAGGCCTTACCAATGACATGGGAAGTATATCAAGAGTGCCATGTGACCATATAGTTCTTTTAGTTCTGTCATGCATTGAACATGATTTGAACGGTCTTAAATTTTACAATTCAATGTAAGTTATTTGTCCTTCTAAGAGGTACAAGTATACATCCCAGAGCTTTTAAGAAACTAGGATTCTTTGAATCCCTAGGCTTTAGATTTCAGAACAAGTGGGCAAAGTTCTATCAGGTTGAATTAAATTCCATGCTATCTTAATCTCATAGGACCATCTGAATTTTTCTAGTCAGAGCAGTTTACATATACAGTCTTTGATCTAGATATTTTGGAATATTTAGGATTTCTAGGAAGTTTAAAAACAAACAAAAATCCTCCTACTTTACTAAAATAGGACATAGAAGACAAAAAATATTGCTTGTAAACATTATTTTGGCCTTAAGATATTTGACATTCTGTGCTTTTGATGCAATCAAGAATCCATTGTCCATTCCAAGTTCATAACAGATGCTACTATTCAGATAAACACTTCGTACTGTAAGTATTGAAAATGTGCCAAAACCACAAAAAATGTTCGAAAAATTAAATACAGTTATCAAGTTCAATATTCCCACTTCCAATCTTAGTCACAATAGGATTTCTGTATTATATAGACAACCAGCTAAACACATACACAAATATGAAGAGTTGTAGATTAAAATTTTCATGAAAGTGGTGTATACAGATAAAAAGATGCACTATCAGTTCTTTAGTTTCTGTCTGTTGTATTTTAGCTATGCAACAAAGGGTTGACACAGTATTTAAACCGTGGAAGTTTCTACCTAATTTTTGTTCTGGAAATTGCTTTCCAGACCATGATTTTACCCAGCATTACAGACAAATTTATCAGTAGTTGTAAACTTGAAAAAAGCTGGAATATCATGAATAAAGCAAATGATGAAAATGATGGCAAGAGCACTGAGAAAGATTTTGAAGGATATGTGGTCATGTATTTACACAATGCAGACTTTGGGGAGGAGACATATAATCTTGTCATTACAAGTAAGAAAAATGCTCCCAGTAGATGCTAAGTTGAATTTCACAGCTGACATGTGGAAAAATCTAACTTCAACTATTTAAAACATAATTTTCAGGTGTTAATCCTGTAGTCTGAAAACAGTCAGCTAGCAAAAAAAAAAAAAAAAAAAACAAACCAGATAGGAGAGATTCTGCCATTAAAGCCTGTGGTTTCCATGGTAGTTATTAAAATTGCAATTTCTTCTGAATAACTTTGTCAAGAACTAGATTGTGTTGTGTACTTCCTAAAGAACATACAAGTTCCTGCTTCTAAACCATACAAAAAATATAAAAAGAAAATCATCTCTCATCTCTGATTTACAACTAGAAAAGCCATATAAAGAATGCAAAATACAGTGTACATTAGAAACATTAGAAATTCAAAACTTCAGCTTGATCCAGTGGCAGAATCTATCAACAAAATATCCCCTTCTGTGAATAGGCTTATATGGGAACAGGAAGAAAAGCCTAGAGGCATGAGGTTTTTAAGAGGAAAAAGGGAAAAAGAATCTTGTTACAATTTCTTGAAAAATTATTTCAGATTCAGTGCAAAATTTTAATTTATATCAACACTTTTGGGGACAGCTCCATTATTTTCAGGAGAGAGGGATATAAGGACATGGAAGAAGCCAATTTTAGCAAGACTGATCAGGAAGACATGCTCCTTTGTTATAGAAATTCCATCAGATACGTTGTTTCTACAGCTTAAAAAAGAAGAGACTACTACCCCTCAAGAAATCTTATAAATCTGGGGGAAAAAATGAAAATCCAAACACTGCTCACCCTCCCCTAAAATCTTATGAACATCTTGTAGGTTTCACTAGCTAAATTAATTTGAGAATTGTCCACTTTGAGCCGGTACCAAGTATAATTACAGAAGAAAAACAATATATTTTGAGTATTAGTAAGTTGGGTTTTTTGGTTTGGGAGGTTTTTGGGTTTGGTATTTTTTTGGTTTTGTGGGTGGGGGTTTTTTTGTGGGTGGTTTCTTTTTTGTCATTGTTCTTTCGTTTGGCCTTTTTTTTTTTTTGTTGGTTAGTTTGCTTTTGGGATTTGTTTTGGTTGATTGGAGTTTTTTTACTTTAAACATAATGAAAATACAGCCTTCAAAAACAATAAGAGTAGTTTCTAAAATTCCTAAAATCTCTAAAAAGTAAGGCTTTCCTAGGGGCAGTTTTCTTCTGTTAAGTAATAAACTTTTTTTAGAAAAAAAAAAAAAGTTCAACTATAGCTTTAAAACAATTTCCCAAAACTGTCTTTTAGTACCAGGTCTAATAATTTTCTGGATTTCATATTCACATATGCAGTTATTACAGTCATTTTTTCCACCACCAACTGTGCATTCACTTTATATTATCTATCTGAAATCACATCTCTTTTCATCTTGCTGTCCCCTGAATGACACAGATCAATCAGTCAGGGAAAGTGCAGAAACTTCCTCCTGTCTGATGAATACTGCTGTATTTCTTCCTCTGAACAGCAATCAAGCATCAAGTTTTCCTAGTTTTTTTTTCACTTGTTTCTTTTCTAGAAGATGCAAACATTCTTCACGGCATGGCTGTTCAGTGTCTAGCACATTCCTCTGTTACTGAAGTAACAAATTTAAGTTAGCTTTCCAAATTATATTAGAAATTAACAGCACTTGGGTAACCCCTGTGCTCAGCTTCCTTGAACAAGCCAGTCATCAAATAATAAATCCTTTCTACACTACAAACTCACTATGATTTACCCAGGGCAGGTATGTTAAAAATTTGTCATTAAAGGTGTGTATGTCACACTGTTTCAAACAGATGTACATCAGGAAAATTGAATAAATAAAATAAGGCAAAGATAAGGATATTTCCTGGTCTTTGACTCAAAACCCCAAATTATATAGTTCTTGTTTCACTACATTCATTTACTCTTAAAATGCAAATCACCTGTTTAAAAAAAAAAAAAAAATCTTTCCTTCTTCATTTCCACTGTCCTACCCCAACATAGCGTAGCCAAGCCCATAGAAATAAGAAAGTGAGGATCATCCCATCTCAGTTTGGGAGCTAACACTTTGGGAGTTAGTTTAAGTCAGGATGACTGTGACTGCCTTCTATTTCCTCTAAAAAAACCACTGAGAGAAATAAAATCAAAGATGTAGCCACACAGGAGTAGTGTTTGGCTATTATACTACATAGCAGTGTCATTCTTATAGATAAAGTCTTTCCTTCATGTCAACTCTTCATAGAATCCAAAAAAATTTCCATGCAAGGAAAAACTGGTTTCTGCAGCCACCTGAGTTACACAGAGAATGACATTAGTATTACAACGCTGTCGAAATCCAGAAGCAGGTAGTTCTATTTATTGCAATATATATGCCCATTTAATCTGCAAGTCAAAACAAAACAAAATGAAACAATTAGGCAGTTTTGTATAATTCCACTCATCCATTTTTAAATGCCTTGTTGGAAGAATACACATATATGGTCTGTTTTAAAAAAAATATGTTTCAGTTTAAAAATAATATATACGTACAGATGAAAATTCTGGAAAAACTTGGTTGAGTTGAAAGCAGCAGTATCAAACAACACTCCACAAGCCATATCTGGGACTTTTGTAATGTAGCCATTATTTATGCCATCTAGCCATATAGAACTATGAAAAATCTGAAGCATGAATGCAAGAATAAGCTTTGTTTAATTCCTCTGATGGATGCTATTGGCCAAGATCTGACCGTCCTGCTAGATCACCCCCTCCATTCCCACACCACTCTTGAACTGGTGTGTAAGCAGCACATACAATCCTGCTTTTGTCCACTCAATATAACATGCTGAAAAAAAACAGCAGTTCTGTAATTCAGCAGAAATGATTGTTCCAATATGATTTCACCTATATGTTCAGTCCAAATGATGCTGCATTTCTTTTTCTCTCCTTTCTTTTCTCCTTCCACCTGAAGAAATGTAACTGTGTCAAACAACAACAGTGACCTAGTCATCCCAGAATGTATACTAAGAAAACTTCTGCAGCTTCATTAGATATATTTCCAAAAGGCCTTGAATTGCCTCTTTGCTTTCCCCTTCTCCCCCTCTTGGTAGCTTTCCTTGCACATACATATTGGACAGTTATGCTGACTGCACATTTCTCTAGAAAAGCATAAAAAATATACCCTTAAGACTGAAAAGTGTGTAAAGGGTTTAATTAAATTTAATAGGGGCATGACTCAGATGCACATGGCATTATTCACCAAGTCTTGTAAATGACATGTTACATTGCCATTACATTGCTTACTGTAACAGGAACATCTTGCTTGCAGCTGGGACAGAACTGCAAATTCAGAATGCAAAGTGCCTAAAGGTGCACAATAGCAACATGCACCCGTGTTGTACAGGAGTTGTTATAGAAAGATTTACAATACAGGACCAGAGGCATACAGGGAATACTGGGGTGCCAAATCCAGCTAATGACTTGCTAGTGTATTCAGCATACATCACCCAATGGAAAACGTCATCGTATTTCATTATTTTCTAGATCACAGGCGAGGCATATTTTATTGTGTTTTTCATGAAAAAGAAAAAAAAAAAAACCAAAAAAATCAAAAAAACCCCAAAAAAACCCAAACAAAAACTCCCAAGAAAGCTAACAAATAAAAGAAAGGACACTGAAGAGGAAAATTACTGAAGTGTGGATTACAGTGATTTTTTTTTTTCTTTTTCATGTTAAGTGAAAGTCTAAGAAAAGTCTAAGGAAAACATTCCATTTACAACCAAGACTGTCAAAAATCCCGATATAAAACACAAGATAGCCATACAGAATTCCTTAATCCTTGGGAAAAATTAGCAGCAATAATTTACATCCTCTGAGGTTCCCATAAAGCTCTAGTAGTGTTCCCTTCTTGCACCTAATTTGAACTTCTACACCAAGAAGTGAGGTGCATTTAAATGCATAGGTCATATTTCTATTCTGAGAAAAGCAATTTACAAGGGTATGAAATTTCAAATCAGATAGATGCCACAGAAATAGAGTTTGATTTTCCCTTTTCCTTTCATCTTCAGGAGGCAAAAGCTATTATTGAAGAGGGATTTTACTGGGGTCATACACAAGAGGAACTACTAATATTACTAATATTTTCAGAGATCTTGTCAGAAACTGTATATTCAGACCAGTGCTAAAATATTCCCATCTCCTCTTTTTATCTCTGAACCTGTTGTAGCTCTTTTTTAATCTGCAGTAATTCAAAAACTCTTGATTCACCCTACCTTTGTACATGCCCATTACCCTGAAAATATGAAGGCTCTAGAATCCATATGTAATAGCATTTTGTGAATAACCTGACTTTGGTACAACAGGAGAAGAGGAAGTATTGCTTCTTTCCCTGACATATGCATATATTCACATATGGCCTGTGAAAACATGTGAAAATGCTTGTGGCTTTAATCTCTAGTGAGCTGCAGGCTGTGAATGCTCAGAGATCTCTAACTTAAGCAATTAATTTATTCTCACTTTCATAATTTTAGCAATCGACATCACCAGTGCAAGTCCTTTCTCTTGCTAAATATTGAATGCTTCTCCACAAAGAAACCAAGGAGACTTCAGGTTTTTGTGACAGAGAAGTCATAAGAATGCCTTTAAATTAAATTTTGTCCCATACACCTGAATTCTCAGAAATAGCAATACAGTTTTTCATTAAGCTTTCCTAAAAACAGTTGAAGCCAGGTGTACTACAGGTTGAAGTTAGTCCACCATGGTAAAACACTAGCCCAAAGTGTTTTCTTAAAGTTAAGAACAGCTCTGCAGAAAAGGATGGGGCACAGTCAGAGCTGGTAGACACAAAACTGACCATTAACCAGCAATGTCTCCCTTGCACTGCAGAAGACAAAAGTTATCCTGGTCTGCATTAATCAAACAACTGCCAGTAGTCTGAGGGAGGTGATCCTTCCCTTCAGCTCAGCACTGGTGAGGCCATGCCTGGAAACTTGTGTCCAGTTCTAGGCTCTCCAGCACACAAGACAGATGGACACACAAGAGGAATCCAACAAATGGCCATGATGATGATGAGGGGAATGGACCAACAGACTGAGAGGAACTGTGCAGCCTGGAGAAAGGCATGGGGAGCTCTTAATAATCTATATAAATACCTGAAGGGAGGGTGCAAAGAAGATACAGTCAAGCTCTTTTCAGTGGTGCCCAGCAACAGAATATGAGGCAATGTTTGCAGACTACAAAACAGGTGGTTCCCTTTGGACATTAGGACACTTTGAGGGTGAGCCCTGGAACAGGTTTCCCAGGGAGGTGGTGGAGTCTCCTTCTCAGCTGCCTGGACATGATCCTGGGCAGTTGGCTGCATGGAACCCTGTTTGACTGGGGGAATTGGACAGGATGATGTCTATAGGTCAAATTATCCAGTGGAATAAGTGGAAGTGGAAAAGGAGGGTGAAACAGCAGGAAATTCAATATGTCAGATGATATTGTAAAATATATATATATCACTGTGATTTTTTGCCTTGAGTTGACAACGTAACCAAGAATCCATTTGATGTATTCCAAAGCTCAAAAGAAAACTCTATAAAGTAACAGAAATTTATTTAAACCATCCTCAACAAGATGAAACTACTTTTGAGTTTGCTCAGATTTAACATTGCCAACCATAATTAGGTTCATCAATGTAATTTTGATCACAATATTTCCAAAATTTATAAAAAACACACTACGAAATTGTTTCAATGGGTACAAACTGCTTTTAAGATGATCCTACATGAAGCAAGTAGGGGCATGTTGATATTTTAATGCTGGCTGACTAATTGACCTATGCAAATACAGTACTTGTATATAATATTTTGTCCTCATTTAATATTTTTCCTGCAGTCTTATCTGAAATTACTCCTGATTGAAGCATTTTGATCTTCTTGCTGTAATATGGTTAGTTTTTTGAAGGCAGGGAATGTGGTTTTATTTTCAGTATCTTTGAGTTTATTAACAGCTTCAACCAATAGAAGAAGAAATTATAATCTTCTCTAGACAATGGAACAAAACTTGGTGGATTTTCACTCAGTAAGTATTTTTCTGGGGAAGCATAAAGGTAACTGCTTAATATAATTTACTATTTTGTCACCACATGCAAGAATTTTAAAAAGATGCACTCTTCTCCATCTGATTATTTCCTGATACACAAAACACCACCGCTTCACTTGCTTTCATGTGGAGAGTGTGATTGATAACTGGCTAGCTGCAAAAGGTCACGCAGACATGAGAGAGCTTTGCTGAGCACACAGGCACTCTCATGACAACCAGCAAGGCAGTAAGCTTCGCATGTCCTTGAGCACAGCTGCTATATGATAACAAGACCTTGTAGCTGAAAGATATGAGGGAGAAGCACAGTAAAACAAAAACTTACTCAAACTATGTAACCACAAAGAAATGTAGAAAGAGGCGTAGCTGACTTTTAGTCTGAGCACCAATCCTGAGCTTAACTTTTGCAATATGCATGAGCTTATTAGTGTTATTATAAAAGCATTGTGTGAATTAACAATAAACGAGATTTGCCGATCACTCATATTGAGTGCCACATTTCTCCCACTGCGGATTTCCCACAAATGGTGACCCCGATGTGATAGAACACCACAGTGGGACGGCGTAGAGTTCGGGTCCTTAAGCAGCGGGGATGGCGAAAAGCACCAAGAAAAGAAAAAGGAGGGTGCCGCGCCCTAGGTGACCTCATCGGAGAGCCTAGCCGATACGTGCTGCCGGACCTTGTAAGGCTGCAACAGCGCTGACGTTCATTTATCATGGAAAGGCAAGCAGCATATAATTTATTTATTTCTTTTTTGCAACAGCATAGGGTTAAGGGAATTGATTTGCAAAAGGAACTCCCTGGGTTGTTAGCATATGGGTATACTCAGGGTATGTTTCAAAATCCCCAAGCAGTTCATGAATTATCAGAATGGCGTAAGTTCGGAGATAAGTTATGGGAGACAGCTTTAGATGATGATAAAACTGCTAAGAAATTAGAGAAATTGTGGCGAATGATGCACAATGAGTTGTTACAGTATCAGGCAGAGAAAAGGGCAGCAACTCAGGCTCAGCAGGCTCAGGATAAAAATAAAAATTGTAACGGTTGGTCTGATTGCCCATTGCCCCCTGTCGTGTCCTCAGTTCAACTGCCACCGGTAATGGCACCCTATTCTGCTGGCTCAGCCCCTTCGACTGCCACAGCATCAGCACTGTCTGACCCAGTGCTAGAACCCCCCGCCCAAAGCAGTGAGCCAATCCCTGGGGCTGAAAGTGACCTAGCAGGGGCCATTGCACGGGAGCAGCAAGAAGCCTGGGCAGCTGTAGCAAAACACCTTATGGAGTCAGGGGATTCTGAAGCCGCAGAGGTGGCAAGAGAGATCGCCTGTCCGGTGGTATTTTCGCCAGTGGCAGGGGGTGGGCTGAATGCGATAATAACTGCTCTTGATTGGAAAATTTTGTCTCAGTTACGAGATACTACAAGTAAATACGGGGTTACTAGTGAGCCTGTAAGGCAGATGCTGGATTACATTTGGACTACTCAGGTATTGCTGCCGAATGATTGTCGTTCTATAGTTAAGCTTATTCTAACACAACATCAACAGCTGTTATTTAATGCACATTGGCAGGCACTCTGTCAGGAAAGTGTAGCAGTGAACAGGGGACCCGGTGATCGACTGCAGGGCATTACTATGGAGGAACTAATGGGGCTTGGTAATTTTTTGAGAACAGAAGCACAGGCAACTCTTGGTCCTTTTAAGTGTCGTGAAGCGATGGGCCTGGTGCGGCAGGCATTAGACAGAATTAAAGAGCCAGGTGGGATCCCTGCATATATGGGAATAAAGCAAGGAAGGGATGAGGCTTTTAGACCATTTATAGATAAAGTAGCTAATGCAATTAACCAAGCAGGAGTTCCTGAGTTTATGAAAAGTACACTATTAAAACAGTGTGCGCTGCAAAATAGCAATCAGGCCACAAAGAATGTACTAAATACTCTAAGGGCTAATTGGTCTATAGAGGAAGCTCTGGAGCGAATGTCCAACATGCCCACGGGGGGTCAGGCTTTGGTAGTTGATGCTTTGAAAGAAATTGGAATAGGGTTGGAAAAACAGGCAGAGGCTACAACAGAGCAGGTACTTGCCGCTCTTGCACCTTTACAAGCAACGGTAACCAGCACGCCGCGTCCAACCACTAGTGGCGGGATGCGTTGCTATCGATGTGGAGGAGCTGGTCACATACGGCAAAACTGCCAGGCAAACAACGTTTAGTGCCAAAACTGCCGATCAGACACACACAGTCTCAGAGTCTGCCGACGTCGCTCGGGAAACGAGAAGACCAGGGCGCCCCCCAGCCGCCGTGCTCCAACACAAGTAGTTGCTGCCACCAACAACAGGCAACAACTCTCCGGCCAGTCACCCCAGGAAGCCTCGGCTTGGACCTGGCAGCCGCAGTAAAGATAACTTTACTGACTAACCGACCAGCAAAGATACCAATGGGAATAAAAGGACCTATAGAAATAAAAGGACAAGCCATGGGAGCCCTATTGTTGGGTCGCTCATCTACTACAATGATGGGACTGTTCGTTCTACCTGGAGTAATAGACGCCGATTATACAGGGGAGATCTGTATCATGGCACACACTAATACTCCCCCAATTCAAATTGAGAAGAGGCAACGTATAGCTCAGCTGGTACCTTTGCCACAACTTACTAAGGCTTTACCTACACGCCATGCTCAATCAAGAGGTGACCAAGGCTTTGGCTCCTCTGGAGGACTTACCCTGCTGACCGTGAGCCTACACGATCGGCCAAGGCGTATGGTATCCATAGAATACCAAGGGGAGCAGAAAAGACTTGAAAGTCTTTTGGATACCGGTGCAGACACTAGCATAATTGCTCCGGAATGTTGGCCGCAACATTGGCCACTGCAGACG